>NW_020175662.1:2603471-2751191 GCF_003031525.2 Neophocaena asiaeorientalis asiaeorientalis
AAAAAAAATAAAGAAGATGTGGCACATATATACAATGGAATATTACTCAGCCATAAAAAGAAATAAAATTGAGTTATTTGTAGTGAGGTGGATGGACCTAGAGTCTGTCATACAGGGTGAAGTAAGTCAGAAAGAGAAAAACAAATTCTGTATGCTAACACATATACATGGAATCTAAAACAAAAAACAAAAAACAATGGTACTGATGAACCTAGTGGCAGGGCAGGAATAAAGACGTAGACATAGATGGACTTGAGGACACGGCGGGAGGGGGAAGCTGGGGCGAAGTGAGAGTAGCATCAACATATATACACTACCAAATGTAAAACAGATAGCTAGTGGGAAGCAGCTGCATAGCACAGGGAGATCAGCTCGGTGCTTTGCCAAGGACCTAGAGGGGTGGAATAAGGAGGGTGGAAGGGAGGCTCAAGAGGGAGGGGATATGGGGATAATTGTATGCATATGGCTGATTCACTTTGTTGTACAACATAAACTAACACAGTATTGTGAAGCAAGTATACTCCAGTAAAGATCTATTAAAAAAATAAAAATGCTAAAAAGCTATGACTTTTTAGACCATGGCATTTTAGATTGGCATTAACTCTGCTTCATGACTTCTTGCATTATCCACTTGCAGTGGGTAATGACAAAAATACAGAAGTTATATTATAAATAAATATCTGGGTGTACTTAAAAATAATTAGTTTATCAACTGACTGAGTACAACGTATATTAGCATATCAACAAATTATATAACAGCTCTTCACTTATATATTTTCTGTATAATCCTATTTATACATCATTACATTTTCTTCATTGATAATGCAGAGGTAAGTCTCTTATGTGCACATGTGAACATTCATTCAAAATTAGCAACGAAGGGAGGCAGAGAGGGGAGACAGAGTGTGTGAGTGTATATTTGAGTCTTTAGGAATGCGTTAGTATGTCTGTATATTAAGGTGGAAGTTAAATATAGTAATTTCTTTAGAAGTTTATATTTATCTAAATATCAAACATCTGGAAGCAAAAAATATTCCCTTGCAATGTATATACTTACTATATTAGACGTTTCTGGGTTTCTGGGATTCTCTTTTTGGAGAGACAGACCTCCAGGGATATGACATTGTCCCTGGGATGCTCTTCTTTCCTTTGTCTGCCTGGTGAACTTCAACCATCACACCGCTTTGGACAATTTCTGTACAATGTATAGAAGTAGTCTTCCATATTACAGTGCTAACACATTGCAGGAGTTATAATGTACCATTCAAAATCAGGTACTATTTTTTGTCTAGTTCTGGAATGGTATATAATAGGAGCACAGTAAAAGTTTAATATTAATTATGAGTTTTTATTGACTAAACAAAGTTCTCAATTTCAACCTGATTACTCAGCAGTTTTTAAATCCAAATCATATGTTATGTTCAACTTTGTTTAGGCCTTTAACATTAAATTAAATGACTTACTATTTTAGTATGAGGGAAATACTTTAATTATGGGCCTGAAGCCACTTACATTCACCTTAGTTAAAAAGTCCTCTTGCTGCTACCAGTTAACAAGCTGTGAGCATTATTAACCACTTCTCCCGGTGATTTCCTTAGCAAAAGTGGAGTTAGAAGCTTGGCATTTGCTTTATTTTAGATTCAAAAAAACTTTTTTAAGATTATGAACAAAGACTGAAGTTCCTTAGAAAAATGTTAAATAAGATATTCATTTTAAATATAAAATATCCAGGTTAACTCAAATGAAATATTTTTTATCAATTATTTCTATACTTTATATGATGCTCTGTAAATACTATAGAAATGGTAAATAATAAAATATCTGGCAAAGAGGTTCTCAAGAGCCTATAGCATAGGCTAATAATCTTTGCTAAGTGTGACAGAAAGATTTTTAGGCTGAAATACAGAAGACTGACAACTGGTCATCTTGGTGAATCTAAGAAGACAATTCTTCAAAAATTACTCAATCCGTAAGAGATTACAGAATACTGAATTGTATTCAATAACACCTGCAAGGGACCAAGTAAAATGTGGTATTTAAACCCCTATTAAACACTACACTTCAAAATTTAAAAGTGATTTAGATCGTTCATTTTCCACAGATGAAAGCTAAAATTCTGAATTTTTAATTATTGACTTTCCCCCAATTTTAGTAGTACATATAATACTTATTAAATTTCTAAATGTCAGATTGGTATGCCTGCTTCCAATTGCTGTCTTGTTTAATTCTCAACTTTTTCTTATGAAGTAGCTCAAGATAAATGTAGCTCAAAAAAGCTCTCATAATTATCAAGCTATTTTTCCAATGCACATATTATATATTCAATTACACACTCAAGTAATTTCACAATTGTTTTCATTTAAAAAATTATTTTCAGTTGATTATTTCTTATGCATTGTAGATTCTGGGAGGAAAGTTACATAAAGCATTTGAAAATAATTCAAAGGTGTATTCAAGTGAATGAGGTTTTTTTTTAATAGGACACTTTTCCTAGTGACAAAAATCTTTAAAAGAGAAAGTATTAATACCTCAATATTTCGAAGTAAGATAGCTCAGAAACACAAGTTAAATGCTATTTATTTACTTTTCTAAAATGTACAAATGACTCATTTTTATTATCACTCATGCACTGTAATAGCTGGGAGAACAGCAGGTTGCTTGAAGATGCAACAAATATTCTTTGAACACTTCAATAAACAGAATGTAAACATTCACTTTAATAATGTTTCCTTTGTTAATGCAAAACTGAGTGCATTTTTTCCTTGTCTCTGGTTGAGTCATGACTAGCTGAGTAGCAACAGCAGAGCGCTGAAAGAATTTTTCAACAGCAATTTGCTTGTTCTAATTTACTTTTCAAGGTTGATGATCAGGATCATTATGTGGCCTGCAGAACTATTTCTATTAACTTGATCCAGTCATTCCTCTTGTTCTCATCATATTTAGTTTCCCTGGCAGCTTTAAGTGAATCAGAAGTGCCACTGGTGCTCCAGTTCTATAGTTTCATATACAAAATGAATTCCTATATCCTTTAGAAACAAATCTGTCATACTCATTGAGAAAGTATGGGTTCTTTGAAATGAGTGACTCAGATACGAAACCTTTGCCTTTTGTTCTTCAAATAGAAATACTCTTTCTGGTTAGTGGACCTATGCAACAATAATACCAAAGCATTATCTGTTCAACCTTAACTTTGTTTAAAGAAATTCTAAGTAGCCTCGTGTTTTGAGCTTGAACACAATCATCAATCATCAACAAGATTAAGAAATAAAACTCATGTAATTTTTAAAATTTACATGATGCATACTGGAAAAGGCTTATTTTATTTCAATGTATAATATTCTAATAACGTAATGGGAAATAATCAAGTTATTCTCCACATTTTCAATAAATTTCAAAATCGCTGAATGTTTTCCCAATCTGCTTTCTGTGAGGGAATGTGTATTACTATAGTTCTAACATTTAAAGAGTGCCAGCTAAGTGATTTGGAAAATTCAATGGTATTACATTCTTCACACTAAACAAAACTATAAAACTGGCAAAGAAAAGAAACTCTTACTTCAATCACTGGCAAATTAACAAAGTTAACAATATAAATAAAATGGATCACACTTACCAGGCTTTGCTTCTAAAAGGGAAAATCACAGGGTTTAAAAATATAGTCATTAGTTATCTCTTTATATAACCTGCAGAGGGCACTAAAGTCCCTTGAAAGAAAAAGTAAAAAATTTAAGAGGGATAACAATAATTTTTCATTTTTATTTATTAGTAGTATGTTAACTAAATAACCTTTTTTTCACAGAAATTATCATTTAAAGAGAAGACATTTAAAGGAAACATAGTTTGATTTTAAATGTTTAATGGAGTATTAAGATACACAAATTTTCATGTCCTACTGGAAAAACAATTCAGCAGGTGGTTTCCACCCCAGGGCATCCGTCAATATGTAAATGCTGTGCATCACATATTAACACCACACTACCATCAATTACACAGATTGGCCAGGGCCTGAGAAAAGTCAACCTGGACCTCAGGTAACCTGCTTACAAAGCAGTAAATTAGTAATACAGATAAGGCATTGCATTGCTCCAGGCTATATATAGACAATAATGTTATCATATCCATAAAACAGTTGTTGAAAAAAAACCTAGAAGCTAGCTGAAAAGCTTTCAACTCATAAGAGTTTTCACCATTTTATAAGAGTAACCTCAAGAGTTCTTTGGTAATATTCATTTTATGCACCTCTTCATTACTACTGACTAACATTGTGTTTGCAGAGAAGACATTTGAATATTTAACTTTAAATATTCTTCTTCTTCTGACATAATGAAATATTTCATAGGGAAACCCACCAAGTTGTACACACTAACATAAAACATTATATAAATACGCACACACATACATCTATGCTTTACATAAATATATTTTCTCTGATAGCATATTTCAAAATATATTGCAACATTTTATTAACTAAAAATTTACTACACAGAGTAAGTTAATTATTAAAAATACTAGTTTCTTAGCAACATGGCCAGGGGATCCTGCCTTCCATCTTACATTTTTTCTGATCCTCAATTTTACCATGGTTAAGTAACTTGCTATCAAAAGATATTTAGAAACATTTTGGTTACTAAATTCAAACTAGATGTTCATTTGGCACAAACATAAGTTAGATATACATTTATTTGAGTCACTGTTTCAATTTAGAAATTGGATCACAAAAAGTTTGAGCCAAAAAAAAGGTATAAGAAAATTATCCAAATACATAACTTGCAAACTGATACTAGAATAATGAACAATTACAAAGCATTAAAAAATGCTGTCTATAATAATAAAACTAGTCAAGAAACACATCTTACAATTTTATTCTTCAAATATTGTGCAAAATTTCATAGAACGTTTCAAAGTTTAAAGTTATGGAGGAAGGGTACCCAGTTAAATGAGAAAAAGGCAGAAAAAAATAGTAAACAGTTCTGTCGAAATGGTTATTTTGATAGAATAATCAGTTTGAAGTATTTTTGTAATGGTACTTTTATGAAAAAAATCTTGATTCATCATGGGAACAAAACAAGCTCTTTTTCAAGAAAGGACAAAGTTAAATAAAGCTTTGAAATCACAAGTCTTAAGATGAATAATTGTGTACTGCGACATGTTTTCCCAAATTGGATTTCTTTACCACATACCATGACATTTTTTAATGGAGGCGGATGGGGAGAAACTGTGCAGTTGAATAAAATAGAAGCATTTTCTCAGCGTAAGTTGTAGCTTTGATTTTTGGGTTATCTCAGGGCCAATAAATATACACTCTAGTATATGAAACAAAACTAGAAGATATACTTAAACTGTAGTCTTTGTTTCTTCAAAGCCTATGTTTTCTAAAATCATTGTTAGGCAAAGTAAAAAGAAATGTTTGTTCTATTACATAAGAACTAAACTTCATTCGGTATTCAATTGACTTTCTAACTTAGCAGACAGGACTTTTACATCTTCAAATACTGAAAATAAATTGCATTCTTGGCCCTTGCTTTAAAAGGTTATAGAGAATAAACGCACACCCTGGTAGTGTTCTAGTGATCTCCCTAATCTCAGTTGCACTTTGTCAGAACGAGGTAACTGGTAGTTAAGTGAAATACCCTAGATCAAAGGGGGATTAATCACCAACTGAATCCTTGCTGAATAAACCTGTCATTCAAGAAAATTATTTCCACTGAACTTAGCAGAGGATTGAAGGTATTTGCATAACAGGGACCTACGTACTTCAGCCAGGTTAAAAGGTTCAGAATTCATCCCATGTTTAGCTTTTTGCCTCCTTTTCCTTTCAGCAGCCTGGTACAATGGTTTCTAATCTGATAATACAGCTAACTATCTAAATGATGTCAGAACAGGAAAGTATTGCAAAGTTTGGATGAGGGATGGATCAATTTCACTTTCAGTAACTCCTAAATCTGATTTGTTGGAATTTAAGATGTAATCCTAAAAAAGTCCCTTAAACCTGAGAACTGTTTATTAACATCCCTTTTCTGACCTTTGTCTTAGAAACAACCATTCTGCTGTGGCAGCGGTCCCTGCAGAGACTCTGGATGATAACTCGACCTACCTTCCTCCCAGGGGTGGTGCAGGAGTCCATGAATATCTATAAAGGATTCTGAAATACTATAATAAAAACTAGAAGAAAAATACTAGTAGTTGTTCTATGTATTAAATTGTGCTTTGAAATATCTTAAATCATACAATGTATATATAAAACCAGAATTTTAACTCACTGAAAATATTGAGTTGGTGTGAAAAAATTAATTTTATAAGACTAATGCTTAAAAATTTTTTAAAAAATTTAAGAATTTCTGATAAGGCTATTTACTTCAAACCTGACATTTGAATCAATTATTTAAAAAGTAAAAGGTAAAAAATGCCCACCACTGTAAGGGGGATTGTCTTACACTGTTAAGGGTACTGCTGACTTTAAAAAGTTTGAGTACATTTTCAGAAATGTAACACTTTTTGTACATTTTGGAGCTACTGAAGAATAATTATCCATATGATAGACATCAGATTTCATAATCATATTTTGGCACTAAAGGGAATTTAGCAATTTTGCATCCAGCGGTCTGACACCATCCAAACCTTTAACTGGAAGTAGGTGCTCATATTCAGTGCAAACACACAGCATCTTTCAAGTTAAAAAATGCAAAGAATAGTTATCAAAGAAAATGAATAAAATCCATAGCGAGATAATATTTTAGAAAATGATTGAAGTTTTAACCCAAGAAAGGACTCTTAGAGTGTCTTATAGCTTAGAATAAGAACATGTCAATCACGATTAAGCTTCTGGAATCGGAATCCCTTTGAAATGCAGCTGTTTCTTCTTTAATTGTGGCAGAGGACTCTGAAGAAAAGAAAGGTCCAGCCTTAAAGATGAGTAAGGAATACAAAATAGCTCAGGATTAGTTGTGGAGTTCAAAGGTCGCTAATTACACTAAGGAGTTCCCAGACACAGAGAAAACATTAAACAGGTCACCTACCAAACGGGAAACAGACTTTGTCTTCAGAAATTATCCTGAAGTGACAGGTTTCTAGACAAAATCAAAGCATCACAGTGTGCCCAGCTGATCTCAACAGGATGAAAACATGAGTTAGTTTTAGTTCTGTAGCGTTATGTTAGAATGCAATGGCAACAGATGGCATCAGGTTCCCCATTGTCCCTACACTTTTCCAGTACTCCTTAGATTTTCCTCAGGTTTCTAGAAATGTCAGATCAAAGATTCATTGGCTTTTATGATTGCTTATAAAGTTTTGCCTAGGGGGTTATTATACTGAATCTCAGCCTACTCACTAGATAAATGCCTCTTCCCTATTTTAGTATACTTTGCTAAACACTTACACAATCAAGATGTACAAATGGCTCTGTTAATATAAGTGAAATGTTAAGCTTTCCTTGAGTTTAAGAGAGATCAAAAAACTTAAAGGGAATGATTTTTTTCTTTTTTCAAAAGGAACGTTTTTACTACTGATTATCTATGATTAACCTAGAATAACAAGCTAAAGTCTTGGTCTGGAAGTTACTCTATTTTCTTCATTACTTGGGATAATTTTGAACATAGAACATTATGCCATGATAATGTCTTGCAGAAAATGAGTTTATGAGTAGGACTGACCTTAATTTTAAAAAATTACATTTCAAATCCTAAATTTCTATGCAATCTCCTTTCAAACTACCATAGCTCTCTTTCAAGAAGTTAGCAGCTTTTTCTAAGCTTTTCCTTAAGGACTCATAAAAAAAAGAAACCAAGATATAATTTAATTGAATATTAATCTGTAATGCGTATTTTTTTTTATATAACTCTTCTAATTCTGTTCTGTAAAAAGAAACTTGACATGGAATAGGTTTTGAGGTTCTTGAGATTTCATCTTTTCTTGAATGGTCATTTAAAGTCCAACTTGACAATGAACTACTTTGAAAACAGAACGTGACGAATAATTGTAAAGACAGGTAGAGAATAAAGAGTATGTATGACTGGATTGTTCCTGAAGAAACCCAGAACATGCCAATAAGGAAGCAAGGGTGACAAATTTAAAGAAAATGTGCTACATGAAACCGAAATAAGATTTAAGTGATACTCTCTACCCATAAAATAGCTTTTGATTTTTACCTGAATTCATTCATTAATGAATTATAATAAAACAGGAAAAGACTGATATTATATCTAAATTTATATTTAAAAATTTGGCTGCAGATATTCAGTAATCACAAAACACTATGCTCATCTTCTGAAGGTGTCCCACCCCTCTTAATACGCTTACTAAACAAAATGTTATTGTGGCAGATGAATAAGCTTGCCTGAAAAGTAACTCCAGAACAGAGATAAACAAAATAGAATTATGCAGATTCTTTATTAGTCAGTAGGATAGTTCTGATTAAAAACAGGTTACTATTTAAACAATTTTCTTTCATTTTCATCAGCTGTTTTCTCAAGAGATTTACAAAGTTGTTTCTAATGTGGTCTCTGGTATTCTGTAACAACACATTGTACTAGCACTTAGCACTTAGGTTTGGAAGAGCAAATAGTTTTTTATCTTGCACGGCATCTACAATCTATTGGGAGCAGCTGCCTGCAGCTCTGCACTGAGGAGCCTAAGCCCATATCCAGGAAGGCTCAGTGGAGAAAGAGGACTGTGACTGATTAGCCATGTCTGCCACAGAGGCAGGAAGAAACATGTATGGCAGGGTAACCCAAGACTAGTCTACAATAAGCTGAAAGTGAATCACTACATTTTATGCTCTGAATTCATACTTGAGTAAAATCAAAGGGTAATGAAATTGGATACATTAGTCTTTAAAATGTTCTTTCAAACTAGATCAGACTAAAAACATTGAACAAGAGCATTTTGTAATTAAATCAATGATTTTCACTCATAGGTTATATGCATACACCTTAAAAATAAAAGACTGTGATTTAATTTATGTTACTATTGTATAAATCCCATTTAAACATGAGACAATTACAGTAATAATGATCCATATGTTACTGGAGCAGGAGCTTTAGAATTCCAGATGTAATAGTCAGAAGAAATTAGTTTCCGGTCTAAAAAAAAAATGATAAGATTATATTATCTTGAAAATTCAATGAGAAAGCAAAGTCATGATATTTAAAATTGTGGAACACAATTATTTCAAGGAAGGCAATACCTTGAGATATCAATTTCAATTCAATTTTTATCAAGGCATTATTATAACTTTCACCACTTTAAAAATATGGCTTCATTAAATACATGAATAATCCATCTTTTAGCTTATATATGCCAAAATCCCTCATGCCAAATCTGCTAATTTTTTTCTCACATCTTCCCTAAATTCTTTTTCTTATAGACCATTACTTCAGCTACAAAAACATTAAAAATAGTTTTATTGTTACCCTTCTGTAACCTCTTCACCACAGTTCTGATTCTGATCTTGCTATTCTTTATGCATTCAAAGTTTCAGAGATGGAAATACACATCCAACTTTCTAGTAATGTCTTAAAAAGCTTGCTTCAGTGGTTTCTTATTGTTCTGATCAAATTTAAGGTTTCTGTTTTAAGAGCTTTGGACAAATGAAAACCTCTTTAAAGTTTTCTGATATGTAAAACTGAGATGATAATGCTCATTTGGAGCTAGACATGTGTAAGTTCTTATTCCATACATCTCCATGTATCCAATTCTGCCTTTTATACCTTCTTCATAATGAAAAGGATAGAGGTAGGATGTATTACCTCACTGCCTTTTTTTGTTGTTTGTTCAGTTTGAGAACCTAGTAACATTGAGAGGCAACATAGCATACTGGTTAAGTGGTCAGGGTCTAGAGACAGACTGCTTGGCTTTGAGTCCAGTTCTGCCATTTACTAGCTATGTGACCCTATTCTCTCTGTTCCGTCAGCATCCTCATCTGTAAAATGGAGATAACAACACTTACGTAGGGTGCTGTAAGGATTAATGAGTTAGCACATATTACATACTCAGAACTGTGCCTGGCACATAGTAAGCAATAAACATCAGCTATTATTATTTAAATCAAGATTATTAGCATTATTAAACTCTTTTCAGAACTAAGTTGTATATTATGAATATAGATTTTATTGTCAAGATGATGGCAAAATAAAGGTTTTTACATAGTTTCACGAAGTGACAGCTATGCTCTGAAACTAACAGAAGAAGGAAATAAAAGATTGGTCATAATTATGCATTTAAAGTGACCTCTTTCATTCATATATTAAGAAGCAGGTGAATTACTGAAACATCCCATTCTGTATTATAATCTCTGAAAATTACTAAAATATGTTTAGTTAATATTAATAAGATACAATATTTTAAACATTATCTAAAGAGACAACATATTTCCCATAGACAACCTAAAATACTGGTCTGTTTGCATTTAGACAAAACTGCTGGTTTGTCCAAACTAACAACTGTATTGTGCCTTCATTAAAAAAAAAAAAAAAAAAAAGCATTATGAAGACTCTTCCATATACATGAATTTCTCTAAAAAGCAACGAAAAAATGATGTAGGAGAAAGCACAGGGATGTATGGAGGTAAAGAATATGGCTTATTCTGGTTATATTACATAGAATTTATTATTGCCATTCATAGGTAATTCCTTAGAATTCAGTAGTTCTGAGTTCTGTAATTCTTTAGAAACTTTCAAGTACAAAGTCTTGTCTTATCCTTCCTAGGGACCTAACCCTTAGTTTAAGAAATACTTACCTAAATAGCTTTATTCCCCTTAATATATGAGGCAAAAATGTTGCTGCTTACGTTTATCTAACTCTACCTCATTCTAGCTACTTTTTTGTTCTATGCCACATATCTATATTTGATCTGAATTAAATAATTTTGAATTCATCTACAAATTGCTGTTTCCCCTCCCTATATTTCCATTTGTACTATATGTGTGTGTATGTGTATACACACACACACACACACACACACACACACATTTCTCTTGCCCTCCTTTTGGTAAAACAGAGTACTAAATAATGCTCATTGACTACAACATTTGCTAAAAGTATTTAAACTTTTAAGTAATAATCATACTTAACATTTATTGAATCCATCCCACATGCTAAGCATTATGCTAAGTGCATGGTTGATATGATTTTATTTAAACCTCCTAACAACCCTGAGGTAAATACTACTACTAATTCCGTTTTATATATGAGGAAACTAAATAAGAAGTTCACTAACTTGCCCAAGAGTAAAAGAGTAAATTATAAGCAGAGCAAAGCAAATCCAACTTTAGGCTAGAGCCCACCTCTATGTCAATCCTTGCTCATCCAGACCACTTTACAAATAGGAGAAGGCAGAGGGCAATGTACATAAACTGTTACACAGGATGGATTAGGCCAGAATTTTTATAAATCGGTATTATTCTCTGATCTTTTTCTGTCATATTTTAATTTTATCTTAGTTAATAATAACATAACACCACTTTAGTTACCTTAAGTTAGTTTGAATCTGTACAACTTACATGTACTTATTTTTGGTTTTCCTGATGCAAAAACTTGAACTGAATGCTGATCCGCATAACACCCAGTGAGTGTGTAATCTAAGATCCTAAAATGAAGCTAGAACAAGAAGAGAAATGTACCAAATTAAGGTGATTATTTGGTAAAAATGATGGTCACATTTTTGTCCCTTGACACAAGTTTAGGAATTTATTTCACAGAGTTCACAAAATAAAAATCACAAATAATACTGTGTGTTTGCGTGCAAGTGCACATATTCACACATATACACTCACCTTTCCCTTCTGCATTAGGGCTGTTTCTTTGTAAGGCTGCCATTATGAAGTGCTTAACACATACCAGGCCCTTCACTAATATAAACTCTAATCTGCACTGCAAGGTATCCCTAACTTACAAATGAGGGAACTGAGGTTCAGAGATGGAAACACTTAGCGTCCCAGTAGGTAAGTAGTAGAGCTGGCATTTGAACTCAGACCTGCCTGACTACAAAAGCTGGTGCTCCTTCCCCTATGGTGTTTGGTGTTCTGTATGTTCTCTCCTATCTCTAAGGCTATGTGGCTGTGATAGATTTCAGATCATAATTCTTTTATACACCTTTTAGCAGAAACAATAAAGTAATTACTAAAACAGAAACACCAGTTTATCTGGTGTTTGGAGGGAATGAAACGCTCTACTTAATTTTTCAGAAAACTAAAATTTAACTTTTACATAACTAACCTTTCTAAAATGTAATGAATGAATGTAAGTTCCTGGATTTAATTGATAATGTGGTGATATCAGTATAAATGCCAATTAATATATTGGGCTATAATAGAGAGGGCCATTAGTACCTTCTCTGAAGGCATAGTGCTGGGCTGTCTCTGAGCCACAATGATATTCACATGAACCATGAAAGGTCTATTCTTACAGAACTCCTGCCTCCTTTTGCTGTGATTCGCATCTTTGCTGCTAAAAGCTTTTGATTTGGCAATATCCAGATAGCTTTTCTATACTTTTTTTCTTCCTTCTCCCTTCCCTGCAAATTTCTCTCTTTTCCTATCTTTCTCCTTTTGATTGCCAAACTAACTGATCACAGACATAGATGTAATTTTCAGATCTTCTCAGCAATTTCTTCCCTATTGCAACTCAAATTATCTAATAGTAAAGGGCTTTTGCTTGCTTGTTTGGTATAATTTTGGATGCTGGAAGTTATGACAAGGTTGATTTCCACACAACTAGATATTATAAAAATAAATCTATTCATTGAACACAAATACGTACTACACGCTTTTGATGCGGCTATAACTGGTTAGGTGATGAAAATGAATAGAAGAGTCATAATCCCTACCTTTGAAAAACATATAGTATAGTAACATCTCACATTTTTTTCTGAAAAACATCTGGAAGAGGGAATTTCTATAATAATCATTGAAACAAAGCTCATGGACATAGTTGAAGCCAATACAGAAGAAATGAATATCACTAGTGTACTTCTGACTTCACTACCATTTCCCCTAGTTGCTTTTACATATAGATTTCAATCTCTCTTTGATTTCTTTGATACTACTCTATTTAGGTTTTCCTGCTACCTTTCTGATCGCATTTTCACTTTCCCTCACTGATTCTTTTGAACCTTCCTCCTATTTTCTCTTATCTTTTTATGACCTTTTAATTTCTACTGCCTCAACTATTTCTTCCTCATGGATAACTCCTAGATCCTAAGAACAGTTGAGCTTTCTCTTGAGAATCAAGCTTTGGGTTTTAAGCCACCTACTGGACACCTATACTGGGGTAAATTGCTATTACCAACAACATATGTGATATGAAGCCCACTCCCTCCCAACTTTCTCCACATTTCTTCTAAGATACAGAACTTTCTTCTAAGTATGTACATCCATTCATCAAATATTTATGTGCTAGGTACTGAACTAGATGTTGGGAATAAAACAATGAATGAATGAGATTCACACGGTCTTTGCCCTCCTGGAGCTTCAAGTCTGGTTTAAGTCACAATTTTTTAATGACATCATCTTTGACTTAAAACTATTTCCTATCTTTCTATTTAATTAGTGAGATTAAAGGCTATACCTTTATCACAGCTCTATTCCTTTTTCTCCCTTCCTTTCTCTTTCTGTGACACTACACTAGTTCAGCATTATTAACTTACTACCTTTCAGCTGGAATACTAATATAGCTAAAAAATAGTTTCTTTGCCTCTAGTTTTTTTCTTCACTCACCTTCCTCACATCCATTTCAGATTGATCCTCATAAAGTATCACTTTCTGAAGGACCACTCCCGTACTCAAAGAAAGTATAACATTTTCTAACAAAGCAATGAAAGCCAGATTCAAATCCTCTACAATCCAGACCTAAATCACTTATTCAGACTTCTGTGTGACTACTGTTTCTAGTAGTGCTTCCTAAACATGCCTTGTTATCCTTCATTCCTGTGATTAAGTCATTTCTTCACCTATACAAACGACAGTTAATATTCAAGGCTTCATATCGATGCTTACCTGAGCCTCAGAGTTTTGCCTAAACTCCATCTCTACTACAAAGCTTTCCTTGACCACTTTGGTTGGAAGTGCTCAGTCTTTTTTTTGAAAGACCAAAAGCAGTCAGTCCTGATCAGTTACTGACATGCATCATTGAAAAATCCCTAGAGGGCAAAGACTACATCTTACATTCTTTTTATACAAATCTCAAATGTGATATCTAAGAACTGTGTAGAACTAGGTTAAGTTGAGGTATTTAGGTTTTACATAATTCTTTCACCTTAAAAATTTTAAAGTATTAAGTGAAATAGAAAGTGATTACTAAACAAAAAGAATCTTAATAAAATCTAACAGAGGACTTAGACAAAAAGAACAGAACTCCAAAAACAAAAAAAAGTTAGGAAACATTAAAAATCAATTATATGCAATTTGGAACAAAAGGAAAGGTTTCTAATGTACTGAGCCATATAAATATATTTACCTTTAAATATGCTGTACCTCCAATGCAAATCTGGTCAAATGGCTGCTTTTCATGGCTCTTGGCTCCAAAAGTTACAGTTCCAGAAAGACTAATTTCCATTGATTTTGGGAACTTCTGTCCTAAAAACAGAAATACATCAATCAACTATTATAAATTAAATAGATTCTACAGCAAATGAATGAAAAAATAAATAAATAAAACCTAGTTTACCAATATTCCAGATCAATAAGCTTTTCTCTCGAAATACTTCAAGCTGGCCAAAACTAACTTTGTATTCCACATGTGTGACTGGACCTCTTTAAAAAAGAAATGGACAAAATGGAAAGAAAAAATAATCATAGATATAACAGTTTAAAGAGATTTAAGTCAAATCTTGCTACTGTTACTTAATACAAGGACAACATAAAAGCAGATCTGTATTCAAGTTTGCAGAATAGAGTAGAATAAATAATGAATATTATATCTCAGAAAACACAGAAACACAATAAACATTCTTTTGGTGATGCTATACATTTCATTATTAATTCTAAAGATAACTACAAAGTCATGCAGAATGTATTAATACAGGCACATAGATTGACGTAACATTAAAACTGTGATTTTACTATATATTTATGTATCCTTTGAAAAGAACTATTCTGTAGGACAAACTTAAAAGTAGAACTGATACGGAAGTAATCTTATGATATTAATTCACCAGGTTTTCTAGTTGGGCTTGATCTGTATGTTGAGTACAGAAAAATTGTTAGAAATAAAGCCAGTAGTAAAATAAACCCTGAAGAAGCTACACTGGCTGAAGTTTATAATTTACTAGCAAGTAGTTTAACCAGAAAAATGACAATATTTAAAAATAAAGAGATTATTTTTATGACAATGTTTTGGTTAAGAATCAGCATACATTTGAATAACATAAAATTTTTAGATCTTAAAAATAAGGTAAAAACCAAGACAATTTATTATAGGGCAGTGGGAATGTACTAAAGAAGGCAGAGGTCATGGCATTGTTATTTTATTCCTACCTGTTGTAAAAAGGTATATGAGCTTCACAGAATTCAAAACTATTTTTCACACTTTCATGAAGTTTTAAATTAACTGTTATTTTTAGTTGTACTTCTTCCTCTTTTACTTGATAAAAACCCAAAATTGGTGGCACAGGGACCTGGAAACAAACATAAACACATTTTTATATAATTCCCAGGTTAATGGGTCTAAAATATCAGTGGTGATGGAGAAAAAAGCCTTGCAGTAATATAGTCATTATATACAGATATGACTTTAATGACTAATGGGTTACTCCAAGTTATTCTGATAATAGATGATGAAGCTACATTCCTTCTAAGGTCAGGGATTCTTGCATCTCTTTCTATTTCCAGAGGTGAGAAAGGTGCCTTACAGAGGTGTGTGATACATTCTTTTTCCTACTCCTGCTTGTTCAGATTCCCTTCCTCCAGGGTCTCTATGACCTGCAACACAGAACATGCACTAGACATACTGATCACTGACACCCGCCCACAGTTTCTGCTGCCCTGCTTGTATCTTGACTCCCCAACCCTCCCAGATCAGCAGTAGCTTAATGGGTCATCAATAACTGATTGAAGCGAAACAATCTGAATCTTCTGGTAAATAACTCATGAAAAGTTCTTGTTTGGACCAAAAGTATGGATGATTTGCTTACAACAGAATTCATAAATATGAAGATTAGCAAAGTCCCAACTTCTCCAAGGTTGTTTACCTGAGAAGTGTAGTAGCATAAGTTGAATGACTCTAAAGGTGGAGTGAGTGGAAATTTGTAAGGCCCACTAAATGCAGAATCATCTGCTGCATCAATGCTACTAGAAGTCAGAATGGCAGAGTCGAGAGATGTCACACAAGGATGAACCAGAAAATCCTGAAGTGGAGATCCATTGGTGGGGAGACTCAAGCTGATGGTAACATTTGGCATACTTCCTTCTAAATCACACTGCAACACAAACAAACAGATATTACCAAGATCTTTGAAGCATACATCTTTTGAAAGAGGCCTTTCTTAATTTATCTGAGTCACTTTCCACAACTTAATTCACTTTTCTCTCAAGGTATTATTCTCATTGCTTTCTGTGTTCTGGTTAATGATTCTATCATGCTCTCAGACACCCAAGCCAGAGACCAGGAGAGCCTTCCTAGAGCCCTCTGCTTACATTTAAAACCCTTAAAAAGCAACTTTTCTTCATTCCTGTTACACTGGTACAGGCCCTTACAATTTCTGTCATAGCCCTCTAAGTGTATCTAGACTCACTTTCCTCTAATCAATCCATCCTTCATCAATGCTAGAGCTATCTTAATAAAACATAATTCTAATTATATTGTATCCATGTCAAAACCTCTCAATAGTTCCCCCTCAGTTTTGTATTACTTTTAAAGCCTTTTGCTGTTTGGTTCCCATCTACCTCTTTAATCATTTTCTACCCTGCAAGTAATGCTGGAGACACACTGGGGACTGTCAGAGGATCAGAGACTTATTCTCCCAGCTCCTCTTATCCGGGAGTAAGCCCTCATTCCTATACTAAACACCTTTACTCCCATAAATCTGTAGTGGCTCTTTTTCTGACCCAGCCAGACTGATATACCTTACTTGGGTGTGTGCTGGGGGTGGGGGTGGGGGGCGGTGGGCAGTCAGGCTCTTCCTTTATAACTCAAACTTGACATTTACCTCTATTAAAGCACCCAATTACAACTGTCCAATTGAAGCATATAAGGCTTACTGATAAGTTTTGTTTGGCTAGACTTGTACAATATTTTAAGAGTTGGTGGAACTCAGTAGGTATAATGCTTAGCTCCAAATGCAAGCAGTTAGTTCCACTATCATGTACATAGTCTGCATTATGCATTAACTGCCCACTCTCTAGAGGTGAGATCAAATGTCTGTGCTCCTGTTTGTTTCCTTCTTTAAGCTTTAAGTTTTTGAAAGCAAGAATTATTATATTTTTCTTTGTATCTCTAGTGCCCAGTACATTGCTAAGTATAAGAGATACTCCAGGGACTTCCCTGGTGGCGGAGTGGTTAAGAATCCGCCTGCCAATGCAGAGGACATGAGTTCGAGCCCTGGTCTGGGAAGGTCCCACATGCCGCGGAGCAACTAAGCCTGTGTGGCACAACTACTGGGCCTGCGCTCTAGAGCTCGTGAGACACAACTACTGAAGCCCACAAGCCATGACTACTGAAGCCCGCGTGCCACAACTACTGAAGCCCGCACGCCTAGAGCTCGTGCTCCACAACAACAGAAGCCACCGTGACGAGAAGCCCACGCACCGCAACGAAGAGTAGGCTCCGCCCTCTGCAACAAGAGAAAGCCCATGTGCAGCAACAAAGACCCAACGCAGCCAGAGATACTCCAATAACGTTTGCTGAATGGATATCTTTTTATAATTATGAACCGTACCTTTGGTTCGCAATTTTAATAGGAAATGTTTTATATTTTTATCTATCACTTGACATATGTGTGAATTCATGAATATATCTGCTGTATAATGCAAGCATTTAGAGAGCAGGCAGGCATTATGAACAGTACCATGTATAATTAGTGACTTATAAAGGTCTTTCAGTGATAGTTAGAATAACGTCAATCCCATTTGATAATAAAAATGCCAAATAACTACTATAAAACTTAAGAACATTTTAGTATTTTCAACTTTAAATCATCTGCTACTTCACTCTCTATATGTGGATAGCAAGAATTAAAGAAAAAAGTTTTATTTTTTGGCAGATATTTGTGGAGATAATATATGAACAAATATTAGTAGCAAATAGTATCAACATTTTTAAATATTTGGTTTATACTTATTATCCTCTAACACAATTAAAGGAATCAGAGAAACAGCAACCATTATGGAAATAACCAACAAATTATCTGCGGTCTAGGCATCTGAAATACCAGAGCACTAGCCATTCACTACGGGATGAGGACATCCATTCTAGAAGAAATCTGTATACTACCCTTTAAACCAATCTGGCATATGTAGATCTGGACTTTTAATTAGGAATTATACAAACAGAAGGGACCTAGGTACTTATCTAATTCTAAAAATGAGAAAAGAGGGCTTCCCTGCTGGCGCAGTGGTTGAGAGTCCGCCTGCTGATGCAGGGGACAGGGGTTCGTGCCCCGGTCTGGGAAGATCCCACATGCCGTGAAGCGGCTAGGCCCATGAGCCATGGCCGCTGAGCCTGTGCATCCGGAGCCTGTGCTCCGCAATGGGAGAAGCCACAACAGTGAGAGGCAAGCGTACCGCGAAAAAAAAAAAAAAAAAAAGGAAAAAAGATTTTAAAAAATTGTGTAACTCTTCCAAAGAGACAGAGAAATTAGTGGTGGAATGAGGATTAGAACTTCAGTCCACTGGCTTTTGGTTCACCAGGTTTCCTACTAGGGTTGAGATAAAATGAAGATAATTATTTCCATTTACAATAGGCTTCACAATAAAACTCCTTTAAATACTTTAAAAATGGTTTGGCTAACAGTTATACTATTTACATACAACCCTAAAGAAACATTTAGTTCATGAGTTTCAGTACACCCTCACTATTTTTATTTTTAGAAAAAAGTTTTTTAAAGATGAAAGTTTCCCATAATGATCATTTGTATTAGACCAAGAATAGGAGCCAATCTAAAATTCCCAGAAGCAATAAACTAGGGTCAGCCTATCAATGAGCTGAGATATTTAAATAGCATAATATTAATTAGTATTAAATTATATATAACATTCCCTGTTCATTATTACAGAATGAAAAAGAGAGACAGTGAATTTTCCTACTTGTATTTTACAGAACTTACAAGAAACGTAGATTCAACTGCTTTAAGAGGTATGAATGACATAATCTGTAAACACCTTAATTTTGGAGACATTTATGATAATTATTTCTATTAAAATTAATAACTGGAATGTATTTTTTTCTTTTTTCAATACACAGGCCTCTCACTGTTGTGGCCTCTCCCGTTGCAGAGCACAGGCTCTGGATGCGCAGGCTCAGCGGCCACGGCTCATGGGCCCGGTCGCTCCATGGCATGTGGGATCTTCTTGGACCGGGGCACGAACCCGTGTCCCCTGCATCGGCAGGCGGACTCTCAACCACTGTGTCACCAAGGAAGCCCTGGAATGTATTTTTGATCATAATAGAAGTGAGTTTAAAACAGGCACATAAATTTTTAGGCCACTTTAAGGTTAAAAAGGAAAAAAAAAGACCCAATTTGTCTGCCAGGACTCTTCTAATTCTCTATTCTTGAAATCTACTTTTATCTATTGGATTTGCACTTAACTACTCAACATTAATATGATATATAAAAAGTTTGTATTAATAAGTGCAGAGAATAAAAGAAGATAACAGAAAAACAGACACCTGAGAATATTAATATGTACTTGTAGACATTCTCTTGGAGGGGCTCTATTTTTGATCATTATTGAATGTGGCACTGATCACTGCTAACTGTATTGTTATTTTCATTGCCTTTTCCTATTACCTAACCTTAAACCACAGAACCCTATATTAACCTAGTGACTTGTTTAAATAAAACATGAGCCCTTGAAAATGGCTTCAGATATTAAGTCAGAGATTTGTCAATTTCACCCCCTCTAGGAAAAATGGAAAGTAGGTATGGTGACTTTAAAATATTTTCACAAATTCTCTGACCCTACTCTTTTCAAAAGATGGAGCCTCATCCCACTCCCCTTGAACGTGGACCAGACAAAGTGACCTGCTTCTGATGAACAGAAAGTGGCAGAAGTGATACTATGTGACCTTTCAGCCTAGGTAATAAAAAGAATAGCTTTCACTTGTGCCTCATGTGGTTGGCTGTCTGTATGATCATTTGATCAAAGGGAAGGCAGTCACCAAGTTGTGAGAACATTCTTAAGCAGCCTGTTGAGAAGTCCACATGGAAAGAAACTGAGGTCTCCTACCAATAATCAGCACCAACTTGCCAGCCATGTGACTCAGTCACCTTGCAAGTAGAACTTCCAGCTCCAGTCATACCTTCAGGTGACTATAGCCCCAGCTGAACTCTTGACTGTGACAGACTTCCACACTAGAAGTTCCCAGCTAAGTTGCTCTTGAAGTCCTGACCTACAGAAACTACGAGTATAATAAATGTTTATTGGTTGTGGTAACAGGTCAATTCATTACACAGCAATGCAGTTGACCCTTGAACAATGCGAGGGTTAGGGGCACTGACCCTCTGTTCAGTCAAAATCCATGTATAACTTTACAGTCAGCACTCTGCGTCCAAGGTTCTGCATCTGTGGATTTAGCCAACTGTAGATTCAGCCAACTGCAGATACTATAGTACCAAATGCAGTATGTATTTAGTGAAAAAAAGCCACGTAGAAGTAGACCCACGCAGTTCAAATCTGTATTGTTCAAGGGTCAAATGCATATAGCCAGTATAATTAGTAAGAAATGCAAAAAGATAACATTATAAAATTTCACGTGAACATAACATTTAATGACTGCTGTTTATAAGAATCAAGAATGTCACATTATGATGTAAAATAAGGTCGGCAAATTTTACTTTTCTCCATAAATGTTAAGTGCTATGATAAAACAAGTACCAGAGAAAATCTCACCTTGCAAGTGACAACTCCAATGACTTGCCATGTATCTGCTATATCCTGTTTATCATATTGCATGGATTTTACCTTTTCAGTGATAGAAATAGAAACCTGTGGTTTTCCTTTGTATGTTCCAGCTTTCCAGGTCGGCTGTTTTTGTGGATGAGTAACAGAAGCAAAATTAATACTATCCAATGAATTCTGTAAGTTGGCATCTAACAAAGTGCCAAAGGGACAAGCCTGTAGAAGCAAGTCGGGCAACTGGCTCAATTTTGTATTTAGCTCACTGTCATTTTTTTGACCTGAGTAGAGAAAACCCTGTACCCCAAAAAGAAGTTCAAAGCCTTGTGAAATTCCACTAATGCTAATTAATGGTGGACGAGGGGATAAAGTTTGTTCAACCAGTGGAACACAAGCGTATATCATGCCATTCTTCATGAAAGCAACAACTGGCCAGAGTTCTTCACCTCCTATCGGGAGTGCATAAATGGATGTTTTATTGATGTGTGAACAGCTATCACGACTCTCCGAAAAGTCCTTATCATCACGCAGTAATCTCAGTTCAAAAAGCAGTGCTTTAAGGAAGGGACCATCTTCAGGAACAGGCACATAACTTGCTCCATTGAAGACTTTGGCTCTTTTTTCAACAGTTGGATACCGTCTGTATTAATGGAAACAAAACCATAATTAATTCCTGCAAGTAAAATAAAACTGCAAGTTCAAAACCTAAAAACAAACACAAAACATAAGGCAAACACTAATAACAAAACACACAATAACAAATACACACACCAACAAACAAAAACCACAACCAAAAAACTATTATATTACATGTTAAATTCTTACTAAAACAACTACCTGTTGTGTACTTGATATATCTCAAATGATAAAGTACCATTATCTATTATCTAAAAAAATTCAGTTTAGTTGATTTTTTAAATAGGTAGAGTAGAGTACCTGGTTCTAATTCAAAATCCTAGTCTTTGGCCACTCAGATTCGCACTTAAGCAAGGCGTGTATACCTGTATACATTTTAGGCATCTATAAGGACTTTTTTTTCTTTATCTTTTTAAAAAAAGTTTACTTTTTATTTCCTCCTTTCCTTTGTTTTTTAATCACAAGGAACATCTTTCTCCCCACTCAATCCTACCTCCAGGAGTAACCACTGCCAAGGGTTTACTGTTTCATCCTTCTAGAGGGTTTTCAATGCTTTTAAAGCATAAACATAAACACACTGTTATTTTAAAAAAAACAGAATGATACATTTTGCAGTGAAACTTACTTTTTACACTTTCCAAGTTAGGTCATATAAAGTTACAGCTGCACAGTATACCATTGGGTTAAGGACCTGCATCTATCTGGACCCCCATTGGTAGAAACATCACTTCTTTTGTTGTTACAGATAAGGCTGCAAAGAAGATTTTCTTGTCTTGTCTTTCCTTTCCCCTTTCTCCCTCTCCCCCCACCACTTTCTAACTGAGGTATAATTTAGATATAACATTATATCATTAGGTTGGTCAAAAAGTTCATTCATTTTTTTCCATAAGATGGCTCTAGTAGTGCTTAGTTGTCTTTAACTTCAGTGTTCATTTAAAAAAAAAATCAAAATTGGAGAATTTCTGTGTGGCCATTTTAATATTGAAAAAGAAAGAAAAAGCAACATTTTCAGCATATTATGCTTTATTATTTCAAGAGAGGTAAAAACACAATTAAAACGCAAAAAACAAGATTTGTGCAGTGTATGGAGAAGGTGCTGTGACTGATAGAACGTGTCAAAAATGGTTTGCAAGGTTTCGTGCTAGAGATTTCCTGCTGGACGATGCTCCACCATTGGGTAGACCAGTTGAAGTGGATAGCAATCAAATCGAGACATTAACTGAGAACAGTCAATGTTATAGCACACTGGAGACAGCCGACATACTCAAAATATCCAAATCAAGTGTTGAAAATCATTTGTACCAGCTTGGTGATGTTAATCGCTTTGGTATTTGGGTTCCACATAAGTTAAGCAAAAAAAACCTTCTTGACCGTATTTCCGCATGCGATTGTCTACTGAAACATATCAAAAATGTTCTGTATTTGAAACAAATTGTGATGGGTGATGAAAAGTGGATACTGTACAATAGTGTGGAATGGAAGAGATCGTGGGGCAACTGAAATGAACCACTACCAACCACACCAAAGGCCAGTCTTCATGCAAAGAAGGTGATGTTATATATAGTGGGACTGGAAGGGAGTCCTCTATTATGAGCTACTTCCGGAAAACCAAACAATTAATTCCAACAAGTACGGTTCCCAATTAGACCAACTGAAAGCAGCACTCGACAAAAAGCATCCAGAATTAGGCAACAGAAAATGCATAATCTTCCATCAGGATAACGCAAGACCGCGTGTTTCTTTGATGACCAGGCAAAAACTGTTATAGCTTGGCTGGGAAGTTCCAATTCATCCGCCGTATTCACCAGACATTTCCAGATTTCCATTTATTTCCGTCTTTACAAAATTCTCTTAATGGAAAAAATTTAAATTCCCTGGAAGACTGTAAAAGGCACCTGGAACAGTTCTTTGCTCAAAAAGATAAAAAGTTTTGGGAAGATGGAATTATGAAGCTGCTTGAAAAATGGCAGAAGGTAGTGGAACAAAACAGTGAATACCTTGTTCAATAAAGTTCTTGGTGAAAATGAAAAATGTGTCTTTTATTTTTACTTAAAAACCTAAGGAACTTTTTGGCCAACCCAATAGTTTCAGGTATGTAACATAATGATTTGATATTTGTATACATTGCAAAATGATCACCACAGTACGTCTAGTTAACATCTATCACCTTACATAGTTAACAAAAATTTTTTTTGTGTGATAAAAACTTTTAAGACTTCCTGTCGGGGCTTCCTTGGTGGCGCAGTGGTTAAGAACCTGCCTGCTAATACAGAGGACACAGATTTGAGCCCTGGTCTGGGAAGATCCCACATGCCGCAGAGCAACTAAGCCCCTGTGCCACAACTACTGAGCCTGCGCTCTAGAGCCCGCGAGCCAGAACTACTGAGCCTATGCGCCACAACTACTGAAGCCTGTGCGCTTAGAGCCCGTGCTCCACAACAAGAGAAGCCACCACGAGAAGCCCGTGCACTGCAATGAAGAGTAGCCGCAATGAAGTGTGCACAGCAACGAAGACCCAACACAGCCAAAAATAAATACATTAAATAAATTAAAAAAGAAAGACTTCCTGTTTAGCAACTTCCAAATATGCAATACAATATAATTCAACTATAGTCACCATGCTGTATATTACATCCCTATGACTTATTTATTTTATAACTGAAAGAGTATACCTTTTGACCCTCTTCATAAATTTCTCCCACCCCACCACAGGACTTTTTTTTCTGATTCCATCTTAGTAGAGTATGATGGAAAAAAGTGGTTCAATTTAATCCTCCACATTGTGGATTCACTAGTATACTGAGTACACTTGGTACCCTAAGTCTTCTTGCCAACCCCTACAAAAACATGTAAGAGCATCTTAGTAATAGTGGTTTATCTCTATGGCCCTGGAAGATACTATGAGGTAACAAAAAGAATAAAATGAATAATCTTTTATGGTTTCCATGCTCTATCCTGAACAGTAAGTTACTAATTCGTCCTTTCTTTGGGGAAACAGAAATTTACAAAAATGTTAGATCACATCTTCTTAATTAAAAAAGTACTTTCCCGATTCCTTATCTCTCCACTCCAAAGTCCACAACAAAGTCATTTATTTGCTATTAACTTCTGTGTAAATTGCCTAACTTCCCTAAGTCTGTCTTCTTATTTGTAAAATAAGGGAGTGGCTAAAGAACATATAAGCAATTCTCATCAAGAATCAAGAACAGACCTAGCCAAATAATGTTTTTCTACTAATTCACTAATACTACTAATAAAATATTGGTGTTTACTAATAATTCTAAAAAAGAAAAATAAGAATGTATTCAAAGTTATCCATGTATTAGTGAACCTCACTCATTTACATTCTGATGCATTTTCTTGATTGAGGAAAGGGAAGAATTAGCTAGCCCTCCAGTAATGGCCTAGCAGGTGAATGCCACTTCTTTCTCTTAGTCTTTGAATAAGGATAGTTAAAAACTCTGGACTGAACTCTAGTCCAGACTACTATCCTCTAGAGGATAATTCAAGTTCTCTTAAGTGTAAGAATTTCATGATTGAAATTGTAAAAATAAGTTTGTCTGGGACCTTATAGAATGTCTCAATATATGTTCAATAAATACTTTGCCGGATGACTCAACCTGTCATTTCAGAGTTATTCTAGGCCTTTTCTAAAACAGGACTTGAACTTTAAATGGCCCTGCAACTACAGGGAACAATACTAACGTAAGCTAGACTTAAGCTGGTACTGTTACTATCTATCCAGACAGCAAATCTCTAAACCAGAATCTAAATCAAGTTCTGTTGTGGGGAAAAAGTAGCTAGATAGAGGAAAGATCATTTACATTCTTAAATCTTAAGTGATGGCCATTATCCTTTGGCAAATATGTGGATAAAAGGCCGGTGCATATCTGTTTAGCTCTAACTCTGGCCCCAGGAGGTCAGAAAACAGAAAAAAAAAAAAAAACCTAACTAATTCGTTCAATGATACAGGATAAATAAGTGGCAGATGAATTATCTGAACCCAAGTTGCTGCCTTCACAGAGATGTTGAAAAGTCCACCCAAACAAAAAGAATTTTTCTTTTGAAATATTCTGAGCACAGTGGGAAAGAACTCTGAAAACAAGCACAACTTCTTCAAGAAACTTATTATTGTACACAGTACAAAAATCTTACCTCTACGAGATGTTAAAATAAGCTACAAAGCCACAGATATAAATACACTATGGTACTGGCAAAGAACAAAGTAATAGAACTGAGACAGACCAATGTTTATATGGGAGACATAATAAGCTACTATCAACAGCCCCAGAAATCAATGAAGAAAATACATACTATTTGGAAGATGATGTCAGGAAAACTGCCCCACAGCATAGAGAAAAACAAAATGAGAATACTACTTAACACCACATCCAGAGATGGACTACAGACGGATTAAAGGCCTAAATATAATAGAGAAAATGATAAAGTCAAGAGGAAATAATGTAGTAAGATATCTTCAGGAAATAAAGGTAGGAAAAGACTTCAACAAATTCCCCCAAAGGGCTAACTACTTTGACTGCAACAAAACTAGGGATTTCTGTTTAACCAAGGGTAATGAAAAGTTAATTGACAATGACAATAAGTTAAGACAGCTAAAAATGACATAGGACTAATATCAAGATTATGCAATGAACTCCTGCAAGTTAACAGGAAAAAACCAGCAACTCTTGAAGAAAAAAACAGACAATGGATATATACAGGCAATTCACAGAAGAGGAAACCCAAAGGCCGTTGCTACACAGAGAAATGCAAATGAAAGTGAGATATTCTTTACACCAGTACTGGCAAAAAGTGGAGTAAGTGTTAGGAAAGAATAGAGATACTGCTAATGAGAGTGTAGACTGGTCAAAGTATTCTGAGGAGCTAATTATTTGGTAATATTTAGTCAAAATCAGTATAGATATGCCCCCATGTAACTGTCTGAGGTTATTTACTGCAGCACCGTTTTGATAGCTGAGTCGGGGGCAATCTGGGAGATCATCACCGGGGGAAGGGGAGATGTAAAATGTGACAGATGTAAACCATGGAGTACTACAGAGCAAGTAGATGCAATGGCCTAGATCTGCACTATCCAGTATAGTAGCTGCTAGCCATACATGGCTATTTAAACTTAAAATGAAACACAATTAAAAACTGAGTTCCTCAGTTACAATAACAACATTTCAAAAACTCAACAACTACATGTGGCCAGTAGCTGCAATATTAGACAGTATAGATTTAGAACATCTCCCATTTCCATCATTGAAGAAAATTCTACTGGACGGTGCTGCCCTAGATGAACAAAGTAACCTGGATGTTTCCTAAAAATAGTGCTGAGAAACCTGACAAGCGTAAGAAAAGGGAATGACATCTATAGCACACTTAATTGTATAATTTGAAAAATACATACACAAACACACAAACAAAAGGATAAAGATACCAAAGGGAATATATAAGTAAAGCAGGAGTACCTAGGATGGATGGACCAATAAGGCTGATGAACCATATTGAAGATTATTATTAACCTCCTGAGGTACAACAACAAGAACAACAAATGTAAGCCAGGTACCCCAGAGAAAATGGTAAACTCCAAGGCTCGATGCCTTCAGTAACAGAAATTGTTAAGGCAGGAAAGAGGGAATTTTTCATATCCACATTGCCTACCACTTTTCCTTAAAATTACACTCATCTTTGTCAGCCTCAATCTGGATTCAGAACTAACTACTTCACTACAGAGCTTTTCTCAGGGAAGAATGAATGTTTGCAAGAAAGAACTGTCCACCACTGAGAACAAAAGGTGAAACAGAGCACTCAATTGCCACCCATATTTTACAGTGAGTTACTGTATATTCTCTTCACAGAGCTAGTTTGATAAAACGTGGCAAATTCTAAAAGTGAAACCAGATCAGCTCACACCATTTTAAAAAAGTGAATTCAATTTAATTTTTTGTACTTTTTCAATTTTCTTCAACAATTAGGAACTTTAAAGTAAACTATCTGAGAATTTCTGGGAATGAAAAATAATTATAAGCTGAAAGTAACAGCCTGATACTGCTCAGCAAGAACTTTCCATAAAAATGAGTTAAAATGTCCTTGAATGATTTTTATTAAAGTAGAAAAATGTGAAATATGTTTATTGCTCAGGAAGTTTCCTTTCCTTTCGTCATCTCTACATCAATCTTACGTAGGTGGAGTTACGATACAGTAACATTAATATGAGAAAATACATAATACTTAAAATGTGCCAGGCATCAACTCATTTAATTCTCACAACGCTATAAGGTAGTATTATTACAATCTCCACTTAACAGATGAAACAAATGTTAAGTAACTTGCCCAGGTGTCGGACCAGGGATACACAGCATCACAAAACTACGCTACACCATCCATCTGTCCGATCCATCACGCCTGAAGATTTAGATTTGCGTTTACCTGGAGAATCTGACGGTGCCACAAAGTGGACTTCCCGGTTCGTGGCTTATGAGCCACACTGCCCGCTGGGCCATGATAAGCCACTAAGGCATCAGCTCTTCTCTAAGGTGGCCACCGAAGAAGAGCGCAGACCGGCTTTCTCAGGCGTTTTCTTTTACCAGAAGCCCCGAGGCTCACGCATCTAGAGCCACATTCTGCCCCACCACAGACAGGTCGGGTTCAGCAGAGAAGCTAACTCCTTCAGATGAAGTCACTAAGACCTCTGAGTCCGCGCTGGACAACACACGCCACAAAAACTTCTGTGAATCCGCCCTTAAAACCTCCGGAAATCTATTTATCCCCACCAACCCTGCTACTTTCTTCCTCTCGAGTCCACTTCCGGGACGGTAGCCCGCAAGGATCATGATGCCTCACTCGCCCGCGCGGGGAGCCTCTTCGCGGTTCGCCTGCTGCTCTCCCCCTCGCCGGCCCCTCCCAACAGCCACCCGGGAGCGCGCAGCTCCACTTCCGGCGTACGAGGCGGTGACAATGGGAGCGGCGCGGGCGGCGCCGGGAGGCAGCTGACAGGCGTCTGCGGCTTCGCTTCATGGCCGCTTTCCCGCCCCGCCAGGGCTCTGCGGGGAGCGGGGCGGCCCGCGGCGGCCGGGAGCCGGAGCTGGTGAGCCGAGCAGAGACCTGTGCGCGGCGCCGCTGAGGCGCAGCATGTGAAGAAGAGACGGCATCCAGTACGAGGCGAGCCTCTCAGCCGGCCGGGATGGCCACGACGGCCGAGCTCTTCGAGGTGGGTCTCCGCAGCTCTTCAGGGAGTGGCGGGCCCGGGGTGTGAGCAGCGAGGTGGGCGGGCAGAGGAGCGGGCGTTCGCGGCTGCGGGAGCGGCCCTGGGGAAGGAAGGTGAGAAGGGGAAGGGGTGGGGTGGTGGCCCCCGTGTCGGCGCGGGCGGAGCGTGAAAGGGGGGAGGGGTGGCTTGGGGACCGGGGTGGGGAGGTGGGCAGGGGAGCAATCCCGGAGTCCCAGCGGAGGAGCATTGGTTTTGTCCGCACGGCTGGAAGGGAGCCTCGGGGTTTGGGCGTTGGAAGATGAACTCGGGATGAGAGTGGGAAGGGCTGACTTGAGGCGCGGAAAGAGGAGCCTGACCCAGGTCTGGTGAGCCCCGTCTTGTCGCCTGGATCCCCGCGTGATATTCTAGGGCCCCCCCACCGCCTTGAGATTGGGACGACTAGGCGCTTCTGGTGGTTCAGTAATGACTCCGTTAGCCAGTGTTGGAAGCGGCGCTCACTTGCCTACCAGTTTACCCTTCTATTTGAAAAGGCTGTAGTATTTTTTACGACGATAAAGGCCTACTAAGCCCTTTCCGACTGAAGGAAGTCAAAAGTAAAATTAACATTTGTGTTCGGCTCTTGAGGAATTGAAGTGTATTATAACCCCCCTCAGCTCGGTGCTTTGTGACCACCTAGAGGGGTGGGATAGGGAGGGTGGGAGGGAGACGCAAGAGGGAGGGGATATGGGGATGTATGTATATGTATAGCTGATTCACTTTATTATACAGCAGCAACTAACACACTGTTGTAAAGCAATTACACTCCAATAAAGATGTAAAAAAAAAAAAAGAATTCTTAACGCGTGGGACAGTGAGATTAAGAGGGAGGGGATATGGGGATGTATGTATATGTATAGCTGATTCACTTTATTATACAGCAGCAACTAACACACTGTTGTAAAGCAATTACACTCCAATAAAGATGTAAAAAAAAAAAAAAGAATTCTTAACGCGTGAGACAGTGAGATTCTAATGTGTTTCTTGGACCGTTTTCAGTCTCTAAAACTTAAAATTCAGTTTAGGGGAATCCTGTGTGAGAAGCTGTGATGCTTGAGATAATAGAATAGGAAAATTTTAATTAGACCACCTAACAACGTGTAGGGGATCTTCTTTTGTGACAGAAATGAAAACTGAGATATGAAGGAAGGGGAAGGAAGAACCTTTTTGATGTGTGCTTGTGTTTCATATTGAATAATAAAAGTGTAAGAAATAATTAAGGCTGCAGTTGACAATAGATAATTTCTCCATAAGTGAAAATTGGATCCTTTTTTCTGCGTGAGATTCAGCAGGTTTTGTTTGGGTTTTTTTGGCTTAAAATTTGAATGCCACAGTTTCTATAACAACTGGGAACTTTTCATTTGTTAGCTAACTATATTTTGGGTTTCTATCAGCTTTTGGATAGATAATGCATTTATTGAGGAATAGTATATGCCATTTTTATAATAAGTTGTAATAAGATAATAATTTATGAGTGAAGGAATATAATTGTAAGAAAGAATTGGGAAATATTAATTACATTTCCTCAGATTTAACTGTAGGGATATATTTTACATTAATTTCTCTAACTCCAAAATTGTGCCATCTGTTTATTGATTGACACAGGAGCAGGGAGACATTCTTTTTGCTACAAGCTTTTACTGTGTGTTCCTGAGCAAGATACTAAGTAATTCTGTAGTTCCTTGTTTTATTTTCACATTTTTGTAAAGGTAGAAAACAATTTATGAACTTGAAGCCTTTAATATAATGAAATATGGGACCAGCCAGCTATTAATAGAAAACTGTTATTTTGTCATACAGTTTAGAAGGCATTAACCTTTGGGCTTATGGATCCTGCTTGACATTCCCAGTTGTCTTTTTTTTCCTTGAATGTTTGATCGCATGACTCCACATATACTTCCTTGAAAATATATTTGATTTCTGTTCCCCCTGCCCCCACCACGGGGGAAGGAGAGGAGGTGGAGAAATATCTGTAGTATATTTAGCTTTCTAGGGTCTTGCCGTTTAGTAAAGTAGTTAAACTAAATTAGGGTTTAAGTTAACTCAGTGACTCCAGTTATGATAGCAGGTAATATTCACTTACCAGTGATGATAGAGACAGACTAGTCCTGTGTCCACAGTGTTCATAGAACAACCTTGAACATGCTTATGGATCTTAACTCATGTGACTTTCTCTTTCCTGACCATATGTAGTATGTTGTTTCATCAAAATTAAAAGCGTATTACCTTAGGGACTTCCCTGTTGGTGCAGTGGTTGAGAATCTGCCTGCCAATGCAGGGGACACGGGTTCAAGCCCTGGTCCGGGAAGATCCCACATGCTGTGGAGCAACTAAGCCCGTGCGCCACAACTACTGAGTCTGCGCGCCTGGAGCCTGTGCTCCGCAACAAGAGAAGCCACCGCAGTGAGAAGCCCTTGCACTGCAACGAAGAGTAGCCCCCGCTCGCCGCAGCTAGAGAAAGCCCACGTGCAGCAACGAAGACCCAAGGCAGCCAAAAATAAATAAATAAATAAAAATTTTTTTTAAAAGCATATTACTTTAGTAGTTACAATTAAAGGTAAATAGTCATGATTAGGAAGTGTATTTATCTTTTCATCCCTACAGTGGATTCTACTCTTGAATAAGTTTTCATCCCTAAGTGAAAAGTTGGTCTCTTTGCTTTAGAGGGAGAAGGAAAAAAAGAAAACAAAAACCAAACTTCGTTTGTCACCGCCATTTCCTGTTGCTTTTGCCTTAGGACCTAGGTTGTAGGAAAGTCAGGGAATGCTTTTTCTCTTGCTTCCCTTTCTTAGTCACAGCTGGAGAACTGTGGAAAACAGAGGTCAGGATGTAGTCAAGGATATTTAGTTTTTGTATCCTGGCTTTAATGCACCAATAAACTGAGTTGTGTTTTAATTTTTTCACATTGAAAAACAAGTTAAATCAATACAAAATTATGTTTTGAATCCATGAAATTTCATAAGTGTTAATCCTATTTCTTTTAAAATCTTCTTATTGGTCCTGTGAGACTTCCTTTTTAACATAAACACCTTCATACAACAAAATCAAACTACCGGATATTTCCTCAATTGACAGAAATGGTTTAAAAGTTCTGTCTGCAGTGTTTCTAAATGATCACCTCAGGTTGGACATTCTAAACAGGAATTCCTATGTGGTTTGGATTATGTCCTCTTTATAAAAAGTGGCGGGGATAGTAAATTTTTTCTCTGTTGTCATAAGTATTCCTCTCTTTTCACTGCACTACTGAGAACATTGTACTCCCTTCTCACTTGCTATTTTTCTCTCCTGTCATTCTTCTGGAGACAATGACTGTTCTTCTGCTTGGGCAAGCTACCTTTATGGGAAAGTTCTTTGTTAAGTAGGGTCCGTTACCCATTCATTCAACAAATATTTGTTGAGTACCTACTAAGTTAATGAGACTGCATGTCTCAAAGGGTGTGCTGTATACATATTAATCCTATGAGATGTGCTGCAAAAAACCCAAATGGTTCAGAGCCCAAGGAAGTTTTGGGTATGGGCATGCTTTGTTTCATTAGAGATTTACAATATACCTTAGTATGTTAAATATTCTAAGAAGTTCATTTCCCAAACTTCTTTGACCATGAGCCTGTTTTACTTTCTACTGTTAATTTTGTGAATTCTGTGGAACATACTTTGGAAAATGTTGAATTATATATAGAACTCGCCCTTACTGTTAAATAAGGGAAGAGAAGATAGATATATAACTATATATATATGTATAAAGCAGACAAGACGATAAAAGTCCAGATATAAAGGGAGGTAACTGTAGACCCCAGAGACAAGGGAAGAGTTCATTTTAGCTGAAATATAGCATGCATGAAGAAGAAGAGTGCTATGTAAGGTAATCGGGGTTTAATTGTAAATGATTTTTTTTTTCTTTCTTGTAAACGTAGATGCCTTGATAATAGTGTTTGAGATCATGTAATTTGACTGTGGTGACAATGGCTGTTTGACTTCCAGATTAGAATTTGAATAGCTAAGAACACGTTTGTGTAAAAACATATTTATGTCTCTTAGATTTACAAACTAACAAAAGCTATTTAAACAGACTTATTGAAAAAGACTTATTCTCTTGTTCAATTAACTATTTAAATATGTTTAATGAACATGAGATATACAAGTAAGGACCACTCCTTTACCTTCAGGGTGCTGAAATGCTACTTGTTTTAGACATGTTAGCTATTAAACAAGTGTTTGTGGAACCTCGCCACCAATTACAGTATCATGTATATGAGAAAATGTATTCATTCAGTAAACATTTAACTTATCTTACCTTACCTACCTTAGGCCAGAAATCCTTCCAGGTACTGGAGTTAAAAGATGGTTTGAGTTGGAGTTTGAGATGGAGTCAAAGAAAAAAAAAAGAACTCTTCTCTCAACATTCTACCACTACTCTCAGTATTACTTCATTTCTGACACCAGATGTGTGGGGATTTTCTTCCACAACAGTTCAGTTCAGTTTTCCAATAGACACTGACTGGGTGTCCTACAATTCACTCTAATTCTGATACTGTTTACCTGGAGTTAGCATCAGATCCCACAAGTTAAGGGCTCAGTCCCACAAAAATGCCCCCACTTCAGATACCAGTTGCAGTCCAGGTTGTCACCTGTGTTTCTGACTGACAGCTATAAATTGGAGGGTCTCATGACCCCCTCTTAGAGATTCAGTAATTTGCTAGAACGGCTCACAGAACTCAGGAAAACAGTTTACTAACTAGATTACTGGTTTATTATAAAAAGATAAAACTCAGGAACAACCAGATGGAAGAGGTACATAAGACAAGATACGGGGAAGGAGTGCAGCACTTCCCTTCTCTTGGGTGCTGCCACCCTTCCAGCACCTTGATGTGTTCAGCAACCTGGAAGCTCTCTGATTTTTATGGAGGTCTCATCATGTAGGGATAATCATTAACTCAACCTCTAGCCCTTCTCCCCTTCCCAGAGTATAAGGGGTGAGGCTGAAAGTTCCAGGCTTCTAATCATGCTTATCTTTCTGGTGACCAGTCCCCATACAGGAGCCCACCAAGAGTTGCTTCAGTAGGACAAAAGATGCTCCTATTACCCAGGAGATTCCAAGGGATTTAGGAGTTCTGTGTAAACCACTCCTATCACCTTTGTCACTCTGGAAATTACAAGAGTTTTAGGAGGTCTGTGTGAGGAGCCAGGGTTGAAGACTACTGGAACAAAAGATGCTCCTAGTACGCTTATCACTTAGTCCCTTAGTTGTCTTGTGTGTGCTTTCTTTCTACCTTTCCATGGGTAGGATGAATCCCATTTTGCTAGTCTGAAACGAAACAAAACGTTTGTGGTGCTTTTCAAAAGAATCAATGTTCAATAAATGTAATTCATTTAAATCCACCATGAAACACATAGTCTCATGAAAATCAAATCAAATGTGGTTAAAAGGAGAGCCAAATGTGATAAAATTCATTTAGTTCCAGTGCCAGAATTGCATAAAGTTCATATTTGGTTTCTGGTAGAATCTTGGATTTATAACACCATAGAATGCCTATTTTTTTATTTCTGGAGTGGAGGGTGGTGGTCCTGCCTTTTTGGTTTTGGATCTATAAAGCAAGTTTTGATTTTCAAGATCCTGTGCAGGGGATTTGGCCATGGCCCCGATAACAAGTGGTTTGATTTATTGTGCATCTATGGTGTGCTCAACATTGTTCTATTGACCACAGCTGGAAAGCAAGAGAAGTGTATGACAAATCCTGCCTTTGCTTTCAATTTAATTTGGAGAAGAGAAAAACTTACAAATGTTACTATAAAACAATAAATGACAAAATGGCAGTAATATAATTTTTTGTGTTGGCATTTGAATTTTTAAGCCTCCTAGGGGTTAAGAGTAAAGAAATCAGTGGAGATCATCTAGGGAAAGAACCCTTTCCCCATAAGTATCCTTGTAGGTTGAGTTACCTGGTCACAGGTAAGGAAGCAGAAGTAGCATGGGTTTGAAAAGAAGACTAGAGGAGGCTGCTGGTAGTGTACCTGTTCATTTTGGGGCGCAAAGAAATTTGGTTAGGTAGTGTAATATAAGAACTTCAAGGGCAGACTTAAGAGTGTAAACTTCATAGTTTAGGAATTGCATACGGAAGTTTCTGACTAAAAGGGAATATAGTGTTTTAAAGATTAGTTTGGCAGTGGTCTGCACAATGAATTTAAGAAAAGCACCTTATATAGGAAGTACTTGAACCCACCTGTTAGTTTGTTTAATAGGACACAGAAATACTTCTCTCTGAAATCCTCTGAGCCTTATTTTTATTTTTTTGCGGTACGCGGGCCTCTCACTGTTGTGGCCTCTCCCGTTACGGAGCACAGGCTCCGGACGCGCAGGCTCAGCGGCCATGGCTCACGGGCCCAGCCGCTCCGCGGCATATGTGGGATCTTCCCGCACCGGGGCACGAACCCATGTCCCCTTCATCGGCAAGCGGACTCTCAACAACTGCGCCACCAGGGAAGCCCGGCTGTTTGCTTTTAATTACTACAGAAAAATAGAGATTAAGATATACCTTTGTCAGGTTCACGAAATTCTAAAAGATTTTTGGGGTAATAGTTTACAGGTATCTTTGAGAATCCTCTTAGGAGGACTTGGTCATTTGGAGGTCTTGGAGAATTTGTTAATTTAACTATCTTTTTCTCATTGTAAATGCCTTTGCAGCAATGCTAAGTATTAGAAAGTAAATTATTGGGATTTATTTGGTTTTATAAGCAGCAAAGGTTTTGTTTTGTTTTTTGCTTTTTCGGAACTTCCATTCCATTGGAATCAGTAGTTGATTTATCTTAAACTCTTGTTGATAATTTGATTGCGTCTGTAGATGAAAGCTGAACTTTGCTTCCAGGATGCTGTTGTCTCCTAAGTTTTCCTCCTGCTTTACTGGTCCCCCTTACTTTGTCTTTTGTTGGATCCCTTTCCTCCTGCTATCTCCACATGTTGGCATGCCCTTCTTCTTCCTAGATGATCTCATCCTGTTCTGAGGTTTTAAGTAACTCTAAGATTATGTCCAATGCCAGTTTCTTCCCTGTAATACAAACTTATTTTTCTGACTCTGTCTTCTGCATATTCACTTGTATATCTAATTGGCATCTTCAACATATCATATGCAGAATAGAACTCTTACATCCCTACTCCCTTTTCCATCTCTTTCCCCAGTCTCACTAAATGGCACCATTTACCATTCATACAGTTGTTCAGGCTGCAGACCTCTATGAGTAATCATGATTCCTTTTTAAAGTTTCTCCCCACATCCAATTCATCAGCACTTTGTATGAGTACAGTCTTTAAAATGTCATGAACCGGGCCACATCACAGTACCCCCTCTACTGCCACTTTCATCTGAGTCATTAGCATCTCTTGACTAGACTAGTACAGTGTTGCAGGTTTTCCCAGAGAAGCAGACTTTGAGACAGAGTGTAGTGTGCAGAATATTTATTAGAAAGTACGCTTGGGATAAACACATGTGAAAGGACAGGGTAAAGAAGCAAGATTGGGCCTTAGGAGAAGTAGCAGTACAATGCTGGCCCAGTGATAATGGTGATGATCCCTGTGGGAAGATCTGGAACTAAAATTACCTATCAGAGTTGTCCTGCTTTTTACCAAAGTGGTCAGGCCTTTATATCCCCAACTTATTTAGTCATTGGATATAGACCACATTGAGAAAAGTATGACATTGAGTGAAGTGGCTCTCTGCAGCTGAGTGGATCCCTGAAAATACTGCCAGGTGAAGGTTCTGTGCTGACAGCACTGCTAGCAGTTAGAGCAAGACCCTTCTTGAAGGGAGATCTGGATGACACGTGTCCACCGCAGACCACCCCTGTGCCACTAGACTCTATGTCTTCACATACATTTGGGGGGTACCTCCTCTAGACTATAGTTGGGGTTCTTATCCTGGAGGAAAATTAGAAGGTGGTTAGTGGGATGAACTATGGCCCCTACTGTTGCATGTGGTCTCAGGTTGCAACTGATATCACCTTCCATTTTTTACTCTCCGTTCTAACTCCCTCTCACCTTCAGCTAGTATGTCTGCTGCTTTAGGTGGCTTAACTGGTTACCATACTCTTCTTAGGCCGGGGCTGCGCACATGTCCGTGTACTTTCAGAGTTGGTCAAGGGAGTATCACAAGATCCTTACAAGGAGATCTCTGTGTCAAACATATTGTTCCCTGCCCCCTCTGTATAGTAGCCACCCTGTCTCCCTCTGATGATGTCAGTTGCCCTGCCAAAGATGGTCACTCCTCTTGTTTTTTATTAGCTGGATAAAAGCAGCCAAATGCCCAGGCAGCACTTGCAATTATAGTTTATTGGGACTCTTAATTATGTTCCCATACAAAAGTATTCCCCCTTTGGAGATTAAGACCTCTAACCCTGTAGACCTTAGAATTGCAGGAATAGCAAGAACAAATTGGGAGTCATGATGATCAGGGCCACTTCTGATTTTATTCCTTGTTCCCAGGCTCATGTGTTTTTTCTGTTGGGGACACAGCATCATATAAAGGTTTTAAATTCAGAATGTATACTGCATTTTGGCGGATAGTGCTCCATCTTTATAGAGTATTGTCTCTGAACTGGTAGTTCAGTTATACCTTCAGCAGGCTCTTTCAGTGCTCTATCAGACTGGCAGTTTCTGGGTGGTATGGTTTATGATATGACCAGTTGATTCCATGCCCTTTGCTGTTAAATGGGTCCCATGGTCTGATATGTGAGATCCTGTGCCAGGAGAACAAACACTTCCTCTGAGGATAAGCAAACTCAATTTGGAATGTTTCTATTCCTGTTAGAATGAATGACTCTTCCAGCATGGAAAAAGCCCAGTGTAGTCAACTTGCTACCACATGGCTGATTAGCCTACTTGAAGGATGGGGCTGTTTTAGGAGCTCAGAGGTGGTCTCTGTCACTCTTAAGCTAGATCTTTGGCTTTGACACTAGATGGATCAGCCTTGCTAAGTAGTACCTCATGCTGTTGGGGCCGTATCTCTGAACTGTGTTCTCTCTGTTCATGTGCGCAGTATGCTAATGCCGGACAGAGGCTGGCTGGTGTCAGCTGGCAGAGTCGTCTTGTCTGCTTGGTTGGTGTCTTCTTGTGAATGTTAACATGTGGTACTAAGATCTTCATACTTCATGCCCAGTCTCATGTATCCATTCACATGCCTGTACCCCAGACTTTCCTGTTCTCTTTCTTTCAGTCTTTTTCCTCTGATAGTCAGGCCCTTTGCCATTGTCTGTGAGTCCATATATATTCTAACTGCAGGTCAGTTTTCTGTCCACCCAAGAGAATGACCAGGTGTATTTCCCAAAGCTTTGCCTTTTGGGAGGATTTTTTTTTCTTGCCACTGAGTTTCAAGGCCACTGTTGAGGGAGGTTGTAATTGCAGCTGCTGTCCATTTTCATTTGGCACCCACATGCTTAGCCAACTCTTCATAAACCAAGCTCATGCTATTTCCTTCTCTATCATCTGGTTGTAAGAGATTCCCATAAGGCCACGCATGTGAACTGAGGGAAGGATGCTAGTGCAATAGTAGTGGAAGACATGGGAGTTTGGGCTACCTGCTTATGCAGTTTGCTTTGTGGTTCTGTTCATGTTTGATCCTGGGTTTACTACTTCCATCTTATGATGGACAGTTCCTAGGTCCACTTGGGGAGTCTGTTAGAACACACCTCATGTTATAATTCTGGATGCATGGTGGTCAGGTGTACCTTCTCTGCCAGAGTCCAGAAGCGTATTAGGAGTTGTTCCTCAAAAGATGTGTAATTCTGCTGCAAATGGCATGATCTTCTTTCACAGTCCAGGGATCTGTGTTGTGATTATCCCACTGGAGCTTGCTATAACTCCACATGACATTGTTTCTTGGCACTGATTACTTTAATACTTCAGTAAATGCTGATTTCTTTAATACTGTTGGGTCTGCTAGGTTGTATGGCCCCCTCTTCCACAGATCCCTTTTCTGTTTTTGTGTTACCTGATATATGTGCCAGAGTGGGTGTGGAATATGTTCGCTCCAGAAGCTGAAAAGGCCTACCAGGTGTTATGTGTCCTTCGTTGTGGTGGAGGTGCAAGGTACCATAGTTTGTCCTTTACTTTGAATGCAATGTCCCAGCCTCCCCTGTCTACCTTAAAAATTTTATTGATACACTGTGCCCGTGAATCTTTATAGAGTATATGTCTCAGTCTCTGGATCACGTGTGTCTTACCAAGCTTTTCCAGTGTGCTAGCCAGTTCTTGCTCATTTGGCCCAATTAGCATGATGTCAGTTCATAAGAGGAATCAGTAAGATGTTCTGCAGAATGTCCGTACAGTACAGATCATGTTATAATAGAGGGTAAGAGTTCACACAGCCTTGAAGCAAAACTGTAAATGTACACTGTTGTCAGTTCTATGTGACCATGAACTGTCTGATCCTCTTTGCTGGTAGGGATGGAAAAGAACGTATCACCTAAATCATTAGCCATATAGCATGAGGCTGGGAGGTACTGCATGTGGCACGGCAGATGTAACTGGGGCTACTTTTTGGTTGATTATTGAGGTAGTCATCCTCCAGGATTTGTCTGGTTTCTGCAAAACCCAGACTGATGAATTAAATGAGAAAATGATAGGTAACATTACCCCTGCATCCTTTAGATGGGGGTTGGCAAATTTACAGCCCATGGGATACCTGCCTGTTTTTAAAGTTTTATTGATACATAGCTAGACCATTTGTTTATGTGTTGCCTATGGTTACATTTGTATTACATAGGCAGAGTTGAATGGTTGTAACAAAGACTCTGTGGCTCTCAAGCCTAAAATACTATCTAGTCCTTTATGAAAAAAATTGCTGATCCTTGCTTTAGAGCTTTAAGAGTGGCACTAATTTTTGCCATTCCACTTGGTTACTACATTGAGTAGGGAGGGGCAATTTCAGAGACTTTTACTTGGACTTCCCCAGCATAATAGTTCCTACTCTGTAAACCAGGGACTCAGTGTGGAAGTTGCATTGGCCATCAAGTGTGTCTGTTCCTATTAAAGGTTTGCAAACTGGGGAAATGGCCACTAGTTGGGCTAATGGCCCATTGGACTGATGGTGAGCTTGACTTTGGCTAGGAATGTGTTTATTACTTGGCTCCTGTATGTCCTCCTCCCATATGTCTCTTGAGTCCATGGTGCTTTGAGTCAATCAAGAATGTCAGCTAGGACCCTGTATACAACAGACCTCAAAAAGTTTGAGTATTTCCCTTTCCCTAGTATATAGTTACTCAAGTAAATTGTTGTAACTGCTTTTGGGGAAAGGAATAGTAGAATCATTACTGCATATGTTTGCCAGCATATTGCAGAGTCCTTCCTCCTGGGAACCTGGCCTTTTCTTCAGTCGATAACGGGGAATATGTTATAGTACATCCTTTAAGAACTTAGTACAAGCTGTGGATTCTCACCATCTCTCTTGATCTCATCTACAACTATTCTCCACTTCACTCACTGTGCTCTAGTCACACTGGCCTCTTGTCATTACTTGCATACTAAGTTTGTTCCCTGTACTTGGAGCATTCCTTCCCCAGATGACTTATTCCTTAGCTGCATATAGTTCTTTGTTCAGAATTTACTTTTTAAAAAAATATTTATTTATTTATTTATTTGTGGCTGCTTTGGGTCTTCGTTGCTACATGCAAGCTTTCTCTAGTTGCGGTGAGCGGGGGCTGCTCTTTGTTGTGGTGCGTGGGCTTCTCATTGCAGTGGCTTCTCTTGTGGAGCACGGGCTCTAGGCTCGTGTGCTTCAGTAGTTGTGGCACACAGGCTTCAGTAGTTGTGGCTCACGGGCTCTAGATGCGGGCTTCAGTAGTTGTGGCTCACGGGCTCTAGATGCGGGCTTCAGTAGTTGTGGCTCACGGGCTCTAGATGCGGGCTTCAGTAGTTGTGGCTCACGGGCTCTAGATGCGGGCTTCAGTAGTTGTGGCTCACGGGCTCTAGATGCGGGCTTCAGTAGTTGTGGCTCACGGGCTCTAGATGCGGGCTTCAGTAGTTGTGGCTCACGGGCTCTAGATGCGGGCTTCAGTAGTTGTGGCTCACGGGCTCTAGATGCGGGCTTCAGTAGTTGTGGCTCTAGAGCACAGGCTCAGTAGTTGTGGCGCACGGGCTTAGTTGTTCTGTGGCATATGGGATCTTCCCCGACCAGGGCTCAAACCTGTGTCCCCTGCATTGGCAGGCGGACTCTTAACCACGGCGCCACCAGGGAAGTCCTATCCTGCTTTTTTAATATCAGATATTATACATGAGCATTTTTTTCTCATTTCATTAAATTTTTTTACAACATGACTTTAATAGGAAAATAATTGTTTTATCCTGTAAGTTTACTATAATTTTTCAATAATGATTTTGTTGAATATTTGTGTAATAATTTTTCAGAGTTATATATAATACAAAAATTTTGTGTTCATATCTGCTTTTTCCCTTAGAATTTTAAAAGTAGAATTACTGGTTTAAAGGGTATGAGCATTTGTAGTACTTTGATGTTACCAAAATGTTACCTACTGTCCTCCAAAAATACTGTACCTTTTAACATTTCTAAGAATAATGAGAGTGAATTTCAGCTTACCCTCTCTTGTATGCATATTATAATTAAGGAAAAAGAAAAACTTTGTCAGTTTGTGAGGCAAAAAGAAGAAAAAAAAAGTGATAACTTGACCTTATTTGATTACTAGTGAAGCTATATATATTTCATGTTTCTTGGCCATTTGTATTTCTTCTATAAATTGTTTGTGTCCCTTGTTCATTTTTCCTTTGGTATGTTCCTGCTCATAATACTCTTTAATATTTTAATATACTAATTTTCATTAAGTAATTTGTTTATTGAAGATTTTTTAAATTGAAAAAGCCTGTACATTTTAATAATACAGATATATTTAATTAGTAATTTAATTTTAGGTTCTCACGTGGTACAAACTATTTCATTTTTGTAAGTAGTATTAAGTCATGGCCTGTGAAACTTTTTAAAGGAACATTTATTTTGTAAACTAGGAGCCTTTTGTGGCAGATGAGTATATTGAACGTCTTGTATGGAGAACCCCAGGAGGAGGCTCTAGAGGGGGACCTGAAGCTTTTGATCCTAAAAGGTGAAGTAAAAATTTTTTTTTCATAGACCCAATCTAGTACAAATTTGTATCTGGAATAGAGGTGACTGTTGGAATTCCTTTCAACATTCATGTAAAGGGAGTTAACAACTGGCCAATAAAAGGAAGAAGCATTAGAAGTTTGAGATTTATTTTTTTCCTTTTATGTTTCTTTTATTTTAGAGAAGGACTTTAAGTGATATGGGGGAAGCGATTTTATTGCATTATGAGAATTTAATATTTTCTCCAATTAGTAATAAATTAGAAATGGCTGGCTATACCTCTAAAATAAAACATGTTGAATATGTTGTTTTAAGTATCGTAAATTGGGGGAACAAAAATTCACCATACCCTGGAATGCACAGTATTATTTTTATATAGTACAATTTACCTTTTTAACTATTTCTATAAAATCGGTTTCAATTCTGGGGGTTAATGGAGATTCCATATGAGGTTTTCATTTATGTCAGACATAATCCCTAACAGGATGCTGAAGAGAAAATTAACATGTTCATCCTTACCTCAAGGAATGCTCACTAATACTTTATTTACAATTATAAGTGAACTGGTCACTTCCTAGTGATCAGTTATAGATGGATTGATACATATTCTAATTTTCCTTTGTTAGATTATTAGAAGAATTTGTAAATCATATTCAAGAACTCCAGATAATGGATGAAAGGATTCAAAGGAAAGTAGAGAAACTAGAGCAACAGTGTCAGAAAGAAGCTAAGGAATTTGCCAGGAAGGTACAAGATCTCCAGAAAAGCAATCAGGTAAACAATTAGTTAAATAATGAGTAGTTTATATAGGCTTTAATATCTTTATTTCCTTTCAGTTTTCAGTTTTTAAAAAAAATCTAATGCAACAGAATTGTTGAGGTTTCTTTATACTGCTCCCATCTCATGGGATAAAATGTTAATGAATTGTTATCAGGCACTCTTGGTGCACTTGCTTGCCTACTGAGTGTTGGTTTGGGATCACAGTACTCCCTTAGGATGGGGTGGTATCCATTACAGTGTGGTCCTTGCTTTCTCTTTAACAATGCAAACTTTTAAGAATGATAATTCAGTAGACCTGTATTTTTAGGGGGTCATGATTAGCTTGGATATTTAGGTATTTATTTGCATTCTCATTTAATCATAAAGCAAAATAATAATACCAGACCAGCTATTGCCTGGATGAAGTTTTTCCCTAGAGGAAACCTGGTCTGGGAAGCTTCACAAAAGTCATGAGGTACATACCCTAATGAGAATGCTGGTGTAACTGGGAAAAGCATGTGCAGAACTCTTCCTCAGTCCATTTGGGAGTAAAAATGGACTCTTCCTCAGTCCATTTGGGAGTAGATCTCTAGACTGACTCTGGGGTAAGTAGGCCAAGCTTCTTAGCCATTCTTAGGCCCTAAACTTAATCTGGAACCTCTGAACCTCTTTCACAGCTTGGACCTGATGTGGATTGCCCTTTGTAAATGTAGTTAGAAGAGCATGTTTAGCATTGCTGCCTCCCAGGGGCTGTTTGTTCTTTAGTGTTAGGGGTTAGAAAGCTGATTTCTGCTCAGATTTCATATATTTAGATTCCTTCACTTAAGCATGTATAACTGTTAGAAAATAATAAAGTCAGTAATTTACATAAGATAATGTGTTTTTAAGTAGTTAAGGTGATAGATTCCAAATACTTCTAATGCAGATTCCCCTTGGTAATAATGATAGTATTTGTAGTTAATCTGGGTTCTCTGATTATATTTTATGCTTGTTCACATTTTTCCTAGGTTGCCTTCCAACATTTCCAAGAACTAGATGAGCACATCAGCTATGTAGCAACCAAGGTCTGTCACCTTGGAGACCAGTTGGAGGGGGTAAACACACCCAGACAACGGGCAGTAGAGGCTCAGAAATTGATGAAATACTTTAATGAGTTTCTAGATGGAGAATTGAAATCTGATGTTTTTACAAATTCTGAAAAGGTGAGCACTGTCAGAAGGATAAAAGCAAATTATAGCATTAATAACAATGCCCTAATTATGAACTGCAGTTATTACTTTCCAGAGTCAGACTTCAAATCACTGAGTTAGGTGACTTATTAAAAGTCTTTATTCTGAAATGTACACTTATCTACAGATTACTGATCAACTATATATATTCAGATTTTTAGTTGGATTGCCTGGCATTTTTGTTTATGAAATTTGTATCGTTTAGAAATGTTGAGGTAACTATTTTAATAAATATTTCTTTCTCATAATTGACTCTTAATATTAACAGAATTTGATAGGCACATTCCATTGGGTGAGGGGGTGGGCTGACATAAATCATTGACAAGCTGAAGTATCTTTCTGTGCAAGGAATTCAGAGCTTCTAGTTTTTGTTACTTTAAAAGATCTTTTACAAAGAATTAAAGCATACTTTGGATCAAAGAGAATAGAAAAATCTGAATTAATTGTTCATGTTAATCTTTTTCATAGCACTAGTCACTTAATCCTGGTCTAAGGTTGCATGGTGTTGGCTGCTCTACAATCTTGGAAGAGGTTATTTAGCTCACTTTCTTCCCCTCGGGGGAAAAAATCAAAATGCATGAAAAAATAGACATTCTTATGGATGGTATATGCACATAGTGACATTGTCCACTAATATGTTGAATACAGTCTTCCAGAATTTTTCTGAGTGTACTCCATGGGATATCTCAGATAGTGAAATTTTAAAAACTAAGTAGTACTGAAGTTCACTTTGAATTAAGCAACACATTTTTTTGTGAGTAGGAACTATATAGGGGTATAGAATTTATAAGTTTTAGAGATCTTTAAAAGGAATGATTACATATCTAGAGATAACTCCTCTAAAGAAAAGGCAGTATTTTAAATAATGAGTTTCAGGAATTATATTTGTAATATAAAGTAGAACTGATAAGATTAACATCAAGAACATTATCATACTTAAACACTTGTAAAATACTGGCAATATCTAGCTTTTATATATTCACATGATTTTTATGTATAATAGTGTATACACACACACACACACACGCACACACGGCTTGAACACTGAACTGTTTTTCAGGATACCTTATGGAATGCTTTTATTTTATGTTTCCTAAATATAAACATACATATTTCTAATGTATTATAAAAGTACATATTTATACATATAAAAAATTTATATATATATATAAAATGGTATATAATTCAAGTCTTATACCTTGGGTTACCTTGGATTATACCTGTTGGACTGTAGAGTATATTTATGTTTTGTTATAAACAAAATGCCGATATTTTACCCAGTGTGAGTTGGTCTGTTTATTTGATTCAGCTCAAGGCAGCCATTTAGAATCTAGAGAAAAATAAATATTTTAAAATTGAATGATTACACATATTTTTATCCTGATTTGTATTGCTTGTAATGTTTTGCATAATGAAATTATGTTTTTTACACTTTTCTTTAAACATTTTAATTATCAAGTAATTGTGTAGTTCATGGTATTACTGTTGTCTCTTAATTTTTAAGATTTTGATTGAAAGAAGAAGAAAAAGTATTCATATTCTTGCTACTTCATTCACTTGGTCATTAGCTGTCTGTAATTTTTAAAGAGCAAGTAGAGCTAACAGTGCTTAAGCTACTTACTCTTATTTTCTCTCCTTTGCTTCGCTCTCTACCATATCCCATTTTCTTTCATCTTGTTCCTTTTTTCTTATACTCTAGTCCTCTTTTCCCAATTGTCTTGTTTTTCTCTCATATCTCCCATAAGTTTTGGGTTACTGTTGAATCATTACTTTTGGCCTGGTACTATCACAGTTAACTACACTTAGGAACATCATATATGGTATTAGATTGCTAATTATTAGATAAACTTCTAAGTATCTCAATTTCTGCACTGTGTGCCAGCCACCTTCCCAATGGAAAGAAAAGGAAAATCACCCATGTAGTTAGGGAGGTGTGTGATTTTGGAAGGAATTAGAATGCGAAAAGATAACAACCATCTTTTTCCTTTTTCTTCCTGCTCCAAAGTCATTTTTGCTTTTTTTTAATCTTTGCTTTTAAGAATCTTCTAATTTTCTTCTCTGGGAAAAAAAACCCATTTTATGACCATAGTATATATTCCCTCTTACCTCTGTCATTACAGAGTATGTTAGTTGTTTCTCTTCTTAGCATCACAACTTAATGTTCTTCATGTAGATAATGCCTGATGACCCTGATTATCTTTAACCTGTTAGCATGGGTGGTCTCTCACCTTACCCTAACATCAGTAGCAGATATAAGCAAGTTATTAGATTGTGGTTTTGAAAGCTTCTGTACTTTTATAGTATATTTCAACTGATGGATGACCTTAAGAGCTACTTGTGCTTGAAACAATTTTTATAAAATAATTACCTATGGGAATTCCATAAAATCAAGTGTTATTTACTCTGCTGTACTTCTTACTATATTAAGTGAAGTTTGCAAACACTTCCATCTCTTGAAACAACAAGAACAAACTCCTGATAGGAACATAAAACATGTATGTACGTCCTTTCTGAAGGGAGTATCGGTGAGAAAAAAGGGTGGACATTGCTAGTACAACCAAATGGCATGGTGAAAAGAGATAATGCAGTGGTATCTGTGCCCATGTTCAGTAGAATAGAGTGAGCATCTGGTAACTGAAAATGACAGTGACATGCTGACTAGGAGAGAAGAGATAACTGAAGCAGAAATGCTATCTATATTCACTATTGTTGGGCAAAACAACAATATCGTTTGGTCCTGCTTTTGTTTTCCATAGTTGCTTGCCAGACTTCACGTGAGTACTTGGTTAGAAAGATCTTTGTTAATGTTCTCAGCTCTTCCTTCACGTTTGTATGTCTCTCTCTTCTTTTTTTTTTAGTGTAAAAGAAAGTGAATGATCATAAAATCATTTACTTAAAGGTGTGCCAAAATAAAACTCAATACTTATTTGAAATTTGTTTTAAAAAGTAAACATTATATAACTCCCCTATACATTTAGTGTGAATAAGCACAAATGTCTGCATTTTAAGAATTTTGGACCCCTTGCCTAAATCCTTCAGTTCCACAACTTGAATAAGTACAAACATTTCTTTACCATATTCCATTCTAGAAACTTCATATTAAACGTAATCTTTGCTTTTATAACAAGTTTTATAACTTGATATGTTCATTAAATGACAGGCATTTTGTTGTTATTTTCTTCACTTAAAATGGGATTTATACAGCAGTATGATCTGGATTTTTATAAATCTTGTTTATCATTTCACAAACTCAGAAGATACTTAAACTTGCTTTCAGCAATCAATGATTTGAATTTATTCGGAGTAAACTTGAACTGCAGGTTTCATTGGGAAGGGATTGTGGCATTATAAAATCACAAGATTTCAGTACAATAATGACAAATATTTATGTTTTATTGACTCATTATTGGTGATACCCCAGATGTATTCCTGTTGCTCATAAGATTTTATTTGTTGTGTTTTTTAAAGAAAATTGTTTGGGTGAGGGTCTGTGGGCATACATAGAAGAATATTACTATTTTTAAATATAAAATTATTTTTTGATATGTATAAAGGTTTTGTAAAATTATTGCTTTTGTTTTTTAATAGATAAAGGAGGCAGCAGACATCATTCAGAAGTTGCACCTAATTGCCCAAGAGTTACCTTTTGATAGGCAAGTTTATTTCTCAGGAGCTAATTTGGGTATATGGTGTAGTGTATAGAATAAAATTGTACTTTTTCCTGTATGATTTTGCTCATTAATTCAACAAGAACTTATTGAGGACTGCCTTTGTACAGGTACAGTATGTAATAGCTGATTGAAAAAAATGTGGTATCTTAACAACTAAATTTAATGATATATCTTGAAATAATTTCAATCTTATGTTTTTCTTTTGAAAAAAATTGATGGAGAATTTTGAAATTGGAGTAAGATTTTGAATTTTCTTTGTTTTTTGGACTTTGATCAACAGACTAGAAGGGGACAGAGAAAGCTTAAACATGGGGCTCTTGAGCTCCTTTTTCTTCTGTCTACATGAGAATTCTTAAGCTTTTAGGGGTCTTGGGCACCTTTGAAAAGTTGGTGAAAGCTATGAAATTTCCTTAAAAAAATCAGATACACAGGCCGTTGTATAAAATTTCATGGAGTTTTAGACCCTTTAGCCTATCTGTAGGCTCCTTCCTAGGGACTTCAGGTTAAGAAGTCCTGTTTTAGATGCAAGGCCCTGGGGCCATTGCTAAGTTAAGTATTAATGGTTTCATCCTAAAAGAACTTCACTGAGAAGAAATTCTTTCATGATTTCCTTTAGTTCATGGAATGTCAGACTCTATAATAAAATCTTGTTAACAGTGGTTCTCCCATTTAAATATCTGGAAAAAATGTCTTCCCTTTTAACAGATAATATACGTATTTTATTCTTTTGGTAATACTTGAAAATCCTGAGGCACAGGTAGAATGTAAATGTATTACTATACTTAAAGCTTGTCCATTATGTCCCAAACATAGAGTGAAAGTGAATTCCCTACCCCCAAATATACCTTATTTTACTCTGAACTTTGTATCATCATAAAGGATTAGCAGTAATCATCATCTGTCATTTAGCTATTATTAATAATTTCATTTTGTCACCCACAAAAAACCTCTCTTTAACTTTATTTCAGAGTTAAACCATTTACTTAAATGGGTAAAATGTGTGGCTCACAATAACTGCATCATAATTGTTGGCTTCATCTGTCTCCCACCCCTACAAACACAGAGGCATATACTCATCTTCTCCTGCTTCTCAATTACATGCTTCTCTTACAGTTTTGTTTTAGCCTGTCAGGCCTTAGAATTGAATATATAGCCTAATCAAGTTTAATTTTTTCACAAAGATCAGTATGGCCTATCATACTTTGTGATCCACTGTGACTTTGATATCAATTTTGTATAGATCTTTAAATTATTAGCTTCTTCATCTGTCTTTGGCATCTCTTTTGCCAGCCACTCTCCTGTCTCTTCAAACTAATCACATAAGATCTCTCAGCATTAATTTTCCATGTTGTGCATTCCCCCTGGATACTTATGATTTGAAAAAAGTTCTAGTGTATGGTAGTGTATGATATTTTAGTTTTTGAATTTGCAGAGGTTGAATGCTAGGCACATTGCTGGGTCCTTTTTATGGCTTCTATTTTATTTTTCTAGTTTTAAAATAACTCATTTGTATATGCTTATTTTATAGTTGTTTTTCTTTAAGTAACAATAGTGGAATGTCATATGAGGAAATCCCAGCTGAGGGGAAAACAGACAAATATCAAGTGAATTTAAAATGCCAGTGAGTATGAGTAGGGACAGTAACCCAGTTGTTGGGGCTTTCTGGGTTATTAATGCCTCATACAGAATTCCTCCCTTTAAAAGGGAATTGGTGGGACTTCCCTGGTAGTCCAGTGGTTAAGACTTCGCAGGGGGTGCAGGTTTGATCCCTGGTTGGAGCTAAAGATCCCACATGGCTCTGGGCCAAAAAACCAAAACATAGAAGCAATATTATAGCAAGTTCAATAAAGACTTAAAAAAAAAATGGTCCACATCAAAAAATAAATTTAAAAATTTAAAAAACGGGGTGGGGGAATTGGTTGTTCAATGTGAATTTCCTCAGTGAGAACCAGAGACCTCATCTGGATTGCCCAAATTCAGTTTTGTTACATGGCATGCTTCCTACTATCAGTACTCTCTCACCTCTGGCTTTGTCTTTCCCTCCCCTCCCTCCCTCCCCCCGCTTCCTTTCTTTTTTTTCTGACATTTAGTATAGAGGGTTCCTATGTACCCCCAAAACCAGTTTCCCCTTTTATTAACATCTTAAGTTACTATGGTACATTTGTCACAAATAATGAACCTCATCATTGGTTTTTATCTTTCAGATTTTCAGAAGTTAAATCCAAAATTGCAAGTAAGTGGGGTTCTATTTATTTAACTGTTTTGGATAGGTAATCAAGCTACTTGTATAAAAAAAAGAAAATAGTAAAAGAAGAGAGTGGGAAGAATGTCATCCTCCCACCCCATCCCTGAGTTTGATTCCTCTTCCTTGAAACAACTGTTATAAATTTCTTGAGTATTCTTCCAGAATATTCTATGGATATACAAGCATAAGACATAGATCATGTATATAATGTGTAGAATTTAGTTCTGCTGTCCGCATTTATTTTAAAATAATTGGTGGCATGCTATACAAATAGCTTCCATACCTTGTGTTCTTGGCATACTATACAAATAGCTTCCATACCTTGTGTTTTTAATTTAACAATGTATCTTGGGGATTGTTTTTGTATTCATACATACAGACCTAATGTAGGTTCTCTTTTTTTAAAGCTAGCTCGTGACCATTTCAGTACCTATTTAACTTCTTACATGATAGCTTGATTCTTGATCTTTGGATTGTATTTTAAGCAGATCATTCTGAATTTCTTGAAAAGCTGCTATATTTACAGGCTTCCCTGGTAGTCTAAGTCACTGTTTTGAGAAGTCATTGAAGTTCAGAGACCACCTGTTTTCCCAAAAGTGTACCGTAATAGCCTCAAGAATGTAGTGAATCAAATACCACATGTTGTCTTAAGGTGTACCTTGGTATTGAATCTGCCATTGTTTGTAGTAAAGGCATCTGAACTCTAGTAAAGTGTTTTATAATTCTGCTCACCCTTTCCATAAATTCAGGTTTAAGATTTTTCCTGTCTCTTGCTATCACAAATGACATCCAGAAGGCTTTTCCCAGGCAGCTGCTTTTTTTTTTTTTAACATCTTTATTGGAGTACAATTGCTTTACAATGGTGTGTTAAGTTTCTGCTTTATAACAAAGTGAATCAGCTATTCATATACACATATCCCCATATCTCTTCCCTATTGCGTCTCCTTCCCACCCTCCCTATCCCACCCCTCTAGGTGGTCACAGAGGACTGAGCTTATCTCCCTGTGCTATGCAGCTGCTTCCCACTAGCTATCTGTTTTACATTTGGTCCTGTATATATTTCAGTGTTTCTCTCTCACTTCATCCCAGCTTAACCTTGCCCCTCCCCATGTCCTCAAGTCCATTCTCTATGCCTGTGTCTTTATTCCTGCCCTGCCCCTAGGTTCATCACAACCTTTTTTTTTTTTTTCAGATTCCACAGATACGTGTTAGCATACAGTATTTGTTTTTCTCTTTCAGACTTAATTCACTCTGTATGACCGACTCTAGGTCCATCCACCTCACTACAAACAACTCAATTTCGTTTCTTTTTATGGCTGAGTAATATTCCATTGTATATATGTGCCACATCTTTATCAACTCATCTCTTGATGGACACTTGGGTTGCTTCCATGTCCTGGCTATTGTAAAGAGAGCTGCAATGAACACTGTAGTACATGACTCTTTGAATTATGGTTTTCTCAGGGTATATGCCCAGTAGTAGGATTGCTGGGTAGTATGGTAGTTCTATTTTTAGTTTTTTAAGGAACCTCCATACTGTTCTCCATAGTGGCTGTACCAATTCACATTCCCACCAGCAAGGTGTGGGCAACCTTGTCTTGTTCCTGTTCTTAGAGGAAATGGTTTCAGTTTTTCACCATTGAGAACGATATTGCCAGCCAGCTGCTTTTTTACATAGCAGTGATAAATGGCAGTCACACTGTAGGAGCTCACCTGTTTTACTAGTTGGGAAGATTTTTTGGTTTTGAAAATACATATTTATATACCATAGTATATTATTGGGTTTTGATCCACTACCTATAATCTCATGTAGTTTTTGCAATTCTTTTAAAAGAAAGCTAGATTCCTAGTCATTATATTTATAAAGAAACCATATACTTATATATAATTTGGATACTTTGTCTCATTGTAGCTGAATGACTTTCTATTTTTAGGTAAATACCATGACTTAGAATGCCAACTGATACAGGAGTTTACTGGTGCTCAAAGAAGAGGTGAAATCTCCAGAATGAGAGAAGTAGCAGCTGTTTTACTCCATTTTAAGGTAAATAGTAAAAGTTTAAAATGCAGATTAGTCTTAAAGAGTACAGAGGTTATATGAATTCTGTATATTATAGTCTCTGTTTTTCCCCAGTTGTATGAGTCAGTGATAATTTTCATTATTTGGAATAATTTGAATGTACGTTTGTATCTTTCTCCAGAAATGATATTAAATTTTAGGTAGTTAATATTATTTAAATAAGGATCTTATATTCAATAATATTAATATTTTATCACTGAATTTTTATGTAGTTTGACATAGAAAATCATATTGTCTGCCTTCTGCATATTTAATGTATTTTTTTTTTCAGTCAAACATTTTTTTTTTTTGCGGTACACGGGCCTCTCACTGTTGTGGCCTCTCCCTTTGCGGAGCACAGGCTCCAGACTCGCAGGCTCAACGGCCATGGCTCATGGGCCCAGCCGCTCCGCGGCATGTGGGATCTTCCCGGACCCGGGCACGAACCCGTATCCCCTGCCTCGGCAGGCGGACTCATAACCACTGCGCCACCAGGGAAGGCCCTCAGTCAAACATTTGATGAAATAATTCAAAAGCAAGAAAGATTGACCTTAAGTTTGGAACATAGGAACCAGAGAGTAGCTATTACCGTTGGCCATTTATTGAGGCATAGACATAGCTTTATTACATATAATACCTCTTTTATTGACATTGTTGTTATTATTGTTATAATTGAACCAAAAGAGTGATATGTATTTCTTTCTTCTTCCTAGGGTTACTCCCATTGTGTTGATGTTTATATAAAGCAGTGCCAGGAGGTAACATAACAGTACACTTTATTGTATTTTATTTTATGCTAATTTGTGTTTTTAAAAAGCATTTTAAAATTATATATTCAATGTAAAATTCCTCTGCTGTTTAGGGTGCTTACTTGAGAAATGATATATTTGAAGACGCAGCAATACTCTGTCAACGGGTGAACAAACAAGTTGGAGATATCTTTAGTAATCCAGAAACAGTACTGGCTAAACTTATTCAAAATGTATTTGAAATCAAACTACAGGTAATTTTAAACAATGACTATGTACTTAAGGCAATATGTGATTTTTTTCCTCTATGTTTTAAAAGTTTTTAAAATTTAGTTTGTATAATATCCTTAGGCATAGTAATCCACTTATTAAGTGTAGGAGAAAGGAATGACAGTGTCATGCTTTAAAAAAAAAAATGTTTTGTTGTTTACTAAGAAAAAAGGTGCTAATCACTCAGTGTCATCAGAGGATGTGTTTGAAATTACATATGTATCAGGTTGTGTGGTAGGTTAGCCTCAGTTTTAATTTTTATTGGTTTCTTACCTTAACCAATAGATGGCATTTTTGAAATTGAACAAGAATTACAAGCTCAATCTGTAGAATTTTTTATAATATGGTACTAAGATTAAAAGAAAACACAGGAATTTCATTTACAACCTTGACTTCTATAGCTCTGTACTTTAAGGCAACATTTCCTAAACTATGTTTACCAATGGATTGAGCAACATTAAATAAGTGTTGTCTTTACAACACAATTCAGGACTTTTAATAGCCTTTAAAGATACTAGTATGTATTGTGATTCTCTAGAAGTGGAGATGTAATGTACAGCATTTCCCAATTTTACAGTAGTGTCTCAAAGGACACTAGTGTTACTTAGACTACAGTTTGGGAAAAGCTGCTTTAAGGAATTGACCATATTGATATAGCTTCAGGTTTTGTTTTTTGGGATTTTTTTTTTTCCCCAATGTACTTCATGAGGCAGGATAGGCAGATTTCAAAAGACAAGGTATTTGAGATTCTTAATGCTTATTCCCAACACTGATAAGATGTATGAGTAAATACGAGAAGCAGTAAAAATTCAAAACCTATTTTTTTTTATATTGGTCTCTTTTCTATGCATTGCCTTTCAGTTCAAGAATGTGGAGTAATTCTAGAGAAAAAAAATTGACTGTATAATTTAATATTTACTTAATTGACAGAATGTTGACTTTTTGTTTTAGAGCTTTGTGAAAGACCAGTTAGAAGAATGTAGGAAGTCCGATGCAGAGCAGTATCTCAAAAGTCTCTACGATTTATATACAAGGTATATTTTTAATTATTAGAAAATAGTAATATCTCACATTTTCTTTTTTTCAAATAGAAAATGGGGAAGTATTCAGGTATTTTTGAATAACAGTTTGTCAGATAGCAATATACCTTTTAGCATTAAATACTTGGCTGTATAGACTAGTATTGTACAAGAGCAGCATTCTTAGCATGTTAACTTAAGGAATTGGATATTATGCTTTATATTAATGTACTTTAATGAAATATAAAAACCTTGTTTAAGACTTGAGAATTTTGTTTCTGATTTTAATTGTAAGCTAGTTCATTATTCTTTAATTCTTTTCTTTAAGAACTAGTATTATTACATTTATCTGCAGTTAAAACTTCAAAAGTTGAGAAAGGGAGTGACAGACTCTCTTTTAAATTTATTTATTTTATTTTTATTTATTTTTGGCTGTGTTGGGTCTTTGTTGCTGTGTGCAGGCTTTCTCTAGTTGCGGCGAACGGGGGCTGTTCTTTGTTGTGGTGCCCGGGCTTCTCGTTGCAGTGGCTTCTCTTGTTGTGGAGCACAGGCTCTAGAGCGCAGGCTCAGTAGTTGTGGTGCATGGGCTTATTTGCTTTGCGGCATGTGGGATCTTTCCGGACCAGGCCTCAAACGCGTGTCCCCTGCATTAGCAGGCGGATTCTTAACCACTGCACCACCAGGGAAGCCCCCAGAGTGACAAACTCTTATATGACAATTTCAGACTTAAGCCTGATGTGAAAATTTGTCTTGTGCTTTTGTAAATGGCAGTGTTATACTTTGTAGAAGCTTCATGTGGAGTTTTTTTTCCAACTCTATTGCTTTTCTTTATTGTCATCGCTTTGAGAAGAGGGTTTTCAAAAGTACCTATAATCAGGAAGTCCATCTCAGCAACAGCACTATTGTGAGCCTATCTTCAACAGTGAGAAACAGAAAATTAGAGGAAAGTCCAGGGACAAAGACTAAAGAGAATGAACAGCGCATAGACTTCTCAGTATTTTGACTTGGGTACCATGTCATGAATGGCATACTTGAAGCCATTCTGCCACTGTTGCCATTTCTAGTCTGGTTGGTTGCCTTAGTTTCCTCTCCTGAGTCATCTCTAGGAGTTTATGGTAGTTTTCAAAACCATGATGTTGTTTGTAATATTCATTCTACTTAATATATATAACCCTATACAGTCGCTGTCTGCATCCTGAGTAACTTCCCAGGGTTTAAGAAATGGTGGTGTAACATAAGTTATTAAAAAGTCACGTTATAAAAATATGTATTTCTTAAATATTTTTACTATACCTACAATATACATTAATCTTTTTTCTCCCTTTTGCATGAAAAGAACCACAAGTCTTTCCAGCAAGTTGATGGAGTTTAACTTAGGTACTGATAAACAGACTTTCTTGTCTAAGCTTATCAAGTCCATTTTCATTTCCTATTTGGAGAACTATATTGAAGTGGAGACTGGATATTTGAAAAGCAGAAGTGCTATGATCCTACAGCGCTATTATGATTCAAAAAACCATCAAAAGAGATCAATTGGCACAGGAGGGTAAGTGTTTTTGTTAAATGTTATAGTTAAAACTAAAGATATTAAAAGCTATTATATTTGGACAAACTTGTGAAATATTGATAGTCATTAGAATTTTCTGTGAAGAATTTTTTTAATTCAGTTTGTTTACACCATTCATCAAATCCTGTCCTTCAAGCCACATGTTGAAATGTTCCTACATAACATTATTAAAATGTAAAGCAGAATACTAGTACCATAAAGAGTTCGTCCCTCATGCCCTTCCTGCCTGCCTGCCTTCCTTCCTTTTTTTAGACTGAGTAGATTATTCCAGGTTATTGACTAGGAAGCACATTGTTTTATTGCTGCCATTGCAGGTGTGGTTAAAAAAAATGCAGATATTTCACAATTTTGTACCCTGAGCTTTTTCATGACTTGGGCATAAAATTATTTAATACATTAAAACGTGAATGTACTTACCTACTAGAATAAAATTAAATGATTTGCTGTAAGAATTGGTGGCAACTCAGTTATCTAGATCTCAACTATCTGGAATTGAATTGATTTTTGGATGAATCAGAATGACCTCTGTGGAGCCATATAATCAGAGTTGACAGTTCACATAATGCACACCCAAATCATTTTCTTGTTTCCCAGTTTGTCATATATTAAATAATGATCATGGAGAGATTATAATTAGGAATAAGAAGTGACATCTCAAAGGCAGTAGTAAGTAAAAGAGAAAACCTAAAAAACAATCATAATGTTTTGAAAAATTAGTTCACAGTCTGGAGCTATATATTCTAGGACCAAAAAATAAAGTAATTTTCTAAAGATACTATCATGTAATAAATGTTCTTAATGACCCTCAGTCATTGAGAAAAGCTAAATTATGTTTAATGATAATGAAGAAATGTACAATATGTTTAAAGGGTTAATATGTTTAAAAATCTTTAAAATTTTAAAGTTTGTTTTAAGCAGGACCATTTAGTTATCTGGAATATTAACTTATTTGGAAAAGTCCACTTCCTAAGGAAACCAGACAAGGAGTTTTGGGCTACTGAGTCAGAATTGTAGAGTTGAAAGAGACTTTAGAGATAATAACTCCAAATCTACTCATTTTTCAGACGAACGTCTTCTGTTTAGAGATTAATGCTTGCTTCACTTTACAGAACTACTTACTGAAATTAGAAGTTTTAGGTTTCCTGGCTATTGGTCTATTTTTCTTTCTTCTTTCTTTTTCTTAGTTCATGTATACTAAGTTTGAGAGTATTTGAAATTGAAATCTATGTATAGTAGTGTTCTTTTTTCATTTGTTGGTATTATGCATTAGTATTCAAGATTTGAAAGAGAGAATTAGACAGCGTACCAACTTACCACTGGGGCCAAGTATCGATACTCATGGAGAGACTTTCCTATCCCAAGAAGTGGTGGTTAATCTTTTACAAGAAACCAAGCAAGCCTTTGAAAGATGTCATAGGGTAAGAGTAATTATAAATTTATTTTATTTGTATATAGTTGTGTATTTTAATTTGTCTCTGGTTAGGAACAATTGTTTATTGTAATAAAAAAATAGGATTTTTGCTTGGGGAACAGAATTATTTTTAAGTTATTTAGAAGTATATTTTAACATAATTTTAAAGTTGAGCATGTCACATTTTCTTTAGTGAGATATTAAATCAAGATATGAAAGGGAAAGTTAGACCTATCTTATAGAGAAATAGAGCATTAGGGAGAGAAGGATGTTTAAGAACACAGATATCAAAGGAAAGGAAAAGTTGACTCCATTAAAATTTAGAATTTCTGGGCTTCCCTGGTGGCGCAGTGGTTGAGAGTCCACCTGCTGATGCAGGGGACACGGGTTCGTGCCCCAGTCCGGGAAGATCCCACATGCCGCGGAGCGGCTGGGCCCGTGAGCCATGGCTGCTGAGCCTGCGCATCCAGAGTCTGTGCTCCGCAATGGAAGAGGCCACAACAGCGAGAGGCCCACTTACCGCAAAAAAAAAAAAAAAAAAAAAAAATTAGAATTTTTTCCACAAACATACTTTAACGAAGTAACAGATAAGTCACAGCCTCTGAGAAGGTATTTGCAACCAATATGACTAGCAGAAGATTTTTTTTTTTTTTAATGTTGAGCCTTCTTTTAATTTATTTATTTTTATTTTTGGCTGTGTTGGGTCTTCGTTTCTGTGCGAGGGCCTACTCTAGTTGTGGCAAGCGGGGGCCACTCTTCATCGCTGTGTGCAGGCCTCTCACTGTCGTGGCCTCTCTTGTTGCGGAGCACAGGCTCCAGACGCGCAGGCTAAGTAGTTGTGGCTCACGGGCCTAGTTGCTCTGCGGCATGTGGGATTCTCCCAGACCAGGGCACGAACCCGTGTACCCTGCATTAGCAGGCAGATTCTCAACCACTGCACCACCAGGGAAGCCCACTAGCAGAAGATTTATAAAACAAATATTAGTGGTTAATAATTGTATACCACATACTATGTTCCAGGCACTATTCCAAGCAGTTTAGGTATGTTATTAACTCATTTAATCATTGTAACATTTCTGTGAGGTTATTATTCCTGTTTTACAGAGGAAGAAACTGAGGTACATACTTCTTAAGTATGAAGTTGAGGCAGTCTTAATTTTTTATTTGTATTGATGTATATTGTCTATATACTTATATTGATAGATAGTAAATCAATGTATATTATACATATAAATATAAATCAATAGAAAAGTCAAAGGCTACACATAAATACAGAAAATATAAATTATCAATAAGATATTCAGTCTCACTAGTGGGGAAATGAAACTTAAACAGGGAAAATACTGTCATTCTTGATAGGTTGGCAAAAATTAAGAAGTCTGTTGATACTAAGTATTGGTAAGGGTGTGGAGCAATAGAAGTTCTCATACACTGCCAATGGAAGTAAAAATTGGTATACTTTGGAGAGTAATTTGTTAATTCCTTAGAGAAATTTGTAGGTGCACATGACATGTCTAACATCATAAGCTATGTTGTTTGTCGTGGTGAAAAATTAGAAACAAAGTGTGCTGTAAAGAGGATTGATAAACTAACATTGTTCGTATACTAGAAAACTATATACCAATTTAAATGACTAAACTAGAGTTACATGTATCATCAGCATGAATAAATCTCAAAAATGCAATGTTTAGTGAAAAGAGCAAAATGGGGAAAAGATATATTCAGTATACCACAACATAAAATTTTAAAAAGTAAAACAATACATTATTCAGGAGCATACATAAGCATGGGTGTGATAAACAACTTCAGAGTAGTGGTTGCCTTGGGAGGAATACCCAAGGGACGTTATCTATATGTATAATGTTGGACAACTCCTGCCCCCGCAAAAGGAAGAAAATCTGAAGTACATTTGGAGAAATGTTAAGATATGACACATCTGGGTAGGTGATGGGTATATTTGGTACAGTAATATCTGTACTTTTCTGAATACTGGAAATATATTAAAATGTTTCTAAAGCATCAGATCATCAAACATGAAGCTGTTAACATATTTATTTGAATCACAGCAACTAGGTCTAAATCATGACCTTCTGTCTGGAAAGTCATGAGATTGAAAATCAGTTTAATTCATTGCAGTCTGATCCAACAAACATTATTTTGTGTTTACTTTGTACCATCTGCCATGTTAGGCATTGAGGTTATAAATACAAGACATTTACATTACTTTTGAATAGTGTGGAGAAAAGAGGTAGACATATAAAGAATTAGTGCAAGGTAGGTAAACACTGCTGGGACCAAAGAGGAAACAACCAGCTCTGCCTGGTTAAGGAATTGAGAAAGAGTATCAGGAAAGATTTTAAAACGGAGGAGACATTTGAGGTCTGGATCTTGAAAGCTAAATAGGATATCTTCAAGAGGATGATTCTGGCAGGCTGTTTCAGGAATAGAGAAAATTACGTACACAAAGACATACAGATATCAATCACGCAGTATGAAATGCTTGAACTAAAAAAGGATATGGGGAGAGTAATAAGTCAGGAGGTTGAAAATGTAGACAAAAACTGTTTGTATGCCATACTTAGAAATTTGGACTTGACCTTGTTAGGTGATGATGGAAACTTTAAAGGATATTAAAAAGAGCAGTGTAATGAGCAGATTGGTGTTTTTTTCCTTTCTTTTTAAAAAACTTAGTAACTTTGAGATATAATTGACATTCAATAAGCTGCATGTATTTGAACTGTACAATTTGATAACTTTGGTAAATTATGTGTACATTTGTGAAACTGTAACGCAGTCAAGATAATGAACAGATCCATCACCTCCAAAAGTTTCCTTCTGCCCTTTTAAAATCTCCCTTTCGCCTCTATTTCTGTCCTTGGGCAACTGCTGATCTGCTTCACTGTAGATTAGTTTTCAAAAAGAAGGGGATGCTTCAGTACTGAGGCTTGAAAGCTAAATAGGATTTTTCAAGAAATTGATTAATTTTCTAGAATTTTTAATAAATGGGGTTGTAGTATATTATAGTGTATACATGTGTTTCTGGATTCTTTAACTCAGCATAAATATTTTGAAATTCATTCATGTTGTGTGTATTAATTTGTATGTTCTTCTATTGCTGAGTAGTATTTTATTTAATGAATATGCCACAATTTGTTTATCCATTTACCTATTGATGGCAGTTTAGATTGGCTCCAGTGTTTGACTATTACAAATGAAGTTGCTGTGAATATTCATGCATATGTCTTTATGCAGACATATGCTTTCATTTCTCCTGAGTAGCTATATGATGTGATACGGTAATTCTTTTTACGAAACTGCCAAACTGTTTTTCAAAGTTGTTTCGTTTGACATTCTTACCAGCAGTATATGAGAGTTGCATTTGTTCCACATGATTTCCAACATTTGGTATGATCAGTCTTTATTTTAGAGTCTAATAAGGTATGTAATGATACCTTACTATGGTTTTAGTTGGCATTTTCCTAATGACTAAATATGAGCATCTTTTCTTGCATTTATTTGCCATTCATGTATATTATTTGGTGTATTTTGCGTGCGTTTTTTAAAATTGGGTTGTCTGTTTTCTTATTTTTTGACAGTTGTATATCTGGTTAAAATTCATTTATTCAATATATGATTTACAAATGTTTTCTTTCAGTCTGTGGCTTGTCTTTTTCATATCTAAAGAGTATTTCAAAGAATAGAAGTTATTAATTTTGATGATATCCAATTTAACACTTTTCTGTTATAGGAGGTTTTTTTGGTATCATATTTAAGGAATCTTTGCTTAACCTAAGGTCACAAAGATTTCCTCTTATATTTTCTTTCTTTTATTTCCTTAAGTTTTCTTTCTTTTTAAAAAAATACATATTTTAAAAATTTTTCAACAGTTTTGAAGGGTTACTTTCCATTTACAGTTATTAGAAAATATTGGCTATATTCCCCACATTGTCAATACCTTGAGCCTATCTTACCCCCAATGGTTTCTGCCTGCCACTCCCCAACCCTTACATTGCCCCCTGCCCCCCTGCTCTGTAACCATTAGTTTGTTCTCTGCATCTGTGTCTGCTTCTTTTTTGTTGTATCATTAGTCCGTTGCATTTTTTTAGATTCCACATATAAGTGATATCATACAGTATTTGTCTTTTTCTGTATGACTTATTTCACTTAGCATAATGCCCTCCGAGTCCATCCATGTTGCTGCAAATGGCAAAATTTCATTTTTTTTAATGGCTGAGTAGTATTCCCTTGTATATATATACCACATCTTCTTTATCCATTTATCTGCTGATGGACACGTAGGTTGCTTCTGTATCTTGGCAGTTGTAAATAATGCTGCTCTGACTATTGGGGTGCATATATCTTTTGGAATTAGTGTTTTTGGTTTTTTTGGATATATACCCAGGTATGGAATTGCTGGGTCATATGGTAGTTCTATTTTCAGTTTTTTGAGGGACCTCCATACTGTTTTTCATAGTGGCTGTGCCAGTAGGAATGTTTACATTCCTACTAACATTGTACAGGGTTCTTTTTCTTCACATCCTTGCCAACATTTGTTTGTAGACTTGATAGCCATTCTGTATGAGGTGTGACATGGTATCTCATTGTGGTTTTGATTTGCATTTCTCTGATGATCAGTGATGTTGAGCATCTTTTCATCTGCCTGTTGGCCATCTGTTTGTCTCCTTTGGAAAAATGTCTGTTCAGATTCTCTGCCCATTTTTTAATCAGGTTTTTTTTTTTGGATATTGGGTTGTATGAGTTTTTTATATATTTTGGATATTAACCCCTTATCTTGCATATCATTTGCAAATATCTTTTCCCATTCAATATGTTGCCTTTTTGTTTTGTTGATGGTTTCCTTCATTGTGCAAAAGCTTTTTAAGTTTGATTGTGTCCCATTTGTTTATTTTTGCTTTTGTTTCCCTTTCCTGAGGAGACAGATCCAAAAAAATATCGCTAAGACCTATGTACTGCCTATGTTTTCTTCTGGAAGTTTAATACTACACTGTTTTGATCACTGTAACTATAAATCTTGAATCAGGTAGTGTGAGTCCTCTAACATTACCATAGAAAGCATTTTCATATAAGTCTGATAATCAATTTTTCATTTTCTGGGGAAAAGAAAGTTTGGGATTTTGACTGGAATTGCTTTGAATCTATAGTTCTGTTTGTGGAGAATTGACGTCTTAGCAATATTGAGTTCTCAAATACAGTTGATTTTTATATGTTGATTTTGTACCTGCAACCTGACTAAACTCACTTATTCTAATAGCATTTTTTGTAGATTCCACAGAATTTTCTGTATAGAATATCATGTTTTCTGCCAATAAAATCAGTTTTACTTATTCCTTTCAATATAGATGCCTGTTGTTTTGTCTCTTGCCTTATTGCCCTGGTGAGAACCTCCAATACAATGCTGACTATAAGTGGCGAGAGCATACACCTTGCATTATTCTTTTTGTTTGTTTGTTTGTTTTTTAATCTTTTTTTAAAACATCTTTATCGGAGTATAATTGCTTTACACTGTTGTGTTAGTTTCTGCCGTATAACAAAGTGAATCAGCTATACGTATACATATATCCACATATCCCCTCCCTCTTGCTTCTCCCTCCCACCCTCCCTATACCCTGCATTATTCTTGTCTTTATCATTAATATGATGCTAACTGTAGGTTTTTCTTTTTAAAATTTTTTTTATTGATGTATAGGTTTTTTAAATTAATTTATTTATTTATTTTTGGTTGTGTTGGGTCTTCGTTGCTGTGCACGGGCTTTCTCTAGTTGTGGCGAGCAGGGGCTACTCTTCGTTGAGGTGCACAGCCTTCTCATTGTGGTGGCTTCTCTTGTTGCGGAGCATGGGCTCTAGGCGCGCGGGCTTCAGTAGTTGTGGCTCCAGGGCTCTAGAGCCCAGGCTTGGTAGTTGTGGTGCGTGGGCTTAGTTGCTCCGTGGCATGTGGGATCTTCCCAGACCAGGGCTTGAACCCTGTCCCCTGCACTGGCAGGCAGATTCTTGACCACTGCACCACCATGGAAGCCCCTATTGACATATAGTTGATTTACAATATCATGTAACTTTCAGGTGTACAGCACAGCGATATGTATACACATATATGTATACATATAAATATGTAACCTTATAGGTTATTACATAATATTGAATATAGTTCCCTGTGCTATACAGTAGGTCGTTGTTGGTTATCTGTTGTTTTTTGTGTGTGTGAGGTATGCGGGCCTCTCACTGTTGTGGCCTCTCCCATTGCGGAGCACAGGCTCCGGACACGCAGGCTCAGCGGCCATGGCTCACGGGCCTAGCCGCTCCACAGCATGTGGGATCTTCCCGAACCAGGGCACGAACCTGTGTCCCATGCATCGACAGGCGGACTCTCAACCACTGCGCCACCAGGGAAGCCCAGGTTATCTGTTTTATACATAGTAGTGTGTATATGTTAATCCCAGCCTCCTAATTTATCCCTCTTGCATCCCGCTTTCCCCTTCAGTAACCATAAGCTTGTTTTCTGTGTCTGTGAGTCTCTTTCTGTTTTGGAAATAAGTTCATTTGTGTCGTTTCTTTTTCTTTTAGATTCCACATATAAGGTATATCATATGAGATTTGTCTTTCTCTGTCTGGCTTACTTCACTTACTATGATAGTCTCTAGATTCATACATGTTGCAAATGGCATTATTTCCTTCTTTTTTATGGCTAAGTAGTATTCCATTATATATATATATAAATTTATACACACACCACATCTTTATCCATTTATCTGTCAATGGACATTTAGGCTGTTTCCATGTCTTGCTATTGTAAATAGTGCTGCTATGTACATAGGGGTGCATGTAACTTTTTGAATTATAGTTTTATCTGGATATATGCCCAATAGTGGGATTGCTGGATCATATGGTAATTCTATTTTTAGTTTTTTAAGGAACCTCCATACTGTTCTCCACAGTGGCTGCAATTTACATTAACCAATTTACATTCCCACCAACAGTGTAGGAGGGTTTCCTTTTCTCCATACCCTCTCCAGCATTTATTATGTATAGACTTTTTGATGATGGCCATTCTGACTGGTGTGAGGTGGTTCCTCATTGTAGTTTTGATTTGCCTTTCTCTAATAATTAATGATGTCGAGCATCTTTTCATGTGCCTCTTGGCCATCTGTATGTCTTCTTTGGAGAAATGTCTATTTAGGTCATCTGCCCATGTTTTGATTAGGTTGTTGGTTTTTTTGTTATTGAGCTGCATGAGCTGTTTGTATATTTTGGAAATTAATCCCTTGTTAGTCGCATCATTTGTAAATGTTTTCTCCCATTCTGTAGGTTGTCTTTTAGTTTTATTTATGGTTTCCTTTGCTGTGCAAAATCTTTTAAGTTTAATTAGGTCCCATTTGTTTTTCATAGATGCTGTTTATCAGATTGATGAAATTCTTTTATTCCTAGTTTCTGGGTGTTTTTATAAGGATTAGATGTTAGACTTTGTCAAATGCTTTTTTTGTTGTTGTTCTGTTAATGTGGTTGGATTACATTGATTTCCAAATGTTAACTTTGCATTCCTTTGATAAACCCCATTGGTCACCATGTATTATCCTATTTATGTATGGTTGGATTAGGTTTGCTAAACTTTTGTTAAGAATTTTTGTGTTTGCCTTCAAGAGGGATATTGATGTATACATATTTTTTTCTTGTAATGTCTTTGTGTAGTTTTGGTATCAGGGTAATGTTTGCCTCATAGAATAAGTTGGAAAGTGTTCCTTCCTCTTCAATATTCTGGAAGAGTTTATGTAAAATTGGTGTTATATTTTCCTTAAATATTTGGTAGAACTCACCAGTGAAGTCATTTGGGCCTGCAGTTTTTAACTTTGTGAGGGTTTTAAACTACAAATTAACTTCTCTAGTAGATATGGAGCTATTTTAGTTACCTGTTTCTTTTTAAGTGAGCTTTGGTAGTTTGTGTCTTTTAAGATTTGTATATTTCACACAAATTGTTGAATTTATTGGGATTAAGATGTTCATGGTATTGCCTTATTATCTTTTTTTTATGGTCAGTTGATCTTGTGTGTGTGTGTGTGTGATTTTTAATTGAAGTATAATTTGTTTACAGTGTTAAGTTTCTGGTGTATAGCAAAGTGATTCAATTATATATACATAATATATATAATATATATATTCTTTTTCAATATAGGTTATTACAAGATATTGAATATAGTTCCCTCTGCTTTACAGTAGGACCTTGTTGTTTATTTTATATATAGTAGCTTATTTTCTTTTTAATGTTTGTAGAATCTTTAGCGATGTCTCTTATTCATTTTTGATGATTGGTATTTTTTTGTGTGTGATCATTCTGGCTGGAGGTTTATCAGTTTTATTGGTTTCCCCAGAGAATCAGCTTTTGGTATCATTGACTTTTCTGTTTTCTGTTTTGTATTTCATTGATTTCCACTCTTTATTACGTCTTTTCCTTCTGCTTACTTGGGTTTCATTTCCCCTTCTTTTTCTAGTTTTTTAAGGTGGAGGTGAGACATTGATTAGAGACCTTTCTTATTTTCTAATATAGGCATTTAGTCTTATAAATTTCCCTTTAAGGTACTGCTTTAGCTGCATACCACAAATTTTAATTTGTTGTATTTATTTTCATTCAGTTCAAAATACTTTTAAATTTCCCTTTTGATTTCTTTTGGCCCAAGAGTGGCTTAGAAGTGTGTTATTTCATTTCCAGATATTAGGGGATTTTTTAGATGTCTTTCTGTTGTTGATTTAAATTTGATTCCGTTGTGGTTAGAGGACATACTTTGTGCGATATGAATCCATTTTAAATTTATCAAGACTTGTTTTTTAGCCCAGAATATGATCCATCTTGGTAAGTGTTTTATGAATACTTAAAGAAAATGTATATCCTGATGTTGTTGGATAGCGTATTCTATGAATGTCAGTTAGGTCCAGTTGATTAACAATGTTGTTTATGTCTTTTATATCCTTACACATATTCAGTCTACCTCTTCAATGAGTTATGCATGAATGTACGGATGTAGAGAGGAGGAATGTGAAAAATTAAATTTATGTTTTGTGGCTTGCTAAGGGCATTTGTTAAGCATCAGTGAGCAAAGAAGGAAGGTGAGGGTTGTGGTAGAGAGACTGATGAAGGGTAAAGGTTAGGATTGTATTAAGAAGACCAGGAAGGGAATTGAGTAATACCAAATTAGTATTTATAATCAGTAGAGATTTAGGGAATTTAAAGTGGGTTATGCACTTCAGTGCCCATTACTCTGAGAGTGGATCACAAATGGAGACTACAAATAGGCAATAATCGATTGATAAATAATATAGGAAGCAGTTATAAGAAGTTGAGAGGTAATTTTCTAACTTTTAAAGAGGGATTTAATTTTCTCAGCATAATTACTAATAATTCCTTTACTAAGTAGTTAATCAGCAGCAGCAACATCAACATCAAAATGAAAATTTATTATTGTGAACCTATTATATGCCACTGAGCTAAAAATACCTTACATGCATTTTCATACTTTATTTTCACCTCAAGGCTAGGATATAAGTACTATTAATATTATTCCTACCTTACAGATGAAGAAATTGAGGCTTGGTGGGGTTAAATAACATCTCAAGGGTTCACTCAACCAGGAAGTGATGAAAGTGGGATTTGAGCCTGTCGTATTTTATAGTGTGTCTGTTATTGATTTCCCATCCCCACCCTCCAATAAAATAAAGAATCCTTTTTGTTCTGAGTTTTACTAAAATAGCATTTGTTCATTTGGTGGCTCTCAAAATTCTTTTACTGTGACTCACAATAAGAAAGGCACTTTACATGGCAGTTGAGTGTACATTTATTATATGTATTTATGTGTGTGTGTATGTTATGTTTATATGTGTTTATTTCATTAAAACATATTTGGTTTTAATGTGTACTTTAGACATTATTTTCTATTGGTTCTCTCTTCTTTTCTCTCTTTCTTTCTTGTCACAGTCCACTAATGGGTTACAATCCAGGTCAGAAAAACATTGATCTAGTCTAAGCCAGGAGAATTGTAGACAGACACGGAGCATTGTAACTGTATGTATATGAGAAAGGCATTTTGGGTGGGCAGGAAGAGTTTTAAGTTATCATTTTGATACCTGAATACTGACTATGTCTTATACAAAGTTGATTGCTAAAAAAAAAAAAAGAAAAGTATTGACTTTTTTTAAAGGTAAACTTGAGGAACGATGTATTTGGTTTTTGTTTTTAAAGCTCTCTGATCCTTCTGATTTACCAAGGAATGCCTTTAGAATTTTTACCATTCTTGTGGAATTTTTATGTATTGAACATATTGATTATGCCTTGGAAACAGGACTTGCTGGTAAGTGTATTTATTTGTGTTATACTTCGTGTTAAATTCCTTTGATCCTATTCGGTTAAACTATGCATAATGTTGTTTTATATATATTCAACTCTATCTGTCAAAAGCAGTTCAGTGCAACAAAATGCTTTTTGAGCTTCTGTAACAAGGATTTGTCAGATGCTAGAAGCTATAGAAAGACACAGTTCTCATATTGCTTACATTGACCAGGGCTACATGAGTCACTACAGTGAATGGAAGAATGTAATACAATGCTGTAAGCTATGAAATGCCAAAGAAGCAGAAATGGAAGTGACAGCAATTCTGGTTGAGACAGTTGAGTAAAGTAAGATTTAGAAAGGAAAGTAAGCCTTTTCAAAATAAGCCTGGAGAGGAATAGATTCATATAAAATTTTTTCTTTTATTTTTGGTCTTCTGGGTTTACTGGTATTAATAGGATAATAATGACTTCTTCCCTAAATCCCAGTCCCATTAATTCAGTTGCCCCCTTGACCTCTCTCACCTGTTCTGTGTGCATTTCAAATTTAATATATCCCAAATGAAACTTCTTCCTTTCTCCTTCTTTTCCGTGTCTTTAAAAGGCATTACTATTTACTGTTTGCTCAAGGCCCAAACCCCGGAGTTGTCATAATTCTTCTTTTCATCAAACCTGATAGCCAGTCTATCAGCAAATACTGTCTGTATACTGCGAAACATAACTCAAATTCGTCTACTTTTCTCCATTTTTGCTGATGCCACCCTGATTTAAAGATCATCATTTCTATCCATTCCTAGCTGGTCTCTTTGTATACATTCTTACCTTTCCAAATAACTGACTCCATGTAACAGTTATGTTATAAATTCAAGGGTCTTAAAATTTCTTGCTTAAGACCCTTTAGTGGTTTCCTGTTAGTCTTAGGGGAAAAACAACAAAAAACTCTTTATGAAAGTATAGCTTTTGATCTGGCCTCTTATATATTCATCTTCATCTCATATTGCATTTCCCCTCACTACCCCAGCCCCTTTGGTCTTCATTCATTTTCCTCACTCAGGTTCTTTGCACTTGGTAGCTCCCTACCACCCAATCCTTTTCCTTCAGCTCTTCTCATGTCTGGCTTTTCACCCTTCTGATCTTAGCTAAGGTGCTACCTTCTTAGAGAGGCCTTTGCTGATCGACCTAGCTAAAGTGACACCCCTTTCCCAGCCTAGTTACACATTATTTCATCATTGAATTAACTTTTTTCATAGCACTTGTTACAATGAAATTTTCACTTGTTAATATCTGCCTCACTCACCAGAATTCATTCATTGAACACATGCTTATTAAGTCCTTAACCTTGTACTCATGCAGCTTACATTCTTGTGGAAAAGATAGACAAATGACTAGTAAGTGCAATGAATAAAAATAAAATTGAGTAAGGAATAGAGAATAGTAATGGGAGGTAGGATGGGGAATTCAGGGGCAGAGGGCTTTTTTAGAAAGGCTGGTCAGAAAAGGCCTCTCTGAGGAGACATGAACCAGAGAGCTGAATGAAGTGAAGGAGTAAATTGAATATTTGGAGAAAGAGTATTTTAAGTAGAGAGAACAGCATGTAAGTTCTCTTGAATAGTGAACTTCATGGGAATCTTACCTGTCTTAAGAATCTTATCTGTCTTAATTGCCATTATAGGCTAGCACCTAGAAAGCACATAGCACATGCTCAAAAATGTTTGTATATAACTTCATTCCATAAAGTTTCTAAGGTTGAAGCAAAATTACCCATAATTCAGTAACCTTGTGGTTTATTCTTACCCTTTTTTTTTTTTTAACCTGCAGGACATAGATAAGCATTTGTAGCCTGCTTCCCCCCCTACTCCACCCAATACAGCAGAAACTTGACATCAAGTATTTAACATTTGCCATTTACAAATAAGCTAATGTGGTTATTTGTATTGGGATAATAATATCCACCTCAAAGATGTGAAGATTACAGAAGATAATAAAAAAGTAACATGAATTTGATTCTATATGGTATGAAGGAGTTGTTCTTTACCTAGTATGGAAGCCTAGCTTATTCATTTTAATAGCAGTATTCATAATTTGGAAGGGCTTAAAAATTTTCTGGTAGGATGAGAATGTCCCTTATACTCATAAACATTTTCCATGCAGCTATTTAGTTAGTGTATACTGCTGTTATTTCTAATGATTTTACAAAATTCTGTCATGCATATATATTATAAAGTTAACCACCCTCTATTATTAGACACCTTGGATCTTTTCAGCAATTTAGTAGTATAAATAATGCTACAGTGAACAATTGTAGAGCTTAAAGTGTTTTCTTTATTTTGAATTATTTTCTTTGGATAAAATTCTGGCAATGAAATTACCAGATCAAAGTGTATTGCAAATTTAAAAAATTTTTATACGTATAAACGATTTTCCTAAGGGTTTTTTTCCCACTAATCTATACTGCTGCTGGCATGTATGATTATACCAGCTATTTCTGCACACCACTAAATATTCTTTAAAAACTTTAATAATTTAGTGGTTAAAAATGTATATCACTATTGCCTTTTCATGTCTTTCATTAATAGCAAGGATTAGTATTTTCTACATGTGTATTGACTTTATTTTTTTCTCTTGTAAATTTGTGTGGGAGCCTTTAATTTTCTTATCAGTTGGTGATTTTGTCGTTTATGGGAAAATAAAACACCTTTATTTTCCATTTTTAAAACTTTGGAAAAAAATCCTCCTCCTGTAAAGAACTCTAGGTATTAAACTTTTGTTTCCTCATTTTCTGTGAGTATTTTTCCTAGCCCTTTATGTCTTTGAACTTTAGCTAGAAACATAAATGTCTGTGGTTAGTAGGGACCTTAGAGTTTAACTGTTACTCTCTTACAAGAGAGGAAACAAATCTGGAGAGATCAGCTGTCTGTTTTGGGGTCAGAATGTGAAGTGGCTTGAATACAGTGTTGAAAATCTGGAATTTATTATTTTGACAGTGAGGAGACTTTGAATTATTTTTGAGGAAATAGTAGAGAACATGGTGATGAAATATGTTAAATACATTATTATGGCAACAATATATAGCATAAAAGATAAGGAGATTTGAACCAGGATACTAATAAGAAAATTATTTTAACTGTTATCAGAGGTAAAGAGGCCTGGTTATAAGAAAAATGGTAGAAGTGTATTCATGGCTCATGAATCATTGTGCATAAGAGGGCAGAAAAGGGAAGGAGAAGGCATATTCCAAGATGGTTCATTTATTGATTTATTTAGTTTTTATTTATCTCCACAAATAATGAAGACTTGAGTAGATAGTGAAAATTTGGATGTAAAAACTTTGGATGAATTTTATTAAACTATTAACAAGCTTAATTTTACTCTTCTGTCCACAAAAATTATTGCTGATTTAATGAAACAGCAGTTACTTTTATGCATGTTGTATATATAAAACCACATTCTTTTTTCTGTTGCTTACATGAATTTCTTTAATATGATTCTAACATATACATGCCTTCCAACTTTAGGAATTCCTTCTTCAGATTCTAGGAATGCAAATCTCTATTTTTTGGATGTTGTGCACCAGGCCAATACTGTTTTTCATCTTTTTGACAAGCAGTTTAATGATCACCTTATGCCACTAATAAGGTTAGTCAAATTGTCTGATTTTCATTGGTGTTTCAATGAATATTATAGTATTCTACTTCTTGTTAAAATTTAAAAGTAATAGATGTTCGTTAAAACATAAACAGGAACAGGAGGGTGTGAAATAAGTAAAAGCCCTTTTCCTCTTCCTTGCCTTCCTGTTTTCCTTCTGTGGTATTAATTTTGGTTTACTGAATGTGTCATAAACCTAAATCTGATATGAAAGACAACTTCTAGCTTGTTCCCATTTATTATAATAAAAAGATGTACAATAACAATTTTATGAGATTAATAGGACAGGTTTTGATGAGGCATTAAATGAGGTTTGGTTTATATCTTCCTATCAATTTATGTGAACTTTTAAAGCATGTAAGGATTAAATAAGGTAGTGTATATGTGAACGTGATTTTTAAAATTGTATGTGTAGTATAATTAAAGAGGATGAATATTCATATAGAAGGTAAAATTCTAGACATTTTGTATAAACATTGATATGCCAAGAAATAATTAGTCTAGAAATGATCTCAAAGATAAAGATTACTTGTGATCCCTGAATCACATTTTGAAAGGAAATTTACTTTTTAAAGAGCTCTAATGTCACATAACAAAGAATTCACGTAATTATTAGGGTTGCATATTCTTTAATATTTTGGGTGTTTTTTGACATTTAGGTAATATTCAGAAGGTAAATATGGCTACCAAGTTGGTTTTGTTTTTCGTTTTTTTTAATATAGGAAAGCTAAATACAATTGAATTGGGTGTTAGTCTGCAAATTTTAATTAGTATAATTTGCTATATTCTCAAGACTTTGTGATTTTTCTTACTGAAATACCAGAAATTTAATTAAAAAGGAAACCAAATAATTTCAGAATTTCAAAATCATGTATTTATATTCTAAAGGGATGTCTCCTCACAGATGAAAGTAATAAATCTAAATCCTCCTCTTCCTTCTCTTTTAACGTGTTAATTTTTCCTAGCATGACTATTGTAATGAATTGGGCATAGTGAATACTAAATAATTACTTTACTATTTATATGCTTCTTGGATTGGGGAGCAAATTAAAATAATGTGTGTGTGTGTGTGTGTGTGTGTTATGTATGTGTGTAGGTATATAGCTATACACATATGCCTATGAAAAACTGTTAGAATTGTAAGGCTACTAATGTGATCTTTTTCCCCCTTTAAACATTCAATAGCTCTTCTCCTAAGTTATCTGAATGCCTTCAGAAGAAAAAAGAAATAATTGAACAGATGGAGATGAAATTAGATACTGGCATTGACAGGCAAGTTGTTAGTTTTACTATTTCTCTTGCATTTTTGTTGTGTTTATTTTTTTATTTAAAAAAAATTTTAACCTCTTTATTGGAGTATAATTGCTTTACAATGTTGTGTTAGTTTCTACTGTATAACAGAGTAAATCAGTTATATGTATACGTATATCCCCATATCCTCTCCCTCTTGTACCTCCCTCCCACCCTCCCTATCCCACTCCTCTAGGTGGTCACAAAAAGCACCGAGCTGATCACCCTGTGCTATCTCTTGCATTTTTAAAAAATTGTTAGAACACCATTGTAACAACATGAAAATGATTTTCAGAGAAGAAGAAAGTCTATTTTAATTCCACCATCCTGCTATAACGTTTGATTTTATTTTTACATATTACTTTCATCTTTATTAGAATGTTGTTTTTATTGCCTTCCAGGTTTATTATTTATGGAAGTCAGTATGTTTAGACTTACTTTTAAAGCAGATTCTATTTAATATTTTTTTTTGTAAATGCCCCCTCCTACACATACACACACACACCCTCTCGCTCTCCCTCTCTCCAAACTCCTTAAAAATGGTATGTAACATAGAAGATTTTATTTTCAGTTAGAACTGTCAGGCTAATATCTGAAATGCTTTAAATAAATTTACTGATTTTCTAAAAGTAACTTCCATTAAGTGAATGCAGACTCTACATTCAAAAAAATTTTTGTAATGTTTATGGTAGTTAATTACCTGTTCATAATATGGAGCAGTGAATCTCTGTCTTTTGAGATGATAGTGGGCATTTATTTATTGATGATGATAATAGCTACTATTCGGTTTGGCCAGAAAGTTTGTTCGGGTTTTTGTAACATGAAAAACCCAAACGAGCTTTTTGGCCAACTCAATATTTATCAAGAATTTGTGGACTTCTCTGGTGGCACAGTGGTTAAGAATCTGCCTGCCAACTCAGGGGACACAGGTTTGAGCCCTGGTCCGGGAAGATCTCACATGCCACGGAGCAATGAAGCTTGTGCGCCACAACTACTGAGCCCGCAAGCCACAACTACTGAGCCCGCGCGCCACAACTACTGAAGCCCGCGTGCCTGGATCCCGTGCTCCGCAACAAGAGAAGCCACCGCAATGAGAAGCCCATGCACCACAATGAAGAGTAGCCCCTGCTCACCGCAACTAAAGAAAGCCCATGCACAGCAATGAAGACCCAATGCAGCCAAAAATAAATAAATGAATAGATAAATAAATAAATTTATTTTAAAAAAAAAAGAATTTGCTATGTGCCGGGCACAGTACAAGAATCTTTACCTGTATAATTTCATTTATTAAGTAGGAAATACTATTCCCATTTTACAGGTGAGGAAATGAAAGCGTAAAGAAATGAGGTAGTTTGCTCAAGATCATAATGCTGGATATTTGGGACTCAAATTCTAAAGCCCACGCTACTAGGTTTGGGCATATTTTTATTTACTGTAATTCTCCTCCTTTCTCTTCTATTCAAGAAAACATATTTGAATATAAATTAGTTACAGGAACTGTAGCCCTTAATATCTTTGTCTTTTGCCAATCTATTATCCTTTCCCAGCTTTATTTTATTCATTGTTGTGCTTAGATTGCTTGGTCCATCTCTTTAATTACTCCCTTGTAATTACCCTAAAATTTATTTCCTTTAACCATAATTATCTTACAGATCCTAAAGTCTGGATTAATGCAGACTCTTTTATTCCCATAACCGGATGGCTGATTGCTGTTGGAGAATGCCACATAACTCAAACATTATTCGTGCCATTACAAACACATACTCTCATTTCTCAACTGGGTCTTCACTACCACTTGTTCAGCCTCCTGCTTGTCCTTAGACTGTGAAACTCGGGTTCTTCTCACCTATTCTTCTAAACTTTGGCCATTCCTCATAAGCCCCTCTATCTTACTGCCTTCCTAAGCATTCTCCAAATATAGTTGTTAAGGAAACAAATTAGTGACAGTTTTCTAAGATCTTTAAGATTTCCTTAAATAGAGTAATGGGCAAATGAATCTTTGCCCTGTGTTTTGAGCAGGAAGCTAATAAAACTAAGAGGTCTTTGATGTCAAGACCTAGAATTTACTTTTTTAAAATCTAAAGTGTACCCATAGTAAAATAGTCTCATGGTGACATGAAATGAAATAATTTAAATTTAATTTAGTATAAATAAACGTAAATATAAAGTAAATTAAATGGATCAAATACATGGTGTTCTCAATTCTCTAGGACATTAAATTGTATGATTGGACAAATGAAGCATATCTTGGCTGCAGAACAAAAGAAAACAGATTTTAAGCCAGAAGATGAAAACAATGTTTTGATTCAGTATACTAATGTGAGTAAAATGATTCAGTATGCTACTAAGAATAACTGCTTTGTTTGTACTTTTGTTAACATTTCATTGGTGTATCTTATTCTCCACGTTTTTTTATTTTATACTTAGAGATTAATGAGAAACTATATGTATTTTCTCCTTAGCTAAGCTGATACACATTTCTATGTAATAAGTATAGAAAAAATTTTTACAGGCCTGTGTTAAAGTCTGTGCTTATGTAAGAAAACAAGTGGAGAAGATTAAAAATTCCATGGATGGGAAGAATGTGGATACAGTTTTGATGGAACTTGGAGTACGTTTTCATCGACTTATTTATGAGCATCTTCAGCAATATTCCTATAGTTGTATGGGTGGCATGTTAGCAATTTGTGATGTTGCTGAATATAGGAAGTGTGCCAAAGACTTCAAGGTATGTATTCACAAATATCAAACTTGTAAATAGGTTCAAGAACATAAGTCAGATCATAAAAAATGTGTACTGACTTAAAATCATCAGTGAAAAATTTATAACTTTGTTGACATTGTAGTGAAACAGAACTAACATTTCCTAACTGAAAAAGTATTGTTGCAGTCATATTTTCAATATTAACACATTTTTGCTTTGAGCTTCATTTTAGACAAGGCCATATTTCAGTTCCATAGTCCGAATGACCTTATTAAATAACGCCCGTGACTAATACTGCATATATCAGATATCAGGAAAATATGTTCTTTCTTCATGTACCTCTCTCTGAAATCAGTTTCCCTTAATGTTTAAATTATTTAAGAAACCTGCTAAATCAATGATAACTAATTCTAGTTTACAAAAGTATAAATGATTATTACTATTTAAGAAAATTGGCATAATATGAATCTTTTCAAAAAGATTATAGTGAGTTTTATAATGTCTGAAATATTTGAGTTTTAACGCCTCAGGAACTTTAAAAAATTCTGACATTGAACTCTCCATCATTAGTTAAGTCCTGAATAACAGTACGTAAGTGAGAAGAATTTACAAACTGATTGTAAAACTAAACATTATCTTGTTTCAATGTTATTTTTTTCCTTCCCTTATCTCAATTCAGATTCCTCTGGTATTACAGCTTTTTGATACTCTGCATGCACTTTGCAATCTTCTGGTAGTAAACCCAGATAATTTAAAGCAAGTCTGCTCAGGAGAACAACTTGCTAATCTGGACAAGAACATTCTTCACTCCTTCGTACAACTTCGTGCTGACTATAGATCTGCCCGCCTTGCTCGACATTTCAGCTGAGGTTGAATTTACAAGGGCAGTGTGTTGTACTTCAGCAGGCCTTGGTTGATAGAAAGCACAGGTGGTTTCTTATGACACAGCCAACATTTTATTGATAAATGACTGTTTAGAAAAACAGCAGCCATACTTACCCTTGAGATTTTATTTGAAATTTGGACACTACTAAGCATATTTTGCTCTTTTCCCTTAAGTTGGATTTTAATTCCATTTTTGAACTTATAAATTTCAAACTCTGTAAAGCTATATGTCATTGTTTTCATCCTGGAAAATGTTAGTGTCAGAAGGCAAATGAGATGTTACCAGTGTTCTGGTTCATGTTCTTTAACATAGTCCATTGGGAAATTTCACCATCCTGTTTTGCACTAAAGATGGGTAAAATTCAGCAAAACTACATTTATTATTTATCAATTTTCAATGACCTTTTCAGCACTGGTAATTGTGAATCAGGTTATTTTAGGTTTTCCTAGAGAACTTTTTGCTTCTTTCAGAAGGTTAATTAACAATTGGGCATAATTTTTGTAGTTGGTTGATTGGATTTTTCTGAGGTACAACAATAATACTATTCCAAGAAAAATGTTATAAACCTAAAATGATGAAATGTTTTATGTAGGTATTAGCAGTGGATCAGAATACATCTGCTTTCTGGGTAAAAAAAAAAAAACTTAAATGTTTACAATTTCTTATTTGGTAACCAGATTTTTAAGCCAATGCTGGCAAGAAATTAATAAAATTACCTTATTTTATATTTTGCTTAAGATAAGGTGGAGGATCTTAATTAAAGGACCATATTTATTCATTATTTTAATATTACAAGGGAAGTAAAAAAATGAGGTATGGTCTAAACGGTGCATATGAGAAGTATTGACAGTGTTTAGCAACAATGCAGTCCTTTAAGATTTCTACCTTTATGCAAAACTGGAATAAGATGGAATGGCTAAACATGCAGGTAGTCTTCTATTTTAAGAGGAATTGGGAATTGATAGTTAGCATTATATTCTAAGTCTCGAGATAAACTTTGCAAGGACTAGTTGCTTTTTAAATCTATAGTTTCTGTCATTACCTTTTTCAGGGCATTTCTGAAGCGATTCCTACTGAATGTAGTTAATTGAATTGGCTTAATATGGTGGCATAATAAATCACTTATAAAATTTTAAACATCAAGCAGAAATTTAGAAATATCTTTACTCTAAAAACTATAAACTTGCTCTGTGAGAATGCATTCTTAGCTATATGTAGTGTTTCAGCTTTCATTGTGTTTTTCATAGTCTTCAGGAACAGATAAACTTTAATGTTCAACTCATTCTTGACTTTTCTTTTTCCTTTAATGTAGGCTTTTTGGCCTAATTTTGGAAAACTAATTTTAAGAATATGTTTCTGGGGCTTCCCTGGTGGCGCAGTGGTTGAGAGTCCGCCTTCCGATACAGGGGACACGGGTTCGTGCCCCGGTCTGAATGTTTCTGAATGTTCATCAGCTTTACCCAAACTTCCAGGTCCAGAGCGAGCTAGCTACTGTTTAAGTTACTATTGACTGAATTTTCTTCATTTTCTGTTTAGCCCAGTGTTATCAGGGTAAGCAAGAGAAATGAAGTATGCCAACTTTTGTCAAAGCATTTTAGGAAATTGTGGCAGCTTTAGAAGGCTGTCTAATTTTCTATTCCTTAGCCAAAGGAAAGCCAGAACAGGTTTTGGATACTAGAGAAAGTCATATGCTTGTACTATTGCCATTTTAGAAAGCTCTGATGTGAATTCAAATTATACCTCTGTTACTTAAAGCCAACAATTTTAAAGCAGTAGTTTTACTGGCCACTTGAACTCTTTGTACACAGTGTCAATTTGTAAAAAAATAAAAAAGGGAAAAAAATATCAAATAAAACATGAGAGAACACTTTAAGACTTCCAAATCAGAAAAGTGCTTCAAATTATTTTGTTTGGATTAATTTTTTAAATGTAAAACATATATTTGTTGCTTAGATATTTTGTTATTATTTCCATGTTTGAGTTCTGTGCAATATTTTCCATTATGTCCATTGACAGGACAGTAACAAAGAAAACTCATAAGTGACTACTTAATTTAGAAGTGTTAACATTAATGCTCAATAAACAAATTCCCTGCAATTGTTTTTTTTTTATTTCACTCCATTTTTACATTTTGAGGACATCCATACTGAATTTTATAAATTATTTTTTATTTAAATTTTTAAGATGTTTCTTATTTTTCATAGCATAGGTCTTCCTTTTTAAGCAGAAAAATACTTGACTATATAATCAAAATTAGAAACAGATTGTCTTTCTCTAAGAAAAAAAATTTGTTATATAAAGCAGTATGCATTCTTTGCATTCATTGTATTTCATTTTGAAAGTATTTTTCATATTAATGGACACTACAAAATTCTCAAAATATATGGCTCAAAAGAGATGGTCAATAAGTAAAATGTTTTTCATATGCACATGGTAAAATTTTAGGTAGCGATAATGGAAATTTGTATATCAGTAACTTTAGTCAACATTTGAATAAAGAAAATCTTTATAATTTTCCGTAGTTTCACATGAGCTGACATGCAATGTTTAGATAATATTTTGAAATTGAAAATAGACTCTTAAACACTGCGTTTTTAGAAAATGCAGAAACACTCGATAAAAAGCTTGAGTGTATTATGTTTTCATAACACAGAAAGTGAAATACAGAACACAGGTTTAAGAAGGAAGTCTAACTTCTATAAGTTATGATATTGGAAATGACAGCTAACCAAAGTAGCTGAATACTTCTTATGAGGAATTGTTAAATAATGGCTGGTTACATCTTTAGACAGTTGGTTATCTGACTATTTCAAGGCAGTTATTAGTAGCCTCATTTTGAATATCCCCATGTTTGCAAGTCCCTAGCACCTTTCTTGTTTTAAAAAGAGCTTCTAAGTAAGTTAATTCCTGGTATATTTTAGACCATCTCTTTCCTTTCACTTTAAATATATCACTCTCTGAATATAAGCCTTCTCACTCACCATAAAATAATTTAATTAGCCAGTAGATCGACTCAAAGTGGAGAATTTACTGCTTCCTTAAAATGTCTTTTTCTCATCTATGATGGTGAAATATTTACATCTATCTAGATAAAGAGATTTTTGTTCTTGAAATGCCACAAAACCCATTAAGGTGGTCATGTTTATGAAGTAGTGCTTAAGGCATGCTTGAACTGCACGTGAGAGTAAGTAAGATTCCCTGGGTGCATAATTTGTTAGTGACTTTAAAAGCTCAGATCTGGGAGTTTTAACTTTTTTTTTTTAATACAAAAATATTCTATGTATTACCGTTTATTGCCCATTGGCTCAGAAGTATGACATATTTTCTAGAAGCATAGTGATTTCTAGTGGAGAATTTGACGTATGAAGCATTCTGAGGTTTCATCCAATTAGTTTAACTATATTCAGTCCCTGTAGTACTTCTCTCTGCTTGAAGAAGTCTGTCCTGAAATACATTGTGTACTTTGGAGGAAAAGACCAGTCCATATTGTTACTGTAAATAATTCTACCTAAAGTAAAAATAGCATTTAAAAATGTTTGATGCATAATAAAGTATAGCTATATTTATTGACTTGAGTCCCATGCACTGTGCTAAGCCCTTTACTTACATTATCTCATTTGGTTTCAAAAGAGCCCTAGAAGTAGGGTACTGTTATCTCCATTTGACAGACCCCGTGCACAGAAAGTTTTAAGTAGATCTGCTCAAGGTCTACAGCTAAGTAAAAGACTCAGATAGAAACCTGAATGTTTCTCACACGTTATCTTCTATACACTATTCTCCTTATGCAACATAAAATATTGTTTGATAGGCTCATTAGTTTTGCTTAGTCTAATTTTCTTTTCATCCAATGTTTGGTTCTCGTTGTAGTGTTTAGATTATGAAGTTGAGATACAGGGCTAATATCTAATTTACTGTTAGACTTCTTCGTAATGTGTCCGGTGTGTGGTCATACTTTTATAAAATTTGGTTTTTAAAATTTTATAAGTGGTCATGAAATTTTAATTGAATATTAAGTGTGTACCTACTAGAAATCTTTCCATCAAAAAGTTCTTTAGTGAGTTATTTTGCATAATCATAATACTGTTTGAGTAATAATTTTTGCAACAGAAAGACTTCAGGTATTTTGTACCATATTTTGTAACATGGGAGTGAATGACAACTCTACCTTGAAAGATATGAAGAAATCAGTATTTCTACCTTCAAAAACAGACTATTTTAATGTCACAACTTTGCCAATTCTGTTGTTTATTTAGTGCATTGGTAGTTTTAAATGGCTAATGCTGGAGTGAAAACATGGAGAAAAATGTACTCAATGTATTAGCAATAGGGGTCAATTTTATGTAATCAAATATTGCATATTTAATCTTTTTAAAATTGCCTTAACTCTTAACTTTTATTCTTACCACTGATCAATCTTTCTCTTTCCAAATTTAGGGGAGAAACAACCCTCAAGTGTATATAGGAGAGAAACCTGACACATTAGAGAGTAAGAATTTTAATTGGTGATTTGAAGCAGCTGGGTTGATAACCCTGTGCTTAACAAGACTGATATTTTTAAACTAGGCCCTGTATACTTTAACATTGTTATCTGGGAGGTAACACTAAACTTCAGTTCTTGTGATTAATAACACTTTTGTGGTGGAGAGACAAGTAATTAACTATACTTGCTCATTTTCTAAGTGGTTTAGAAGGTTGCAGTCTGCCTCACCATACAAAGCTAATTTAAATACGAATATATAACAGTCATACTCCAAACAGCAAACAAGCTCAGAGGAAAGTCATTTATTCAGAAGGCATAGATTTGCACTAGACAGCAGTGATGCATTACAAATATATAATTATTTTTACTAATATTTGAGCAGGTGGAATGGATTAGAACATGGTCAACATTATGCTGCTGCTAACATGTATTTTCCTATATTAATATGTACTGTGCAACATGTATTAAAATTGTCAATAATTCATTTTAGCTGAGACACTAATATTTATATTACTGTGTTGAAGAGACAGTATCCAACTGAGCCACTTTTAATTTAAAAGTCTGAAACTGGAATTAAGTTTACTTTCAAAAACCACTTAAATTACTTTATAATCACTGGAAGGTCAATAAAACATAGAATTATCAGTGACTGGTCACTTAATAGGAAGAAGTATGGAGGGGTAAGAATAGGGATAAGAATCTGGAATGAGTTAAATTAAGTTTCATTTATACTCAGATGAGTGACTTCCTTTTGTTTTCACCATTGGCAATCTTAAATGAGGAAAATGTCTTTCTTCCAGAGTATCTTCATATTAATAAACTAAGTTTGAAGATTGGATGGAACCAACTCCAAGGAATTAATCTCCAATGGTGGACTTTCAGATTTTTTAGATTAAACTTTGAGAGGTAGGAATCCTTCTTGATGCCCCTGTAATCTTAAATAGGCAGGTGCCTTGGAATGGGGCCAGCCCTTTTTACCTGCCTGTCATTTTAATCTTCATACTGTGGGTAAATTTGGTTTCTTTGAACTCTGGCATTTTGTTGTGGCGGTCTATCAAACCTGCAGCTTTTTGCTATAGAGAATATTATCCAAATAGAATCTGGACAATGCTGAACTAAAGCAAACTGTGAAACTACCTCTTAAATATATTGTTTGCAAATGCTGTGTGCTAGAGGATTCACATAAAATTATATGAAAATACTTTATAACGAATAATACTAAGTGCCTCTATATTAGGATTCTTCAGAATGTATTTTCAATTTTTGCCACAAGGGGGAGAAGTTATTTTTATAGTAATACTTACAAACATTTTTGTTTGATAAAAATAGAACTCACATAGCTTCTCTCTACTGAACAGCACCTATGAACATCTCGCTATCCTAACTAACAGGAAGAGTGTGTGAGTATGTGTGTGTGTTTAAGATTCTGAAAGTCATGTGTGAGAAGAATTTCTGGGTGAATTAATGACACAAAACTAAAACAGTTTTGAAGAACATATATGTGCACAGTGGACCCAGGAACTGGACAGACTTCGTCATTAAAATTGTTTTTTTAATCATTGAATTCCTTTATCAGCTCTTTAAGAATAATAAGAATCTATTGATTCATTTTTTTGCTTTCTGCTTTTTAAAGAAAAATTTTCGATATAATCTCTAACTTACAGAAAGGTTGTAAATATGGTACAAATAAAATTTTTCCACTTTGAGAGTAAGTTGCTGTCATGATGCCCCATCACCCTGCAATACTTTTGTATTTCCAAAGAGAAGAAATTCTCCTATATAGCCACAATACAACCATCAAAATCAGGAAATTAACATTGATATATTACTCCCATCTAATCCTAAGACCCCATTCAGGTTTCACCAGTTGTCCCAATAACGTTTTATAAGGATCCACTTCAAAATCATGTTGTCTTAGGTTGTAGTGTCTCTAGTTTCTTTCACTCTGGAATGGTTCCTCAGTCTTTCCTTGACTTTTACTACCCTTGGCACTTTTGTAGATTATAAGCCAGTTATTATGTAAAATGTCCCTAAATTTGGTTTATCTGTTTCCTCGTGAATAGATTCCAGTTGCTTTTTTGGCAGGGGTATTACAAAAGCAATCCTGTGTTCTCATTGCATCCTATGAGGTAGTGCACAATTTCAGTGCACTATTTCTGATGATACTCATTTTGATCACTTGCTTAAGGTACTACCTATCAGGCTTCTTCACTGTAAAGTTACTTCCTCCCTTTGTAACTATTTTGTGAGGAGGTCGTTTGAAGCTATGTATATATCCTGCTCCTAATCAAAATTTCAGGTTATTAATATCTATGAATTCACGGTTTTCTACTCAATGGATTATAATCTGTTATTTATTTTGAATCTCAAATCATCCCCCATTTGGTCAATGGGAGCCCTTTCAAGTTGGCTCCTGTGTCCTTTGACAAGTTGCCATCATTTTTTAAGTACTTTCTTACATTTGGGCACACAGGTTTCTCCAAACTTACCTTGTACTTGCCTGCCCCATCTTTGGAATCAGCTGTTTCTCTGCCTTTTAGTGGAAATTGGTATTTAGAAACTACAATTTGTGCATGAGATGTGCTTATAATTGAGATATCGGTGCCACACTCCTTCTCAGTGGGTGGTGCTCTAGGGCTTTATGTGTGTATATACATGTATATGTTTTAAATTTACATACACATACACTTTACTGTGTGACACCCTTTTCACCTCATTTGAGCTCCAGTACCCCATATTGTATTTCTCTCTTCCCCCATGCAGGAGGGGGACTTCCTCACTCCACTCAGCGTCTGAGGCTTTGGCTTTAGGACAGGTTGGGGGAATGAAAACAGTCATTACAGAAAACATGTAAAGATTTTAAAAATCTAAATAAAAATTACTCATAATTTCATCATTCAGAAACAACTTTTTTTTTGGTGTATTTTCTTTTATTGTAGTGATCAAATTAATAAAGCTGAATTGAGAAGGGTAAAGTGTTTATGCCAAACACGAGGCTTATATTTTAAGGAATTAAATTTGAAATCATATCATATGTTTTTCTATAATACGTGGCCTTGCTACTATGAGTAGTTGTTAATTAATGATAAAGTACATCAGAGAAACTGATTCTGAGAAAGGAAATCTGACCATTAAGGACTAAATACCAATAGGATATTGGTACTCTATTGCTAATAAAATTCAAAGAAAAAATGATCATAAAATTGTGTAGGCCAGCAAATAAAAATATATTTAAGTAAGATCAGCTTTATATGAGAAAGGAGTCTGTATCTAGACTGGATTTAATAATACATCTTAAACTTCGTTTGAAATAGGAGTCTATATATGGGCAAAGTACTTAATCCTCAGTTTCCTTGTTAGTGCTCTATGATCACTGCTAAGGCTAAAATTCTGTAATTCCAAATGCAGGCATTCTGTTGAGAATGTATAGTGATGTCAGAAATGGATTAGCTTAAGAAGTTATGTCTGAGCCCACTGAGAGTATCTGAGAGCTAGATCCTCCTCCAGTGCTGCCAGCTTTCAGTGACCGTATACCACTTTGATTAAGAGCTAAGGCTCTTGAATCAGACAAATGGCAGATGTGCATCTTGGCTTTGTCACTTGCTAATTATGTGACCTTGTGCGAGTGTTGTAAAGTGGGGAGAAAAGACATTTGTGGTTTTCATCCTCACCACTTCTATCAGCTTTTTGAAGGTATTTCCAGTCCTATGTGGGATCACCTCATTGGCTCATTTTTCATCTGACCAACATTTATTGAAATGTTGTCCTTTGCCCAGTACTGTATTAGAAGTTAGGGATATTAAGATTAAGTAATAAGATCCTGCCCTCAAGAGTGTAGCCTAGTGAGAAAGTTAATGTATGCAACCAATGATAGTATTCTATAATAAGTGCTATAACAGTAGCATGGAACCAAGTACTGTGAGAATCCACAGGGAGCTGTTACTAAATTTGTGGGCTGGTGGGGAGGGTAGATAATTAAAACTATTAAAGTTACCTTTTATTAAACACCTATTATGTGTCAGACACCTTGCTAATAATACATTTGTTATTGTGCTTAATACAGTGGGAGGTAGGTACTGTTTTTATCCCCATTTTACAAATGAGGGAACTGAGGCACAGAGAAGTTAGATAACTTGACAGAGGTTAAATATCTAAGAAATAATAGAGTCAGAATGCAAACTATAACCACAGGCTTCCAGAGCCAGTGATTTAACCACTTTGTTCTGTTACCTCCAAGAAGATTTCACACTAGACTTTTAAAAGTCAAGGAGCATTTCAGGAAATGGAACAGGTAGAGGGGCATTCCAGGTAGATGTGACTCACACTTGCAAAGGTGTGGTGCATGAGTCACTGGTGTATTCACTGAATGTGAGTAGAGCTTAGGGTGTGTGGTCTGTCAGAAAGGCAAGTAAAGCCTGGAACATTTGGGTCAGGGTTAGTTTATTAAGAGTTTTAAATGCTATGCTAATTGTTTAGGCTTTATCATAAAAATAATAGAGAACCAACCATTAATGATTAAGTAGGTAAATGACATGAACAACTCTTTAAAAAGGTGGTTGATCGGAATGTGTGCCATGGGTGAGAAGGCAGAAGAGAGCAGAAGCTAGGCTACTGCATTAATCTGGATGCTGAGGGCCTGAACTGGGGGAGTAGCACAGGAATGAAGAGGAAGTGATGGACTCAGGAAACACTTGGAAGATTAAACCAATGGGACTTATCTATTGTTGATTATTGGATGTGGAGGGCAAGGAAGAGAGGGAATCAAATATGATTCCAAGATTCTTAGCGTACATATCTTGTTGAATACCAACATTACTTACTTACATTATATACATTAGCAAAAGTACGTTTAGGGGGAATGTCAGTGAGTGCTGGAAGAACATCTATTTTCTCACCAAGAGAACTTGGTTAAGGTCATGTAAAATTTTTTAAACTTTTTAATCATCATCTTTTCAGAAATACTAGAAATGGTGCGAGAAGAAAACCATCCCTTCTTTATGGCTTTGAAACAGAGGAATGATTTTGAAATTTTAATAATACTTTGATAATGTATAGTTGTTGGGTTTTTGTTTTTAAAGCAAGAAAGAAAGCTTTCTAGCATTTTAGTGTATGGATATAATGGGTGGACTCAAATGGAATGACTCCAGTCCTCTAGAAAATTTAAGCTGTGAAGTATGACTTCCTATAGTTGGACTGTTTATATGCTAGGAATGCTTCCCGATTCTGGACCAGAATTTTAACCTTTAACCTTGAGGATGTCAAGTATCTTCTTATGGGAAGACACTGCAGATCTATAACACAGTTCTTAGCCATCATATTTAACTGTGATCCCAAGGAAAGCATGTTTATCTCATTAAGGTTAACAAATGACTCCTTGGCAGTAGTATGTGTAAAGTATAATTACAAATTATGGATATACCACAAATTAATTGTATTTGATGGATTTCAGACATGTTTTGAAGGCATATTTTTGGATCTTTTGGAAGTTTGACATAACTGAGTTGTCTTAAGCAGGGTAATAGTTAACCAAAGGATTAGCAAAATCCTTTAGAGGTAATTTATTTCTGAATCTGATTTTTAAAAAACCCAAAACTCACACATTGTCATCCTTTTATCAGATGCCTTTTACTCTGCTTTAGCAATTTTTTAGCACAATGAAATAAAATTATTTTCATTGTGATTACTAATGGCTTTGATCAAAAGAGATCATATACAGAATATTGAATATTTTTGTTTAAGAAAATTGTGGATACAAATTTCATTAAAATTTTGTGATTATATTTAGTAAATATTTTAATTTTAATACACATTTAACTTTCATCAGTACAGAGAAATGTGTTTTTAAAATAGATTGTAATATTTTGATTTTTCTGTAAAGATTATAAAAAAGTTAATGATAGTCATACATAACCACAGAATACATATTCATTTCAAGTGCACATGGAAATTTAGAAAATGGGCTATGTGCTAGGTCTATAATGTCCTAACAATTTTCAAAAATTTGAAATTATTCAGAGTATGTTTTGTGACTGTAGTGGAATAAAGTTAGAAATAAGAGTTTACTAAATTTTCATACACTTGGAAAATAATTTCTAAATAACTCAGGAGTCAAAAAAATTACACTGGAAATTAGAAAATATTTGAACTGACTGGTAAAAATACAACTTATCAAAACTTGTGAGATGCAGCCAAAGCAGTGCATAGAGAAACATTTAAAGCCTTAAATGTGAATGTATTTAAAAGAAGAAAAGCAGAAAACAACTATTTAAATCTATTTCAAAAAGTTAGAATAAAGCATCAAATTAAACACATAGGAAAGTAGGAAGGAAAATAACAGAAAATAAAATATAAAACAGAGAGAGGATCAACAAAAACAAAAATTGGCTTTATTGTAAAGACTAATGAAACATAAACCTCTGCAAGACTGATCAAGTAGAAAAAGAGCACGAATGTTATCTCAGGAAAGAAGAGGGAAACTTCTGTACATATTCTGAAGACATTAAAAAGAAAACTGAAGTGGGACTTACCCTGTGGTCCTGTGGTAAAGAATCCGCCTTCCAATGCAGGGGATGCGGGTTCAATCCCTGGTCGGGGAACTAAGATCCCACATGCCGCGGCGCAACTAAGCCCGCGTGCCACAACTACTGAGCTTGCACGCCACAACTAGAGAGCCCACACGCCCTGGAGCCCACATGCCACAGCTAGAGAGAGAAAACCCTCACACCGCAACTAGAAAGAAGCCCACGCACCGCGACAAAGATCCCGCGTGCAGCAACTAAGACCCAACGCAGCCAAAAAAACTTAACAAAAAAAAGAATAATACCAACTCTTTGCTAATAAACTTTAAAAAATAGATTAAGGTTATCCTTCGAAAAAATTTAAAAACACTGATACAAGATAAAAAAAAATATTAACAATTCTGTATCTTAAAAATAGCTATTCTTTAATTAAAGACTTTCCTGTGAAGAAAGCAGGCTTAGATGACTTCCTTGATTAGTAATGGTAAAAGTTTTGAAAGCTATCTTCCTGAGATCTGTAAATGCTTGCTATCACCACTTCTGTTTAACATCATAATGGAGATCCTAGCCAATACAGTAATGCAAAAAACATATATATATATATATGTATATATATGTATGTATGTATGTATAAGGCAGAAGGGAAGAAATAAAACTCATTATTGGCTGATACTGTGATTATGTACATAGAAAGTCAAAGAGTACAGATAAGTTATCAGTGAATTTAGCAAGGTTACAAAATCTGTATGCTACAGATTAACTATAGAAATTATTCTTTATACCAGTAAACAATTTGAAGATAATTTTGAAATGTTATCTGTTACAAAAACATCAAATACCTAAGAATGAAACTAGTGAAAGACATGTAAGACCTCTATGCATAATGTTTCTCTAAAACATTATAGAGAGAAATTAAAGGGAGTGAAAGGCCATGTTTATTGATCAGAACTCAACATTATAAATCAGTTCTCCACAAAGTGATTTATAGATTTAATAAAATCCTAATCAAAATCCCAGCTCATTTGTTGTGGAAATTGACAGATGACTGAAATTCATATGGAAATGCAAAGGTCCAACAATAGACAAATATTCTTAGAGAAGAAAAATTTGGAGAACTTTCACCACTAGATACCAACACATTAAAAAGTTACAGTAATTAAGACAGTGTGATATTGACACAAGAATAGAAAAATAGACCAATAGAGCAGAATAAAGTATCCAGAAATAGACTGACACATACATGGATACTTGATTTATGATAAAATTGGTGCTGAGGAGGAGTATATTTATGAATCTCCATCCCTCCTCCCTGCTTAATACCATACACAAATTCTTGGTGGTTTATGCACCCAAATGTGAAAGATAAAACAATAAAGCTTCTGAAAAATAACAGGCAAATATATTTGTAATAGAATAGGAAAAACTATCTTTGCAAGTGACAGAAGTAACTCTAACTTGAATTACATATAAATTAGGAACTCCCAGTCATGCTAAGGCAGAAAATGAATAGACTTTGCAGTCAGGTGTGAGAGGGTCAGGACAAAGAGCCTCTGAATCTCTGGAGGCTAGAGATTGGGGAACTGGATTTAAAAGCATGAAGATTCTTGAAGAAATTTGTTGGTGGGAGTTAAGAAGTTGAAAAGACCAAAGAGAGTAGGGAAAATATTTGCAATATGCATAATTGACAAAAGATTGGTGTCCAAAACATATGAATAACTTCTATAAATCATTAAGAAAAGGACATTTCAGGGCTTCCCTGGTGGCGCAGTGGTTGAGAGTCCGCCTGCCGATGCAGGGGACACGGGTTCGTGCCCCAGTCCAGGAAGATCCCACATGCCGCGGAGCGGCTGGGCCCGTGAGCCATGGCCACTGAGCCTGCGCGTCCGGAGCCTGCGCTCCACAATGGGAGAGGCCACCAACAGTGAGAGGCCTGCGTACCGCATTAAAAAAAAAAAAAAAGAAAAGAAAAGAAAAGAAAAGGACATTTCAATAGAAAAATTGGCAAAAGATTTGAATCACAGTACACAAAAGAGGATATTCAGATTCTCAACCTCATTGGTTATCAGGGAATTGCAAATTAAAACCACAATGAGATACTATTACACATTCCACAGAATGGCAAAAATTAAGAAGCCTTGACAATTCCATGTATTGGCAAATGTGAAGCAAGTGGGATTTGTATACAATTCTGGTAGGAACAGATATATTGCTATTTGGGTAACTTTGCTATTTTCTACTGCATATGCATACCCAGCAATTCCACTCCCTTCCTTTGAAGGGAAGGAAAGGTAGTGTCTGAGGAGGTGGCTCAAGAGCTTAAGTCTTGGGGTATTGTTTTATTTCTTGATCAGGGGACAGTTACATGAGTATGTTCACTTTGTAATAATTCATAGAAAAGTACATTTACAGTTTGTGCACTTTTCTGAATTTAAGTTATATTCTAATTAAGCGTTATTTAAAGTAATTGAAACAGAACTACTTTGGTTTTGCATTCATAGCCGTTAATGGTGCTATTAAAAATAATGTAAAATCTAGAGGCACATTTTCTAGAACTTTCTGGATATAATACACCTCCTGGCTTATGCTGTTTGTTGAATAATTTATATCATATGACCTCAGAGGATAGGACCTACTAGAGTAATTCCTGTGTAGGTGGATTAAAACTCATGTGTGTATATATAATATTTTTTCTCTTTTCTCATTCTAAAGTAATGTATACATGCTCTAAATACTCCAGACATTACAGAAATATACAATGCAGTATAACCAGAAATATCTAGGTAGTGTACCCCTGCTTTATTGGCTTGGTCTACAAAAGGTCAGTTTTTTAAAAATAGTAAAATTCTAAGAATTCCAATCCAACACCTAGAATTCCCCCAAACCTAAGGTTGTAGAGGTTAATAAAGCTTTACTGCATGCTTGGGGGATAACCAAAGAACAGCAGCAAAAGTGATTTACTCTGCCATTGGCAGTGATTTTTCTCAGGCTCATGTGCCCTGAATTCAATATCAGGGACCCCATGGACTTTCTATCAGGCTCCCAGATGTTGAGGCTAATTTAACGCCCATCAACAAAACTCTCCAAGAACTTTAATGTGCCAAATCCAGACTCAAAGAGGCTCTGTCTGCCCCGTGCCCACACTCCTGATTCCAAGGCCCGTTCATTTTTCTGCTTTAAAATGATTTGAGAGAGGGACTAGATGGTAAGTCACAGTAGAGTGGATTTCTCAAAGCCCAAGTTAGTTCATTTTAATAACACCACAGAGGAACACTGAGAGTCCTATCTAAATATACATATAGGAAAGCATTTCTCCAGTGCTTCAAGAGCCCAGCACAGCCAACACCACATCTGGTTGCTAAGCAGAACTCCTCGTGATGATAGCTAACACTCAATGGAACATTTACTTTATGTCAGATGTTATTTTAATGACTTTATATTCAATCTACACAAAAACTCTATGAGGTAGATACTACTATTGCCATTATTTTATGGTTAAAAGAGTGGAGGCGTGGAGAAACCTAAAGCAAGTTCACCCAGGTAGGGGAAGTTAGAACCAGGATTGAACATGGGCAGTCAGCAATTGGTACCTGTACTCCTAACCACCACGTTACATTTCTTGGAAAATAAGCTGCTCAGATGATAACATCTGGCTTTGGACTTCTGACGACTTCACATGCTTCTCCAAGATTAACTGATGAACTCGTACTTTCATATAACGAGACTATTTTGAATAATTTTCCCCAAACAAAGGGTACATCTCAGAATATAATGGATTTATCTACTACCAGGAACCCAAACTATCCAGCAACTCCCCAAAACCAGATCCTTTCACAAAACAAACCAGTTCATTTAAAAAGTGGAAAATCCCTGTAATCCTGCTCAGTGCTCAACTCTGTTAGTAGACATGTTATGAATTTTGATTTGGGTAGCTTCTCAAACTTGTTCTTAACTCTTAAAGAAATCCATACCTTTCACATTTAAATATGCAGCAAGTTGAACATTGATGTGACCCTTCATAGCACAAGCAGAGGATGAAAATACCTGAACCAAAATGAAGAGTTTAGGGAGTAAGCCTTTCCTTTGTTATTTAGAGCCAGTGGGTGAGAATTCATAGGCTAGTTAGTAATAATGTTGCCTAAGTGTTGGGCTAGGCCAGACCCAAAGCCTGATCCACATTCAAAGATGGGCAATAAAAACGACTTGAACTCATTTTAAGATTACTCTGATCCAATTTACAAACCTGCAATTTACAAACCTGCAAAAGAGCAGCAATACAAGTGTGTGAGTGGAGAGGCCTCAGTGTCTCCTTTGCTCTTCATGGAAGGGTGCCCAAAGTTCAGAAGTCAACATGGCAGGTTTCCAGTAATGAATCACTGCACAACTCTACCTCAGAGTCTTATTATCCTAGGATAAAGGCCCTATCAGCACTCAAGGGTTTATCATTCACTCAATTCAATATTTACTGAACACCTATGTGCTAGGCATTGGTCTAGGCACATGGGATACATCAGTGAACAAAGTCCCAGATGTTGTTGAGCTTACCTTTTAGCAGCAGAAGCGAATCAATACAATTAGTAAGTAAAGTCTGCAGTACATTAGAAGGCGATAAGTGCTTTGGGGAAAAAAACAGATCAGGGTATAAAGAAAAAGAGTTGGCAGGGAAGAGCTTCTCTTTTCAATATGGTAGGATCAGATTTATATGTGTGCAGTCTGTGCAGTTACACAAGGCCCATACTCAGAAGGGATTGCACTTGGTTTAATGCTCTGCTGACATCATCTTGAAATTCTTAATAATTTTGTCTTTGAACTTATGTGTTGGGTTTTTTTTATACATTTATTTATTTGGTTTTGGCTGCATTGGATCTTCCCTGCTGCTCTTGGGCTTTCTCTATTTGCAGTGAGAGGGGGCTACTCTTTGTTGCGGTATGCGGGCTTCTCGTTGCGGTGGCTTCTCTTTGTTGCAGAGCACGGACTCTAGGCGCATGGGCTTCAGTAGTTGTGGCACGCGGGCTCAGTAGTTGTGGCTCACAGGCTCTAGAGTGCAGGCTCAGTAGTTGTGGTGCATGGGCTGTTTCTTCGCAGCATGTGGGATCTTGCCTGTCCAGGGCTTGAACCCGTGTACCCTGCATTGGCAGGCAGATTCCTAACCACTGTGTCACCAGGAAAGCCCCTGAACTTATGTTTTCTAAGTGAAGTCTGATGGGACAATGGAGTATGTGTATAAGCAGAGGAGGTATGCACAATTTGCATGTCTGCCATGTCTGTTGAGATTCTAATTGAAAACTGTATTACATTGGTGTATTAATTTGGCATTTTTAGATTATTAAGTTCTTTCCATTCAAGAAGATGGTATGCTTTTCTATCTGTTTTTATGTCCTCTGGTGATATCATATAGATATTTTCTATTTAGGGCCAGCACATTTCTTTTTTATTTAAATTCTATTTTAATTTATTCCTGGACCTTTTCTGGGGGGACAGCAGTTTCGATGCAACGCACATTTTCTTCATATTAAAAATCAGCATTTTGTCTTTTGACTTAGAATCATAGGAGAAGGGAGAAAGTTCCGGAGAAACACACAACTGGGAACAAAATAGTCTTTTTGTTTCCTGGCATGTTGTATTTCTGGCCATCCTTTGCTTGCGAGTTTATTCTTCTCCTTCAGACCCATTGAAATTGGGTAAATAATCCTTTTGGGGGAAAATACAGGGATCAGTGAGTCTCAAAGTTAGAGTAGTAGTGGATAAGACAAAGCCTGTACTGGCCATGAGAACAGACTGCTCTGTGTGGTTACTTGTTGGGATAACCATGGCTGTCAGCAAGACCAAAGAAAAGTAGCCAGAGAGGTCAGTGACCCCATGGCCTCTTGGGTGGGGTCTACATATGTACCTTTGACACCACTGGCCACTGAGGACTAAATGCAAAGAGCAGCACAAGCAGGGACCACAGGGGCTGATGTGATGTGTGGCCAGGCCTGATTTGTGCAAACCAAGGAAAATGAAGCTCATCCCAGATCAAGAAGGCTGTAAATGTTATTGTAAACCTCAACGGACCCATTTAGTCAGCAGAAATATTTTCACCAGCAGTGTAGGATGTGCAAATGCATAGAGATGGAGCAGCTAGATGAAAAATAAGAGCAAAATCTTAAAAGTAGCAACAGCATCATGGCAGAAAGAGGTGAACATTCTAGACTAAAGTGGACACAGAGATGTTTTGGTATGCAGCCAGAACCCAGCAGCATACTGCTGGAGACATTGTGACTCATGGAGGGCAATCAGCCCAGCAAGGACAAGCATGGACCCAAGAGGAAATGAGGCAGAGAGAAGAGGTACCAGACTAGGTCTGAGACAGCTTCTGTTTGCTTTGGGCTATAGGAAAATACCTGGCCTTAGGATAAAGGCCATTTACAGTGGCCAAGAGAGACCTTCATTTAGGTGTTAAAACAGAACAGAAACAAGAGTCTTTTGCACCCAGCTACATTTAGAAACCAATAAGCCATGATATTGGTTTCTACCAGAACAGTTAATTGTCAGGCCCCAGTTTCATCGACCACTGCTCTTTTGAGGTTCCTGGCAGGCAGAATGCGAGGCTATTATTAGGATCCAGTATGGCAACACTACTCTTGAACATTCATTTTTCATCTGAGCATTGTGAGAACCACAGGCAGGGAAAGAGTTAAGTATGTCAAACTGCATACACAAAATAAAAAGGAGGGAGAAAGAAATGTTACCAGCATATTTTTAGACAATAGACATGAAAATGCGGGCTCTTCTCAGTATGGAAAAAAATTTCCTTTTCATACATATTGACAGCCAGAGGGGGTTATTATTGAGAACATGGGTGAAGTTACTGCCAGTTTCTACTGGTACTCATGTTTAAAAAGAAACTATGGAAACCAGAAGAAGGAATATTAATTAAGTTCAAATTTGGAATGTCTTTGCCAGGAGTAGATGAATGAATTCAATGAAGCAACCTGTTGGGTTGTAATTCAGTGTTTTGTTAGCAATTTAATAGAATGTTGAACTTTTCATAAATTAACACTTTGTTTTAATAATCTTATTAAAAGGTTGTTTCTTGATAAGGTTAGTCCTGGAATGTCATTTTGTTTTAAATTTAAAGAACCAGTATATATTTTTTCTTTTTCACAATTTTAAATAACTGCATTATTGGTTATTTATAAAAATATTTAATAAATTTCTATGTTAAAAATAAAAAGCACAAAATAGTATAGACAAGTAAATGTCTTTCCCACTTCAGACTCTGTCTCCCTGCTACCCCTAACTAAAGAAACCTGTTATTAGTTTCTTGTGTATACTTTAGAGATATTATTTGCACATCTCTTTCATACAAATTCACAAAATCTGTTGTTTGTTAGACCTATTATAACTCTTTTTAAAAGTTCCCTATTATATTTATATTCAAGGCCCTTTGATGATCACATCTTTGGGGTATTATTTTCTAAGAACACATGCCTTTTAAAAGAAAATATTTTCTAATAATGAAAGTAATATGTCTGGAGAGGGTAATGCTAATGAGAAAATACAAAATGGGAAAACTTATTCACCTGAATAAACCTGGAGAGTTTACAAGTAAGGCTTCACTGGTCACTGCAGGGTTTAAAGGAAGTTTCCACTTTACAATGTGAATATGTTGCAGTCGTCTTAGTCCTTAGACTAATTTGCTTCTTTCTGGTGGGGAGGATAGCAATGTGGAGAAAACACTGACTAAACCGAAAATCAGCTCCATTTAAATGTGAAGCTGCGTTCTAAACACAAGCAGAGTCTGCTGAAGGACTCTGAACATTAAGCTGCATGCCTTGCTGAGTTTTATTCCAAATAGACAACAGCAGATGGTAACAATGCACTTCTCATAGATGGTAGGAGGGAGGCAGTCTTGTTTCAAGTAATACTATTTCTGGGCGATAATCCAAAATGCGCAGTAGGCAGAAGTTAAAAGGAAGCGCTTGCTTTTAGGTTTTTAAAATATATCCCTTAATCCTGGGTGATGATTGACAATCATGATTTAGAGTATGAGGGGCCTCTCTTTAATCTGGCAAGTTTGATGTTATTTGCGTATCTAGTAGGGCTTTTATTCAACTAAAAGTAAGTGGAAGCCTATGCAATTGATGCTGCATTTCAGAATTGATTCCTGGCCTGGTACTCTATTTACAGATTAGTAAGTACACAGGATCCATCCTCCTCCTCATCTTTTTGAAATTTAAAGGCTCTAAAAGACACATGGACAATTAAAATGTTTCTTGCTGTGTAAGACTATGACCAGGAGATGACGTTTTTTCCCTATAATTTAATTTCTTGAGAAAAGGAGCAGTCTATAAGATTATATTATAATCCCGATTTGATTCTTAAAGTATAATATTAGCCATTGGTATTTCCAAATGATTAAAAATGTTGTCATTTCTGGCTTTGTGTGGTTTGTTATAAGTTCTTGGGAGAAATTTTAGTGAATTACCTCCAAGTCTACTGCGCCTATTACAAGGTTTCTAGGGAAGCTTTCGTAAGAAAAAGATCAGTGTTCAGCCATTGTATTCCTACTGTTTTATCATTTGTGACAATAAATTGATTTAAAAACACACATTACTAAAATATAATTAAGTAATAAATTCCAACACATGATACAGCTAAGAAAAGGAAATGAACAGAAATGAAATTTAACAGACGAATTTGACAACAGTAACAATAAATGTGGTTTTTATTGAAGCACTTAATCACTAATGTTAATGTCTCTGTCACAATTGAATTAAACAAAGCAAAATGGGCTTAAGGGAAGAGAGAGAGCTATATGTGAAGCCCAAGTGATTTAGTGTTTGACCTGTGTTCTCATTATGATGTTTTTAATTATGTAATTTGGGGGAAATTTTTAAGAAGTAAAACACATTCATTACAGAAAATTGGAAAATACAGAAAAGTATAAAAAGAAAATAAATATTACCCTCAACTCCAATTTTCAGAGACAATCACTGTCTTGTAAAGTCAGTTTTTTCCCCTTATCTTGGTTTAATCCAGGTTTAAGTATAAAATGTACCTCCCAGGAGACATTCTGGCTGCTGGGAGCGTGCAGAAGTGTTCAGAAAGGGTCCCTTGCAGCTTCTGGATCCGGGGTAAGTGACACAGAGCACTACAGGTTTGGTCTGTGTTTTGTAGCTGCGCTAGCAGTGCTTTCTTCCTATAGAAACCCCAGTGATGGGAACCTTTGTGTTTAGAATATATTCTAACCTAATAAGTGAATGTTGATAATACTTCTTTCTGTTAACATTTCAAAAGCCCATTTTTGCTGCAGAATCGTGTGTTTGATATTTAAAGGCTAATAAAATAAATCCAAATAATAGAAAAATAGTATGAAAATCATGTTGGAATATCCATTGCAAACAGTTATTAAACCCAAATTTCCTTTTTGCCTTTGGACCTTCAGTTTCTTGCCAGTAAATGATTGAGTGATTGCAAAAATGAAAACACTACTTGCCTACAGCTTTGTTCAATTTATTCATAAGGATTGCATAGGTTAACTCATCAAATCTTAATGAGGATTTTCTGAGAAGTATAATAGGTAGACCTAAGTCTACAGGCTCAAAAATTAAATCCCAACCCCTCAGAATGCCAAATCTGGGGAAAAGTCAAGGACCTTCCTCTCCAGTCAGCGATGGCCATCATCCCAGCAACCTATCCTGTCACATGGTTTTCCCTCTCCCCAGCATGCTATTCCCCTCCCTCCCTCACACCCTCACGTTGCTGGCTGCACTCTTCCTTGGAGATGCTACTCGGATGTCTCCTGTGCCATGAAACCTTTGTCTCCTGCCCCTGGCAAGGTTCCTGGCACCTCCCTCCACACTGACAGGGACCTTCACACACACACAAACCTCCACTGCAGCTCTCATCACCTCCGGTTTCCACCATTTATTTACTATCTGTCTGCTCCTTACCTGTGAGCTCCCACAGCCTAGCACAGCATTAAAAAATGATTTGTTGATGCATTGACTTACTAAATAGATGAATAAACAAATGGATGGATGAATTTACTCATAAGATAAAGGTGTCTAGCACCCAGCCTAGCAGCACAGTTAGTATGCATAGTAGTGATAATAGTTTCTGATCCTGACTCTTACTGAATAGTTATCAGATTTTGTGTTCAGTCCTTTAATGAATTACTCTTTTATGGTGATATTATTATCCTTATTCTACAGAGGAGGAAACTCTGAGGCTTAGAAGGAATAAATCACTTATCCAAAGGCAGACAGCCAATATCTCATGGGGAGGGGACTCAAATTCATGCTGTCTCATTCCAAAGCCTGTGTACTTACCAATATCAAATACTACCTTTTTCTGCAGCAGGCAGTCAATACATGTCGAATGAATAAATGAATAAATGAACGGGTACTCTCCTTACATGTGAGAAGTTTTGGTGAGGAGCAAGTAAGAAGTTGAAGTGAGACTTAGCATCAGGTGTGTAGTACGTGCTCAAGAAATGGCAGTGCCATTGGCTTTATTTTGTCATATGTTCTATGTAGAAGAAAACAACCCAAATAGCATCAGTGAAAATCTGACTTGAAATTAGGGCTGGATTGATATATTTGAACACCGTGGATGTCAAATATACTTGTTCAAGATTTGTTTAGTGGGGAGGGGTCAACACTGGCAAGAATGCTTCCTTTTCCCCCCCTTTCAATTTCCTCTAAAAGCTTATGTATTTCAGTAGAAATGGGACCATGTTACATTTTGCCCTTTACGTTAGGAGGCATGTATAGAGACCCCAGTTCACTGTCAACACATTTTGTGGTATTTTTAGCACTTCTAATATATTGGTACCACAGACATTGGTCTGGTTGGTCCACTCCATAATCTGACTCTGTGTAAAGAGAGATATTATTATGAAATGTGCCAAAAGATGTCACAAGTTCCAGGTTGATCTCCATGGCTCAGCGATTCTCAACCCTAGTTAGTTTTGAATCAGCTGCATTTGAAGAGTTTTAAAAGCCTTCCAATTCCTAGCACCCAATCTCAGAGTTTCTGATTAAGGAGACCCAAGGAGTTGTAGTTGACATATGTATTTTTAGGAAGCTCAGCACTGTGGATTGGGATGCGCAGCCCATGTCCAGAACTGATGAAACAAAGTATGTAAAGACTTTGACATATAAATATAAACTTTCCTTACCCTGAACCCTCCTAAGCAGGATGGCAGACAAAAAGGGAATAAGGATTTATTTCCAGCCAGGTCTGAGGAGGAAGGGGCTCTGATGTGGATGTGCTAATTGGATTAACAGATACAGTTCAGTGGTTCGCAAAGTTGACTTTTCTTTGCACTCACCCCGGGGCAGTTTTAAAAAATAACCTGAGTTCACTGGCAACACATTTCTGTGGTATTTTTAGAACTAATATATTGATGCCATGGGCTCCCACCCCTAGAGGCACTGATCTAGTTTTGACCTAGGTCTCAGGATTTTTTAAAGCTAGCAGGTGATTCTAATGTGCAGAAGTGTTTGAGAACCACCGGTCTAGTTGAGGAAACTACATCAGATGTCAGGTAATTGACTCTTTGCAATAGCTCCTCAACGAGGGTATTCTCTTGGATTGATCCTTCTGCCACTCCCCAAATCTAATGCACAGAAAGCAGGTCTCTGTTTCAAAGGAAAGGAGAAGGAGAGACAGTGAGTATGGCTAAAACATAGGAATCTCTGGTTTTCTAGAGTTTCTAGGTAGGGTCTCAGGAAACATATTGTGGAGGCACTTTTTTGTTATGTACCTTTGCTCTACCTTTATTCTCAGTAAGAAAGTTCTTGACTTTAATTAAATTTCCTAAGCTAAGGTATAAGCTAGCCAACAGGAGTAGTCCATCTGGCAATCAAAGATCTCAATAAAAATGAATATGTTGGCGTTATGGTTTGTGTATGAGCCGCCTCATGAAGGCCTGATCACTCTCAGGTGCAATGATAAGACTGGTGCAGAGCCCACGAAGCTGAGAACCAGACCCAGCTTTCTTGATGATCCTACCAAATTGCCACCCCACAAAACTTGCGCAGAAAGAGACGTCTTTTTCATTTTAAGTCCGTCTCTTTACAGGAAGACCCAGGAACCATCCCACAGCATTTACCATGTTGAATACATTGGGGCCTCTTACTCCCTTAGCTGAGTGCTGGAAATCATGGGCAGGTAGTTGACTTGGGTCTAAGAAGAAAAATAATCTGACAGCTTGGAGACAAAATAGAGATAACTGAAGGGTCTAAGTGCAGGCATGAACACCAGTCAAAGGGCAGTGTCTCCGAGAAGTAGACCATGAGACAGAACAATCCCAAGCCAAATACACATGTTCGAAGGACCCTCCAATGTCCAGTTCCATGAAACTCGCTAGTGGAGATGAGAACCATAGGAGGCTGGGGACAATTTCAACACAGGGCTCTTCTCTCTTTCCAATTCTCCCTCTACTCTGCATCAATCTTGTGGCCTGCCTGAAAATCTCACAATTTAGGCTTTGTTATTTGGTATAAAATACAACTATCTCCAGAAAGTGCAATAAGCCTCCCCATTAATGTCTATACAGTGATTCTCAACGCTTGCTACATGTTAGAATCACTTGGAAGGTTTTTTAGTTCTGTTTTTTAAATACTGAAGCCAGGGCTTCATTGTCAGAGATTCTGATTCAGTTGGTCTAGGGTAAGGCCTAGGTATTAGTATATGTTTTTTAAAAATGAAAGGTAATTTTAATGTGCAAAGTTGGCAATCACTGGTCTAGAGTGTGAAAAATTTGATCATATCATTTCTGGAGGGCAGATTTTGATTGGGAAGGAAAGAAAACTGAATCCTTGGGCAAAGGGAGGTAGGAAGAAGTACCTGGGGTTTTTACAGGAAGATGGGGACAATGGAGATTAGGAATGAGGAGGTGGCACTGAAAATAAACTTCTATTTATCAATTTTGCCTAAGGCTGGCTCTGACCCAGGACATAAGAGGAGATAAGAAGGGAGGAGGAGAGTGAGTTTATGAGAAAAGTGCATCTTCATGAATACATATTTAAAAACTATCTTAACAAGCATTCTCAACATCACTGGGTTTCGGAAATTGACCACCTCTAACAAAGCACTTTTAATTCCTGTAGTATTGATTCTTCCTGGAAAATCCTAAAATAAAAACTAGCACAAAATTGAGTATTAAAGTATCTATGGGAGTAGTGGTAAGTGAGGTGTTTGCTTAAGGATCCCTCAAGACAGTTTATATAAGAACCTTGAAGTGTGCCCTCAGAGAAATAAGTCATATTTTGTTATTGTAAAATCACTGTGTAAATGACCTTTTTTAAAACACCAATCCAATTTTATCTTGCTTTAGTTTGCTTCTCCATCATTTGCCAGCCAAACAGCTTGCCCCTTGACCCATTCACTTGTCACTTTACTTGGCATGAGAATTTTAATTAGTTTTGTTGGTTGTCCTCCTGACTTTTGTTTAGAACATTTTCCAGGGCTGCTACGTTACCTCTAATCCACAGCCTCTGAGAGGCAGTGTGGCATCATGCACTGAAGTTGTGCATCCTGGGTTTGGATCTCAAGTCTTTGACCTTGGGCAAATCTTGTTGATTTCCTTTTCCTCATCTGTAAAATGGGAACGATGCTAATACACTGGCAGAATTATGAGCATTGAGTGACAATACATGTGAAAATTGCTTTATAAACTATATAACATGCTGTGTAAAGGATTCTTTCCCCTTCCATGGCCCTCTCACAGGGAGGGCCTATTAAAGCTCTTCAGGATAGGATGAAAGGGGATGGATTATTGGGGGATATCTTTAAGACATCTGCTCTTGGTCTATCGATCATTTCAGAACAAATGTGCTGAGATCATCCTCTGGCCTTCCTGAGGCCACGGCTCAAGAGTCATCATCACCAGCCTCTGGGCACATCACTCATTGGGTGCTCTGCTCCAGAATCTGACATCAGAGAGATTTTATGGACTGTTGGGTTGGTAGATTTGACCTCGGGTAGGGCTTTTCAGTTTGTGATAATCAGAGTGAGCCACGTGGCTTTGAAGGTACAGGACAAGAATTTCCTCTGAAGATTATCATTTTAGCTTTGGGTCCACCAATCTCTAAGCCCTTAAAGGGCCCCTTTGTGGTCTGTAATTCCTTGGGGTTGTGAGAATCTCCTATAACATCAATCCAAGACACTCTCTTAGAACTTTATTGATAGGACTTGTGGTTGTTCATCAGTGTCGTATGGTGGAATCTGCTATGCAAATACAATTCAATAGGAAATATTGGGGCTTGTTTATCCTTTCCTGTTCTAGGCTGTCCTTGTCTTGATCTAGGACAGTGGTTCTCAATGTGTGGTCCCCAGACCACCAGCAGCAGCATCACCAGGGGAACTTGTTAAAAATGCAGATAAATCATCAGCTCCACCCCAGATCTTCTGAATTAGAAACTCTGGGGGTAAGACCCAGCAATCTGTGTTATAAGGAGTCCTCCAGGTGATTCTGATTCACTAAAGTTTGAGAACCACTGATGTAGAAGGCAGCTACCTAGGAAGCTGTGACCACCTGTGTTCTCTCCTGGGTTCTACTTCATTGGAAGTAGAAATGAGGATCTTCAGATGCTTCTCTTAGGTACCTTATTGTAGTCACCCAGTGAAGGAGCCATTATCAGTGGCCTTGTGCTCTGAAAGCAGCCTGACTGGCTGGCATTGGGTTCTCCATCCACCTAACTGCTCTCTCAGAGCTTTGCTTCATCTGCTTCCTGGATTCAGCTGCCTTTACTTTCAGGCCGAACAATTTTGGGAAGAAAAGTGTATGATTTCTCTTCCTGGGTAAACGTGCATTTTGTTATCTGACCTCAAGAAATAGCATGAAATTAACTTATTTCCCCTACCCTTGGTTAAAAGAAATGTAATTTTGTTCTGTGGCTCTTCACACATTTGGTGATATCTGACCATAAATAGTTTTAGGACTAGAGAGGGTCAAGCAAATAAAACAGCCTTGCCCATAGGCTGGGGAAAAAAATTCTGCCCAACAAATTTAAATTGCCTTTCCTTTGATCATAACACATATTGGTGGCCTGAAGGAGGATAGTACCAGTGAGCTGAAGGCTAAAATTTCCGTTTCTATCATTTTTTTCTTTACCTACCGGAGTGGCTATCTGAGGGACTGTTGGTCATACTCACTCTCTAAGTAGGGTTTTGTGTCAGTTTCTGCTTTCAAAATGTGCTGGAGATCTGAGTAAATTTTTTACCACTAGCCAGTATCGTATATTTTCTTGTTTTGCATATGATCACCACTATGGTTTTACTATCTGAGTAGTAACATTAGGGCGATATGGGAAAAATATTTTCCTTATCTTGTTTTTGGTCTTGAGCCCTAAAAGTTTGTTTCTCAGAAGGTTCTAATTGAAAAGGCCCGTTCAGGACCTACAAATTTAATGGTGGTTTCTGTTATTCAACTCTAGGATTCACTGAGATAGGTCCATATTAAATAAGATCCCCTCTTCATTTGGTCACAAATTCAAGATTCTACTGTGTAGCAATGAGCCCTTCACCAAAGCTTTACCATTAAAGCCAATATGCTAGATTCTTTCATTTTCTCACCACCAGATACTTCAGGGGAGAGCCAGTGATCTTTGACTTTCACTCCCATTTTATTAAGCTAATTTTTGTCATCATTACTCATCATAAGGTGACAAATGAGGGCTGAAAAAATAAACTGGCTGAGATGTGAGTCACAGTGTTCCAAGGAAATGGCCAGGGCAAGCTTGTTCAACTAGCTGCTGGGTTCTGGGTAAAAATGAACCATCCAAATCCATCCCTTTCCCAGCTTTGGTTGGCACCACCTGTGGCAATATTTCACTCTGGCTTATATATCAATGGGGATAAGTCTGGGTCTTGTAGCTCTCTGGGACTAACAAGACTATGATAACAATTCCAAAAATTTTCCAGATAATTACCTTTTCTTGCATTGACCCAACGGTGGGAGATTGGGCTGGGAGGATATACGGTTATGAGGTCCCACTCTCTGCTTCCCAGCTTCCCAGTGTTTTCCCCTGAAGCCTCAGCCTCTCCCCACAAAAGGTTAGAACTTTAGCCAGCCCCGTTTGAGAATGAGGACTGGGAGAAAACAGGAGTCAATTGCAAATCTTGATACATCCAAACTAATTGGGGCTTTCTGTATTAAGATTGTCGGCACACGAAGTAAGAATATGTTCAATTTCTGTTTGATGACTTGAATTGAAAATATAGGTAGTATACCCCTGGGAGAAAAAGTTAATCTTTATTAAATCTTTAATGTTTTAAGAGTTATTCTTTATCTTCTACCTCATTTTATTCCTGCAGTTTTGCATTCTGATAGGTTGGGACTTCTTTCATGATCTGTGTTTTTCAGATGAGGAACCTGAGGCACAGAGCAGGCAGGTCTAAAATCACACAGCTTTGACAGAAGTGGGGATGAGACTCAAATCAGTTCTTGCAATGTCCAGCCCAAACCCTTTTCTGCCTCCCTTGAAGCAATGAGTGTTAGTGTGGCAGTTATATACCTGAGATGCTGCAAACTTTGTTCTCCTTCCCCTCAACCAAAAGAGTAATCCAAACAATAGTCTAGCATCGATAAAACAAACACCTTGAAAAGTGACTAAAATGAACAAAATGAGAACCAGACTCAAAAAGGACAACTGTTTTTGGGGGGTTTTTTCCTCGAAAGAGAACAGTTTTAATACATGTGCCCAAGGTTTTGGAGATGGTTTTATATATAGTCATGAATCCAGCACATACTTTATTAACTTCCCATGCTCTGCTTCTTCACCTCTGGTACAGTGTGAGCCTGGGAAACTCCCTTTACGTCCTCCTTAAGTTCACAGGTAAAAGTGTGTTTATTTGGTTCATTGTGCATGTTTTACAATTATTTTTTGTGTTTAGAAGAGCTTTTAGAAGGTTAGAAACCACTAACTTACAGACCTATCTCATTATTACACAGTCAAATGCTATTTAAATAATTATTTAAATTAGTTGGAAGCAATATTTTTTCCCTCTAAGGAGAAATGAAACTTTATCACTGTTTCCCCAACTCTTTTTTCTTTACCTCCAAAGAAATGGAGATCTTATATTAACCCTATGAGTTGTGCTTTTTTCAGTTATTCTTCATTATTTAAGTCAACCAGGCAAATATATTCTCATTCTAGTCTGAGATTGTGTGAATAAAGAATGATGATTTTATTTTATAACTTGAGTACCCCCTGGAGAAAGTAACTGGCAAAAATGTCTTGGTATTTAAGTTCAAGTTTGGGTTTTTAATGATTTGAGTGTGAATTTAAAAATTAGCCATTTGGAACCGTCTGTCCTGAATTCAGACATCAGATATGGTGTTATTGTTAGTCTTAGAGTGGACCTATCAAGAGGCTACATTTTTGTTGTTGCAGAACTATTCATATAAGCTGTCCTGTGTTATTCATCTAGGCCAGGGGGTCATCAAACTCTTTCTGTAAAGGGTCAGAAGGGTCATAAAGCATATATCTCAGGTCTTGCAGGTGTGGTATGATAAGAAATATATTTGGTCTTTGTACCAGTTCCTGGTAGAGAGCTCCTACAACCTTTGTAATTTCCTGAATGATAGGGGTGCTAGGAGCATCCTTTGTTCTAATATTTGGTCTTTGACTCAAGTTCCTGATACAAGAGCTTCTAAGATCCTTGAAATCCCTGGAGTGGTATGAGTGTCTTTTTGTATGCTAATGAGATGGCCGGTGGCTGGGGGCCTCTAGATAGCTTCAGGATGGGGGCTGGTCACCAGAAAGACCAAGCCATGATTAGAAGCTTGGAACTTTCAGCCCCACCCTCCATCCTCTGGGGCTGGAAATGGAGTTAATACTAGATCACGCCTAAACGATGAAAACTCCATAAAAATCTCTAAACTACAGGGTTTGGAGAGTTTCCGTGTTGGTGAACACACCCACAAGCTGGGAGGGTGTTACACCTCAACTTCATGAGGACAGAAGCTCCTGTACTTGAGACCTTTCAGACCTCACCATATGTACCTCCTTATCTAGCTGTTCATCTGTATCCTTTATTATATAATAAACTAGTAGATCTAAGTGTTTCTCTGAGTTCTATGAGCCATTATAGGGTTTGCAGGAACCCCCAATTTATAACCTGTTGGTCAGAAGCGTAGGTAACAACCTGAGACTTGTGATTGACATCTGAAGTGATGGAAGTCTCCTGAGACCAAGCCCTTAACCCGGGCGTCTGCACTAACTCTGGGTAGTTAGTGATAGAACTGAATTGTGGTACCCCCCGTTGGTGTTTGGAGAGTTGGAGAACTGGTTGGTGTGGGGAAGTGGTGTCAGAAGTGTTAGGAGTAGAAAAGGGAAACAGTTTTTCCCTTAGCGGGTCATGTAATTTCTGTCACAAGTACTTAACTCAGCCATTGTAGAGTGAAAGTAGCTGTAGGCAGTATGTAAACAAATAAGTGTGGCTGTGTTCCAATAAAACTTTATTTACAAAAACAGGCAGTGGGCTAGAATTTGGCCCATGGGCTGTGGTTTGCTGACCTCTGATCTAGAGGCTTCTTGGAATAAATTTGTTATTCTGAACTGTAGAAGATTATATCAGATAAAAAATAACAAGGTCAGTTAGTTGTAGACAAGCTTTATGATTCTGACTCCTATGATTTAGGCTCCAGAATTATACCTTTAAATGAGGAACTTCCTGTCCTCACATCAGGAATTAGGCTGAGCAATTAAGAGAATTTAATTTAATTGCTTCATGTTAAAATACAACTTTTAAATGAGGTATATTCCTCATGGAAATATATATGTGCATGTTTGCATATATATCCATATATTGCATCTATGTATCTGATATATCTATACTTATATCTAGCATGCTGTGAAACCCTGCAACACCTTTTTCAAACTTTATTTATTTTTTACACGGGGCCTCTCACTGTTGTGGCCTCTCCCCTTGTGGAGCACAGGCTCCGGACGCACAGCCTCAGCGGCCATGGCTCACGGGCCCAGCCGCTCCACGGCATGTGGGATCTTCCCGGACCAGGGCACGAACCCGTGTCCCCTGCATCGGCAGGTGGACTCTCAACCACTGTGCCACCAGGGAAGCCCCAAACTTTATTTTTAGCAGCTACTTTCACAAAGAACAAGACTGGGTCCCTCCTTGTCATTCTCTAGACTCCAAGTGAAACAAGCATCCCAATCCACCATATGTCTGTTAGTAATTGCAGTAATTGGTCTGTTCCAGGTGAGAGCTGTCCATGGGGCAGTGTATGGCTCTTGGGCTGCCCTGTGCCAAAGTTGCTGTTTGCCAGGTTGTTTGATCAAGGTAAAGAGAGATGGTAATCAGAGCCCAGGTTGCAAAGACAAAGGTTGGAATTGGCAGGTTAGGTAGATAGGATAGGTTTAGAGCACTGAAAGAGATGGTGTAAAACAGGCAAGAAGGCACTTTGGAGGCAAATTCTATGAACCCTGGGCATCTGCTGGGATGTCCTTTCTCAAGGGCAGCCTGGCACCTTTTGTTGGCTGGAGGCCAATTTTAACAGTGAATGAACTCTGTAGGCTACTTAGTGACCCATTCTAGGGATTTGTAGAGTTCTGAAGGGTCAGTTCATCTTGGATCCCACAGCATAAATTTGACTAGTCGGAAAGAAGACCAGTAAGACTGTCATCAAACCGGTATTAGACACAGAATCCCCTTTCATTGTTAGTGGCATTTTCAACATGAGTTAGGGCTTTAGATATCCTTGGAGGCAGTCAAGGTTAAAAACAAGGGCTCTGAAGTTCAACTGTCAGGTTTCAACATCAGCTTCACCGCTTATTAGCTGATAATGGTGCTGTGTAAAATAACCTAATCTGTCTAAAATTGTTGACTCTGGAAGATAATCTATTTTTCTTTCTGAAATGGTGGGAGCTCCTGCCTGCTTCCTCAGCTGCCCCCCCCCCCATATTTTTCTCGGGCTGCTGCAAATTGTTGGATGGAATCATATGAATTCTAAATTACTTTTTTAAATTGACATTACTTTGCTGCAAGCCAACTACTTCATAAGCTGTGTCAGCTAAAGGTCTCCCTACCAGTTAGTCTGAAGAAGTTTTTGCTGTCATATCTGTCCTGTTAATTTAAGCAGAAGCTGTAATTAGATGTAAATGGTCCTGTTCCCACAGAAATGAATGGCAGCATCTGTAGAGAGACAACCGTTCCAAACCCTTTTGGCTACCAGTGCTCTACAAGTTAGCAGTGTGGAGTAAGGCCCAGATCCAGACTTCTGTCGGCCTAATTTTATATCTGTGGATACACAACACTAAATCCAATATTTCTAATGCCTTGCTGTGATGGGTGCAAAGCCAAGCACATTCCAGACTTTTGTGCTGGTGACTCCTTCCGAGGAGGACACTATGTGTGTCTGTGTTTGTGTGTTTTCTATTTTTCTTGATCACTAAGCAAAAATAGGAAAAAAAAAAATAGCCATTTGATAAGTAGCTATGTGAAAAACCAGAAAAAGTAGAAAGTTGTGTTTATAACTGAACACTGGAATCCAAAGATACTTTGAATAAAGATACTTCATTCCTTTGTTTACTTCTCTGATAAAGGACTGAGCTGCTTGTATCCTGAAAGTCTGGCCAATGATAGAGTCAAGTGCCAGGGCCTCCTATGTATGTAAGGATGTATTTGCAGGAAGAGTATCTATGGTAGACAAGTAAGAAATCTATACTGAGAGAGTTCATACTGTACTAAAGCTTCAGCAATGCAATAAAACTGGCAGTTGTTCAATATCTAACCCTCATCTGTACCACACTAGAACTTGTGGCATATATAAACATGATTCCTTTTCTCAGTGAGCTTGCAATTTGGCTGGGGGTTCAAATACACAAACTCAAAGATAACTGGATGATAAAATTGAGTACAATAATAAGTAGAGTAAAACTCTCTCCGTGATGAGAGAAGCGTGTTCCAACAAATTCATTTGCTTAAAACCTGGTGTCATATTGCAAGATTAATGAAATGACCAGAGTGAGGTTGCCCAACTAGCCATGTGGGAGTTACCAGGGGTCTTTGCCATCTAAATCCGCCCTGGTCCTGGCCGCAGTTTGGTGCCACCTGGTGGCAGTTGTCCACTCCAGTTTAAATATACCTGGAATGATTCTGGGCCCTGTGGTTGATGGGACTTCCAGGAAAGAGGCAGCAATTCCAGGAATCTCCCCGAAAGTTGGCATCCGTTTCATTAGCTCAATCCAGGGAAATTGGGGACGTGGTGACCACCTTGGCTTCCCTGCTTCCTGATGGGGTTACCTGCATAGTTCCTCTTTTCCTTCCAAGCAGCCTGTCTTCCCACCCTCCAGCATCTTTGAGAACAGGGCTGGGCAGGCAACGGCAGCCAATCATTACTTTTGTCATATTCAAATTTACCTTTTACTGTTCTTTAAAATTTTTTGTTATTTTTTATTTCACAAACTTGGAGAGTAGTTATTCCAGTGTATGTTGTAGCAGCAAAGGTTTCTTGAAAGAAGTTAGGCTTGCACCTTTTGTGGAAATGTGAAATATAGTTAGTCAGGAAAGACAAACTTTACAAGATCAAGTAAAGAATATTCTCCTAGCTGATTTTGCAGTTTTCTGGAAAACCTGTACCTGATTTAGAATGTATTTGACCAAATAAGGTACATTTTGGGAACTTAGGGATCTTTTGGGTGATAGTAAGGGACAAGAGTCTGTATTGGTACCTGATGGTGCTTGCTGTTTTCAAAATATTTGATAGCCCCTAAGCACTTTTTTTTTTTTTTTTGGGCCACATGCACAGCCTGTGGGATCTTAGTTCCCCACCAGGGATTGAACCCGTGTCCGCTGCAGTGGAAGCACGGAGTTCTAACCACCGGACTGCCAGGGAATTCCCGCCCCTAAGCACTTTTGGCACTAGAGAAAAGGGCCTTTTTTACAGATAGATATTTATCTGTACTAATGCATTACTTAAAACACCATCAACCATGACATGTTTGAATGTAAAGATCAACACATGAGAGAGAGAGAGAGATGGAGAGAAAGAGAAAAAGTGCTCTAATGTTCACCTAAGAATTAAGTTACCCTGCATTTTTCTAATTTAAAAAATGGGCTTGCCCTTTATATAAACACAACAGCCTTGCCTGGAAATTTGATTTTAGTTAAGTCTCAATCAGGCAAACTACAGATACTCCAGGGATCAAGACAGGAAATTTAAGTTTATAGCATTCTTAGCAAAGGCTTACCTTCTGGTTGATTCACTTGCCATTACCTCTTCCCTTGGTAATTTTCCTATTCTGCCCTATGGTTAATGCTTTGCCTTTTATATGAAGTGCATTTTAATCTTTAAAGTGCTATGCAGGCAAGAATTAATCTCTGGTAGAATTTTTCCATTTTGTAGATGGAGGAGATATAGATAGATTGTCTGGGACTTCAAAGTGGAATGTTTTCAGAGCTGGGATTTGGTGAGCAGTCCAAGCCCTAGAAATCCTGAGGCAGCTTTAAATTATCTGTTTGCCCCTGGACTGTAGATCCTCTTGAACCACATTTGTGAGTATATGTGTTTGTATGTTGATAGGGGGAGGGCGTGACGGGCGACCAATGGGAAGAGTTAAATGATACATTTTCAACTGGTCCAATTAAATAAAAAATACATCCAAACAAGAAAACTGCTGATGGCCTTAGATATAATAGAAAGAGCTCTGGGCAATTACTTTATCCCTTTGGGGTGCAGTGCCCTCCTCTCTAAAAACAGAAACAATGACAAAAATATTCACTGAGCAACTGTACATTACCATATACTTGAAACTGAGTTAGGTATATTCATAGTGGTCACTGAATTTCCCGAAGTCCAGTTTCTTAGAAAAAGGAAACACAGAGATGCAGTGTCTTGTTCAAGATTTGCCTAGTTCATTTAACTATGAACAGAAGGGTCTAGTCCCTGGACCTAGATCCAGTGCTCTTTCTGTCACATCACAGCTGCCTCAAAAGTGGGCAAGACTAGCTGGTCTTGCAGGTCCTGTTTGGCTGTAATGTAACATGGTCCCATGATGATGAGAGGGTACAATCCAATGAGTCTGAGTGGAAGATAGAAATGATTCAAGAGTGATCATCATTGTGATGACTCACCGAGTCTAGAAGAGTGATTCTCAATCTTGACTCCACATCAGCATCATCTCGTGAACTTTAAAAAAACTTCTAATACTTAGGTCTATCTCCAGACACATGAAATCATGGGGCAGGGGTCCAGGCATCAGTCTTTTCAAATCTCCCCCAGTGATTACAATGTGCAGCGAAGGTAGAATACAACTGCTTTAGACTTAGGAATTCGTACCAGTGAAACTTCCTTTCTTGAAGTTGTTTGATACACTCCTGTCTCTCCTCTCTCCTGCATCTCATCTCTCTTTGCTCTGGCAAACCAGTGGAAGGAGAGCAACCTTCAGCTTCCTTGTTAGTTTCCATTTACAACAGAGTGTGATTGCTGTAGGGGAGGGGAAGAAAGAAAATTAATAACAACACCCATGAACAACAAACACTGTCAACAGGTCCGTTCCCGACAAAGACTTAGCAGTGCATAACCATGACAAGCCAAACCATTAGCAAGGAAACTACTCATGCCTGACTTGCTCAGGTGGCTTTGCCAGCAGATAACAATGGGCTCTTGGGAGTAGCTTCCACCCAGTGCAGCTCCTCACATAAAGGAGGGTGTTGTGGCTTTCCTGTAGGGGGAGAAACAAAAGTGACATGCAGCGTCAAAGTATACCCAAGGTCAAAACGACCCAACACCATATGGGATTCTATGAGCTAGAAAATAGTTGATTAAAATTTTAACCCTCTTCACAGACCAAAAGGGATTTTATCCCCAAATCTGGCATACTTAGACTGTGGCTGCTTCTAGAGCTGGATTATATCCTTATGGAAAAATGGGTCTTAACAATTTCCATGGGTTCTTGTTCATTTAGGCCTGTTTTGGAATCTGACTTCAAATTCTAACAGATGGAAATCCACACTTCTTGAAATAATAAACATGGGAGAGTTATAAGCAAATATCTAGATCACCTTATTAAGGTAAAAAAATACATGCATTTCAATAGTGAAGTGACAATAATGGGGCTGGGTAGTATTTGGTAAGGATTTCCAGGATTTTCTTCAATTTAATTTTATTATATTTTAATAAAAAAAATTTTTTTTTTGGTCATGCGGCATGCAGGATCTTAATTGCCCGACCAGGGTGACCAGGGATCAAACCCGCCCCCCCTGCAGTGGAAGCGCAGAGTCTTAACCACGGACTGCTGGGGAAGTCCTTTTCAATTTTACATGTGTAAAGAGTAGTTTTAAAATGAGTCAGTCTTTTTCTGGTGCTGTGTGAGAGAGGAACAGTGAAAGTGAGAATCTAGGTGTTTCCAAATTTAAGAGTGGTTCCCCCAAGTCTCAGATTATCAAAGAGAATAAAAGTGCCCTTTCATTTTCCCCAGCATTTTGAGTTGTTTCAATTATTAGTGACCAACACAGTGGTAAGAAATGCTTTTAATAATTTTTAGCCTTTTTGCTGTGAAATACACAGACACACACACACACACACACACACACACACACACACACATCAGAAAACTGCAAAAATAAATAATGTTTAGCCCAGTGGTCCACCACCAGGCCAAGGAATAGAATGTAGCAAGCCTTCCTATAGTAAATTTTCTCAGGTAGAAAAAGGTCATCATTTTGAAATTCTATCTTTCTTCCTGGAAAAGTAAGAAACATTTGAACCTGGTTTTTGAAAGATTTCTAATGAGGGAAAAAAAGGAAAGAATGTCAGTGGGAAATGTTGAGTTCATCTCTGTGCCAGCTAGAACTTTCCTTGTTGCCTGAACATATTTCTGTGCCTTTGCCCCTGCTCTTCCTTTTGTGTGGAGAGCCTTCACCCTGTGGACTGTAAAAAGGAGTTGATAATACCTTTCTAACCAGAGGCTTATAATTATGTGACTTAAATATTAACTAAGGCCCAATTAACCTAGTCTCTGTGAGGCGTTATATTCTGGGAAGCCCAGCAACCACAAGAAATTAAAAGAATTCTAATTCTTAACTAAATCACTTGAAGAGCATTTTAGGTGGTATATTTCATATCCCACAGTGACAAAAATCCCTTCTCCCCTTCTCTCTTCTTCCATACCCCACAGCAGTTCTAAAGACTCTCACTTACCAACCCTACCCCAGAAATAATTTCTAGATGCTACATACTGTGGTATTTTCTCTCTCTGTACCTCCTCCTTTCCTCTGTTCTTTATTGTGTAGACCAATTAAACTGTTCATGCTTCTTTTTAAAAAAAATTCCTTTCTGCTTTTCCCATCCCCTAGATTTTTTACAACAAAGGACAGCAATGGAGGTGGCCCTACTAGCAAGATTCTTCCCCATTTTCCTCTTTCTTTTGGGTCCTTTTTCTGTCTACTCATTCCTCAAATTCTGTCTCTCAAAGAGCCCAAACTGGTTTGGCAAATGCCGGAATATGTTTAGAGGATGAGAGAGTGGGGAGAAGTGGACTACATTCTTTTAGCTGGTAGGGGTGATGTGTGTGTGTGTGTGCACGGGTGGGAGAGTGTGGGTGGAGACTGGGAATACTCATGTTAATAAGGCTTATCCCAGAAATGATTAATTGAGCTGAATTTTTTAAAAAGCAACATAAATTGAACATGGGTAGGGGTTAGGGATGCTACATCTTAACCTCAAAAAATGAGTAGGACAGCCTATTAAAGGGTTAAAAGTATTGAAAGACTGCCCGATGTGGGTCAGAGGTGCCAAAAGCACTGCTTTGACCCTGGGAGATTCCTGAAGACTTGGGTGGTGGTAGTTAGGGGTAGAATGGGGAGAGATGGATGTGAAAGGAAGGAAAAGGCTAAGTTATATGCTTGGTTGAGGGTAGTCTTCCTCATGGTTCTTTGCTGAGATCTTCTTTTTTCCTCTGCTGAAATCTGCAGGGACCATATCCAGAGCTGCCTCATGTAGGGCAAAGCTGGAGGAGACTGAGATCAATTAGACTAGCAGGACTGAGGCCGTGAAAGTAAAATGGTCAGTGTGCGGCCACCCAGCCATTGGCTGTGACCACCTGGGTGGTGGGCCAATGTGATGAGAAACAAAAAGTGACCAGTCAAGTCCTAGACCTACAGCCAAGTAGACGGTGCTTAGTTCCTTTTTCTAAAGGGTTCAACAACCTTAGAGAAAAATGTATCTTCAATATAAAATGTAGAAACATGAAGATGAGGGCAACAGAGCCCTCATAATGTAAGACAATGCACAGATGCATAGGCTACTTAAGAGAAAAAGAAGTGATTTTCAGAGTACAGTAACAAGAAAGATCTAGATATTTTATGTAGTAAAATTTGCTTCTAAAAACCCCCTGGTGTGATTCGGAAATTCTGAGATAATGCCCATGTTTCTGAAATTTCTATTAAAGAACTACTCTGGAATTATCCATAGTAGAAATACCTAAATCTAATTCCACCCAACAGAGCATCTGTTCATCCTAGTCATTGGCCATCAGGGACTGCTATACTAGTGGTGTCCGATGGGGCTGATGCCCGAGGATATCCTTCTGCTATTCCTGACTAATGGTACTGATTCTGATTTTGTAGCTCCTCAGTTTATGACTTCAAGTTGATGACCGATTGCAACTACCCAAACTCACCAGGCTTTATGACAGGACAGATATGATTCAGGTTATTCTCTTCAACTTCCCTCTTCTTGTCAGTGGGACCACCAGGTTCATAATCTTTTTTTTTTTTTAAGGTCAACATGATTAGTTAATTTTTTAATATTATTGAACAGTAGCAAGGCATGGCAAATATACTAATCATTTTAAAACATAATTTATTTTATTTTTGGCTGTGTTGAGTCTTTGTTACTGTGCGTGGGCTTTCTTTAATTGTGGCCAGCTGGGGCTACTCTTTGTTGTGGTGCGCGGGCTTCTCATTGCGGTGGCTTCTCTTGTTGTGGACCATGGGCTCTAGGCACGCGGGCTTCAGTAGTTGTGGCATGCGGGCTCCGTAGCTGTGGCTCACAGGCTCTAGAGCGCAGGCTCAGTAGTTGTGGCACACGGGCTTAGCTGCTCCGCAGCATGTGGGATCTTCCCAGACCAGGAATCAAACCCGTGTCCCCTGCATTGGCAGGCAGATTCTTAACCACTGCACCACCAGGGAAGTCCCACTAATCGTTTTCTTAACCTACAGATATGGAGAAAACTACATGAAATCTATATAATACTATTCAAAGGCACTATGCATATATTCAAAATGCTACTCTCTCTAAAGAAGTTTCCGAAAGAATGAGTTTCGATTTTTTTTTTTAGTTGGGGTATAGTTGTTTTACAATGTTGCGTTAGTTTCTACCGTACAGTGAAGTGGAGTTCCCTGTGCTACACAGCAGGTTGTTATCTATTTTATACATAGTAGTGTATATATGTCAATCCCAATCTCCCAACTCATCCCACCCCCCACCCCAGTATCCTATAGCTCCCCCATAGCTTTCTTTTCAATGTCTCTGGAATCCAGGACTGCCTCTATCATTTGAGGGACCCAGAGTAAGAGTAAAATAATAGTGGCCCATGTACCCTGTGTCTAAATACTTGAAAGTTATAAGAAAATTGAGCTCACAAACTATTGAACAAAATGTTCTCTTTTGCCTGGACAAATAATACCTCCCTAACGACACAATAGAAAAATGTGAGTGAAGCTATGGTTTATATGTGACTGAGAGTTGGCAAAATGTCAAAAGCAACTGACATTGTTTTTGTGCATTAATTATAATTGCACATATCTGGGTGTATTGTTGACGGGCTGGCAATGTTTAGGTGAGTAATAAAGATACACATATTTCATAAACTATTATGTATATATTTATTAAAATTTTTGTCTGCTTTTCAGCAAAATCACCAATTATGTTGTTATAATGAAGATTTTCACATAATTTGTTTTCTATGAACAGGGATGATCTAAAGGACTGAAAAATAAAATGCATTCAAGTGTACAAATTTTGAATATGTTTTCAGCAAAAATATAACTTAAAGTAAAAATAAGCATTGAAACATTTAAGTTAGTTTGAAAAATTGGAATTGTTTTAATAGGTCTTCCAAAAAGTTATTTTCTTCTAAAATATTTAAATTTATGTATTAAAGTTTAAAAGATAAAATACAAATAGTAATGAATTTCCATATTTTAAAGCAAAATTATTTAGATAAAGCTAACCTTTTAAATTTAATTTAAAAAAAAGAATTCAATTTCATTAACTATGCTTGTCAAAATGAAACTATTAGCAGCAGTGAAAGATCTTTTTTACGAAGATGTTGTATTTAGATCCTCAAATTTAAGAGTAAGTGAATTGTTGAATATAGCAAAATGTTCATCAGCTTCCATGTGCAATTGTTTTCAATATACACTAATTTATGAGGACTCTGAAACCACAAACTGGGACACAAAGAGAAGCAAGAAAATGGATGCTCAGCTCTACTAGGAAAAGATATTTCTCTATGCAAGAATCTGTGGCATTCATGCTGGGAGGAAGGCTTTGTAAGTTTTTGTCTTCTCTTGAATCTAAGCAGTCCTGCTGCTGAAGCCCTCCTGTGCTCCAAATCAGTGTCTGTCTCTAGGAGGGCGGCCTCAGCTGCACAGCCGACCACCCTCATGGTACTGGACACAGGTGCCTGAACACCACTGCATTCTGTTTTAAGGGTATGGGGCAAAAAAGGTGGAAAAGCATTTTCCTGGGGCCTAAGCGGTGTTAGTTGGCAGTGTGAATGTTTAGAGCTATGGGTTGTGCCATGCTGGTGCAGAACATTGGATCCAGAAAGACGTGTCCATGTGCTTTTCACTAAATTTAATTTTTTTGAATTTTGTGTTACGTAGAACCCTCTAAAGCTTGGAATCCCAGCCGTCTTGCCTGGGTCTAAGGATGGAACTGTCCTGATGTGTCTCTTTCCCTCCATTTCTTAGTCCTCGTTCTAGTTATCTTGTATCTTCATATTGAAGTAGCTCTAACCACCTATGAATTTTTCTCCTGCCACGTCATCTACATCATCTGTAAGGTGAATTTTTCTTAAATTCTGTGACCTACCGAGTCATTTCTTGCCTTAGAACTTTCAGTAGTTACCTGATGCCTACTGAATAAAATCCTAAATATTAAGACTATCTCACCTCATCAATTAATTTCCTCTGTTTACTGATAAATACCCTTTGCTCTCTTATACCCCCTAAACTTGTAGTTCTCATTCTTTGTTGAGTAACTTTGCTCACAAGCATCCCCACTTTTTTTACCCATATAACCTTGACTAAGGTAATAGTAAACATCTTTTGGCTTATGTACATCAGCTTCTGTTAGGTGGCCTGTGGATTTTTTCCAGCTGGATTATATTTTGTCTTTCTAAGTATTAGTTGTATAAAAGTAATTTTATTCTTCTTTGTTCTTTTAAGGCTATAGTCATATTTCAATTACGAGAATAAATATTTATGTTTTAAATAAAAATTTAGAAGTATATTAAGGAAAATGTCACTCTCTTCATCACTTCCACTCTCATTCCCCTGGAGAAAGCCCTATCAATAATTTAGTTTGTTGTTTCAGCCTTTTTCATGTATACAAATGTTTACAAACATTTTTGTATGCACTTTTTGTAAAAGCAAAGAAGGTAGTAATGATCTTAAATATTCTTTTTTATGATTTTCTTTATTTGCATAACACTGTATCACAGATGACTTTCCATGTCAGCCCATCAGACTATCTCATTCTTTAAAAGCTGCATATAATGAATATTATATGAATATAAAATCCCAACTGTAAATGAGAATAAGAATAATATGTATTTCAAAGAGTTATGGTGGGGATTAAAAATGTTAAGACAGTTGGGGCTTCCCTGGTGGCACAGTGGTTGAGAGTCCGCCTGCCGATGCAGGGGACACGGGTTCGTGCCCCGGTCCGGGAAGATCCCACATGCCGCTGAGCAGCTGGGCCTGGGAGCCATGGCCGCTAAGCCTGCACGTCCGGAGCCTATGCTCCACAACAGGAGAGGCCACAACAGTGAGAGGCCCGCGTACCGCAAAAAAAAAAAAAATGTTAAGACATTTGAAGTGCTCAGAACTGTGTCTAGCACATGGTTAGGATAAATACATGCAACCTGTTTAATAATAAAAACAACCATTTAATACAATTATTATTAATTTATTTTCCTATTTTCTGCTAATAGACTTTTTTTCTTTTTTTAACCCATACTATTTTTTTTAATTAAAAAAATTTTTTAACATCTTTATTGGAGTATAATTGCTTTACAATGGTATGTTAGTTTCTGCTTTATAACAAAGTGAATCAGTTATACATATACATATATCCTCATATCTCCTCCTTCTTGTGTCTCACTCCCACCCCCCCATCCCACCCCTCCTTGTGGTCACAAAGCACCGAGCTGATCTCCCTGTGCTATGCGGCTGCTTCCCACTAGCTATCTATTTTATTTTTCACAGTGTATATATGTCCACGCCACTCTCTCGCTTTGTCACATCTTACCCTCCTCCCTCCCCATATCCTCAAGTCCATTCTCTAGTCGGTCTGTGTCTTGTATTCCCGTCTTGCCCCTATGTTCTTCATGACCTTCTTTTTTTTTCTAAGATTCCATATATATGTGTTAGTCTACGGTATTTGTTTTTCTCTTTCTGACTTACTTCACTCTGTATGACAGTCTCTAGGTCCATCCACCTCACTACAAACAACTCAATTTCGTTTCTTTTTATGGCTGAGTAATATTCCATTGTATATATGTGCCACATCTTCTTTATCCATTCATCTGTTGATGGACACTTAGGTTGTTTCCATGTCCTGGCTATTGTAAATAGAGCTGCAATGAACATTTTGGTACATGACTCTTTTTGAATTATGGTTTTCAAAGGGTATATGCCCAGTAGTGGGATTACTGAGTCATATGGTAGTTCTATTTGTAATTTTTTAAGGAAACTTCCATACTGATCTCCATAGTGGCTGTATCAATTTACATTCACACCAACAGTACAAGAGGGTTCCCTTTTCTCCACACCCTCTCCAGCATTTATTGTTTGTAGATTTTTTGATCATGGCCATTCTGACCGGTGTGAGATGATATCTCATTGTAGTTTTGATTTTCATTTCCTAATGATTAATGATGTTGAGCATTCTTTCATGTGTTTGTTGGCAATCTGTATATCTTCTTTGGAGAAATGTCTATGTACGTCTTCTGCCCAATTTTGGATTGGGTAGTTTTTTTTTTTATATTGAGCTGCATGAGCTGCTTGTAAATTTTGGAGATTAATTCTTTGTCAGCGGCTTCATTTGCAAATATTTTCTCCCATTCTGAGGGTTGTCTTTTCATCTTGTTTATGGTTCCTTTGATATCATTGCTCTGAACTCTTTTTTAGGTAGACTTCCTATTTCCTCTTTATTTGTTAGTTCTGGTGGATTTTTGCCTTGCTCCTTCATCTGCTGTGTGTTTTTCTGTCTTCTAATTTTGCTTAACTTACTGTGTTTGGCGCCTCCTTTTCGCAGGCTGCAGGTTCGTAGTTCCCGTTGTTTTTGGTGTCTGTCCCCAGTGGCTAAGGTTGGTTCAGTGGGTTGTGTAGGCTTCCTGGCGGAGGGGACTAGTGCCTGTGTTCTGGTGGATGAGGCTGGAACTTGTCTTTCTGGTGGGCAGGTCCACGTCTGGTGGTGTGCTTTGGTGTGTCTGTGGCCTTATTATGATTTTAGGCAGTCTCTCTGCTAATGGGCGGGGTTGTGTTCCTGTCTTGCTAGTTGTTTGGCATAGGGTGTCCAGCACTATAGCTTGCTGGCCATTGAGTGAAGCTGGGTCTTGGCGTTGAGATGCAGATCTCTTGAAGTTTTTCGCCATTTGATATTATGTGGAGCTGGGAGGTCTCTTGTGGACCAGTGTCGTGAACTTGGCTCTCCCACCTCAGAGGCATAGCCCTGATGCCTGGCTGCAGCACCAAGAGCCTTTCATCCACACAGCTTAATCTAGTCCCCAAATCTCCACGAGGCACAGAAAACAAAATAAAATAAAACAAAAACTCTTTTACAATGCATAGGCAATGAAGTCAATCCTCCTCACATAGGTCTTCTTAAAATTAGGTCACCTAGGCTTCATTGTCACAGAAGGTCAGAAAAGCCTACCCCAGGAAAGGAAAGAAGCCATCTGTAGCCTTGCCCCTCCTCAAACTAGAAGATAGCTTGCTAATAGACTTTTGTTTTCTCTAATTTTTTACTTTTACAAATAATTCTTCAATGACCATCCTTACATGTACCCTTGCACACTAAACAATACTAATTCATCTTTCCACCAATAGAGTATAAGAATCCAGTATGGCAATTTTTAAATGTTTCTTGTATTGCTTTTTTTAAAAAATTTTTTTTGATTGTTGTAAAAGTCACGCAATATAAAAGTTAAATATGGGTAAAATAGTGTGTTTTACTTTTGTTGTATTTCTGATTATAAAAGTAATACATGCTCATTGCAGAGAATTTGGAAAATATCAAAAACGTCAAAGCCCAACCATTCAGAGATAAAATCACTTAACATTTTAATGTATTTCTTGGGAATCATTTTATTTTTATCGTATAAGTGTATGTAGTTGTTTTTCACTCAATACACATTATAGAGAAAGCACTTGCCCATGGTATATAATATTCTGTCACATGAATACACCATCATTTACTTAACTGTTCTCTATTTGTTGGATATTTAAGTTATTCCTAATTTTCCACCATATGAATAAGTCTACAGTTAGCTTTTGAGCATAAGTTTTTGCCCACGTTTCAGTTTTACTTAAAACGTGAGGGATACAGACTTTTGATTGCCAAGGTGCTTTCCAGGAAGGTTCTCAGCAACATAAGAGAGTGCCTGTTCCAGGAATGGCCTTCAGAAGTCAGCCTCCACTTTTCCAATCTGGAAGCATCCACTGGATCACTGCTTCTTCACCTTTCCCAGGGCCAGATGGAGCCTGGCAATCTCAGCCACAGATAACACGCTAGATATTCTATTCTGTCATTAAGACTCTGATGGTCCGTATGCTGGATTCTTGCTCTGTATTCAGGGCTTATCTAATATTATTTCTTGCTCTTCATAATCTTTCTTTCAAATTCTTTATGGCAACACTTCATCCTCTTTTTGGATATCCCTTCTGTGAACCGTACAAGATTAGAATCTCAGCAAATCTAAATTCTATTTTCTGCTCCTGCAGGGACTAGCTGTGTGACATTGGGAAGTGATTTATCCCCTCTGTGTCTCAGTGTCCTCATCAGTAAACTAGAGGTGTGTGTGATATGGTATTTATGGCATTTTTGTAGTGAATAAAATCAAAGAAAGGTAGAAATTCACATGCACACCTGCCTATAATGACAACATACAGCTCATAATTCTATTGTCCTTCCAAAGGCGAGGTCCAGTGTGTTAATCAAGCTGATTTTAACATTTCTTTGGGCTCTGAAGGAGACATCTGGTACTGCCTTTACTCTATGGGGTAACCATGTAATGAGGTAGGCAATGAGAAGGGTGTGAAAGTAGAGAGGGGACCGGCAGATAATGACAAGGAGCTTGAAGCACAGTCTGCCTGTCAGGTGTGTTGATAGCTTTGGTCAAGAATTCACATACCAGGAAGTCAGGTACAAAATACCACAATTTCTTTAGCCACAGGCATAGAGTATGTCGGCTCCTTTCTTCCTGCTTTCATCCATATGCAAGCAAGTGATAACATGTACTAAGTTAAATAATGCATGGTACCTCAACTATTCTTACTTCCTATCCTTTGGTTATTGTAATTACATGTAATTTTGTGACGGATTTTCTATTTTTTAAGAAATCGCACTTTTGTAGTTGATCCAGCTAACAGGATTTTCTTACATTACTTCATAAAGAGACCATCTTTTAAACTTCTAACGTTATTTCTTATTCATTAGTACATTTGCCTATGGGGTATGTTCATAAATGGGTTAAAGTTACAAAGTTATGCTTATAAAAGCTCATGGTAATTTGGAGTATCAGGAGGATTTATTAATTTTGAAATCTTAAAAGAGCAAAAGCTAAAATGAGATTGGATTAAGTATATTCTTACATGCAGTTATTCTAAACACCCTTAAGGACCAAAGACTAACTTACAGAGGACATTATGCAAATGTGACTATATCTCTAAGTGCCTCGTAGGCTTGCTGATATAATATTTTACATGGTTAGTTAAGTACATCAAGTAAAAGGTTTGACCTTGATAGAGTAGAAAGGTGCTTACTTCAAAAAAATTCAGTTGTTTTCCAGGCCATTGTGAAGCAATCAACATAAAGTGAATGTAATCTAGAATCTAATCATTAATATCTTAGTCAGCTAAGTATCTACTTCACAGGAAACCAAATATATGCTTTCTAGTACACCCATATCTCCTGTATTCATGTCTGTCATCTAAATACATGTGCTTGAATACGTCTTAGGGACTGTACTGTTGCGATTTGAAGAAATTGTTTGTAGACATGGCTGACACCAAGAAAGGAAGTTAAAAAAATTTTAGATCCCCAGCTGTCACGATGACTTAATTAGATTTTGGGGGGAAGGTGGCCCCAAGAATCAAGAGCTTTTTAAAAAAGTTTCCCTACATGAATCCGATCATTAGGAACCACCAGAGGCCTCCTGAACTGTAATTTGACAGCCCGATGTGGTATTTTCGTATCTTTCCTATTGCCACATTATCATCTCAGTATGATATGGAATAGATATGGTTTCCTGGGATTTATAGTTTCTATATTAATATGAGAAGAAGAAAGTGTTAATGGCGATACTATGACTTAAGCTCTAGAGACTTGGAACAAAGGGGCCATTCTGGCACACTTTGGCTCATCCATTATTAATTGTCATCTACTGTGCTGCCCATATCTAGGGTTGGCTGAAAGTAAGGAAGGAATTTAGGGAGGAGGAGACAAGAGAATGTTACAAAGAAACCTAAACATTCATTACCTTACCTCTGCCTCAAGTGGAGTTTTTCCCAAAAAGCACTTAAATAAATACATTCATTGATCATTAATCACTAATTGATCACTAATTTATATAGGTACTTTAAAAAATTTAGTCAACAAATATTTACTGAACATTTATAGGATATAGAGTTCTGTGCTTGCCAAAGGGTCAGTGGTTTTAGGAACTTTCCAAATATTCCCTACCCTGTTCATTAGCAATGGGCAAGGGGAAATGAGAATAAAAATCTGATTGACAAACTTATGTTAGAAGAAATTATTCCAAATGTGTGTGGACCATGAGGGATGCAAATTTCTCATTTTGAGCTAATTGCATTCTTCCTCATCTTAATAAGCAAAGTTGTTATTTCTTTCTGATCATTTTAAGCATCACTAATGCCCCAGCAGACTGAAATGGGGACAGTTGTCAGGCGGAGAAAACGGATGATGGTAGAAGCAAAATGTAATTTCTTCCACTGTAATTCTCCACAAGTTGTGTAAACTTTCCTCAGTTAAACAAACATTTTTAAAGACAAAGATTTTACATTTTCATCTAAACACTGCTGGTAACAGCTGCTCACTTTCACCCTTTTGGAGCCTTCCCAAACAGCTAGGAGATTTGTGTTTTCTTTAATGGTCTCAGCAGTATGCTTTCTTCTAAAAAAGAGAAAAACGAAAACCTTGCATTTCCCTGAATGCTGACTAAAGTAACATGACTGTGTTCCAGGTGGTCTAGTGAATAAATATGTAATTATTATTATTTAAAAAAAATTTTATTGACTTATGCAGCAAATTTACCAAGCATTTGAACTTCACACACCACCATTTAAAATGTGTCATACCTGCATACCAACGAGACCCTGAGCTGACCATTCACTATAGTCACTGGATCACTGATCACGTTCTCAATTTGGAGTCAGTGGGGCAAATCCTACAGCTAGACTCAGTGAAAATTTGAAAGAAGTGCACATGCATAGAATATGGATGTTTATTTTTGTGGAGGTCTGTGGATTTCTAAATTTCACACTTTTTAAAAGGGAAATAGAATCTCTAAAGAGAATCAATGTAGATATTTAATTTCTCCTTGGGAAATATCAGTCACATACGTGAAATGAAGGCCCCAAATGAGCAAAGTGCAAAGGAGAGGAATGGATTATGAGTGACAATGTGGATAATTATATCATCCCAACATGTTGGTGAGCATCAGTATGGTTCAATATGGACTTCAAATCTCAGTTCTATTATCAACTGGCTGTGTGTCTTTGGACAAGTGACTTAACAACTCTGTGCCTCATTTTCCCCATCTAAAAATAGGGATAGTATGTGAGGATAAAATAACGTGTGTACAGTGTTTAGAATAGTGCAGAACACATTGTAAATGCTCAATAAACCCTAGTGATTAATTGCTATCATATAACCTAGCTTTATGACACATTTTCAAGAGACCACTAATATGTAACCATGCCCAATTATATTATTCTGGTTGGCCTGCCCAGTTATTTAATTCCCACCCACGATTCTCACTCCCCAGAGACATTCTCCAGGTAGCGCCCCATATCTCCAGGGTAAGAACTTGCACAGCCTTGGGCTTGCTGTATGGTGGTCCTCAAAGTTGATCCCATGTGGTTCTTTTATTCCATCCGTATGTCAGCCTCTTGGGGTGGCATGAAAGCTGCCACTCTGTGGAAGTATCTGTACTCCCACAAATATCACCCTTCCTGCCCATGCCTTTTCTACTTCTATTGTTCCTTATTCCCTTAACTGAGCGTCTACCAGAACATGGATACATAGGAGCTTCCCAGTCCATACTTACTGACTGGTTAGCTGGTAAACTATGATTAGGAAAAATTAAGGCAAAAGTAGCATTAGGTGAAATTTTGAGAGTAATTTTAAAGATAAAGGACAGTGAGGAATGCCTAGAAGGAGGCTAAGTGGCTCCAGAGTAGTTTTTCATTAGTATCAGATTGTGTCTGTATGTTCTTATATATGAGTATGCCTTAGGCTACAGGTGTCCCCAGCATCAAAATTCAGACTAGACGTTGAGGCCACCCTATAAAGATCTGATTATGAGGGGAGTCCTTTATCTAGTTCACAGCACATCCCAACTCAAAGTTCTCTACTCTTTGGCATATGTTTTTATTTTGCTGATTGTTTTCATGTCAGTGAACAGTGAATAGAAATGAAACCCTCAATTTGACTCCATAGTAGCCGTCATGAGCTTATTGGAACATCCAATGGCATGTTCACTCTATTTGAAGGGAAATTAAAAGTTTAAAAAAAAACAGTTTAGGAAGATTAGGGGAGCAGGGGTCACACGGCAAAGGGTAATTTCTTTAAGATCACAATGACAGTCAGTGGCAGAATCTAGATATACTGGCTCCCAGAGAGTGAGCCTTCACCACGGGCTGTCACAACTATTAGAAAATAGTCACTACTCTTGTTCTTAAAGGTAATTCCCTAAGAAGTGAGCAACTCAGGGCCCAGATATTCATAGTAGCCAGTTAAGGACTTCTGTTGGACGCCCTGTTGATGGGACTCTTCTGGGTGTGATAAAAGAGGCTATCCTATGAATATAGAATGCTGGAAATTCAGAGACCTATTACAAATGGAATTAGCATAATTTTATGTGGAGCTTGTTTCTCTGGCTCTCAGCTAGATTTGACAACCTGACTTGTAGTTTCTGACTGAGAATCTCTGCCTACCGGCAAACTGCTTCTGTTCTAGGTTCCTAAAACAGGAGAACTGGATGGAGCCAGGGAGAGGACTGAAATGGACTCTTTGGTTGCAATCAACAGAACTCCAATTTCAGTTAGATTAAACACAAATGCAAATCCATTAACTCATGTTACCTGGAGGTCAGGCATTGCTGGATCCAGGACCTCAGGGATGAGGTCTGTTCTGTCTCTCTCTGTCTCTTGACTTTGTGCATTTATTTCTTCTTCTCTTTATGTTATATATTTGTCTTATTCTTTCCTGCTGCAGAGAAATTCTTGACATGTGGAGGGAAAGAAGTCTACTAGCAACCAAGTACTATCTCTTGGACCAGTCTGTCTGGTCATGGCCAAAGGATACCGTAATTGGCCAAGTCTGAGTCACACATTCAGCTCTGTGGCCAAAAGCAGAGTGATTTACTGTGATCAAGAACTCTACTAAAGGGCTTCCCTGGTGGCGCAGTGGTTGAGAGTCCGCCTGCCGAATGCATACTGAAAAAAAAAAAAAAAAAAAAAAAAGAACTCTACTAAAAATCATTTGAAATCAACAAGGAAATAGGGGTGCTTTTCCGAGGAAGGAAGGAGAAGAGAAAAAAATACCGAGCAGATCAAAACAGGAGTTCCAAGAGCCACTCGGAATGTTTTGGAATAAAACTTGGCAGCTTAGCGGTGGGGTGGGATGCCAAGGTCTGTGCATCTTTGACTCAGTGATCCATATTGCATCTAGTTGTAGGCATTCAATGGCACTAAACTACTGTCTTTTCTAGCCCAGCACAACTCGGTCTGTTGATTGCTTCTTCTCCCCATGCATACCCCTTTCCGTGAGCCTACTGATGAACATTTGAGTTAGTGAGGTGACCTGCATGAGAGAAGCACAGGGCAGGCTGGCTTCCTTGTGGGCATGTATAGGAATGCCTTTGGCTGGCCATGGCACAAATTCTGTCTCTCAGAATGGAAAGTATTCTGGTCTGTGATAAGCCGGAAAGTCAGCAAGCTCCCTTGCCTTTACATAGGCTGGTTTTGACTCAGGGTGCCCTTTATTCATTCATTCATTCAGTAATTATTTCTTGACTTCCTACCATGTGTCTGGCATTTTGATATGAGTTGTTACATTGTTCTTGCCCCATGGAGATTACAGTCTATTAGAGAGTATAGACACTAACCAAAGAATTACCCAGTTACCCTCTCAGTTTTGTCATCGTTTCAACTCTTCCTCCCTTACCCATACTCCAAATGTAGCCAAGCTGATGTTTTTTAACAGACTATATCAAATTACATAATTTCCATCCTTCAATGACTTTTTATTTCTCTGTGAATAAAATCTTTCTTTTTTATTGTAATAATTTTTTCCAACTTTAGACATATAATTGGCATATAACATTGTATAAGTTTAAGGTGTACAAGGTGTTGACTTGATACATATATATTGTAAATTGATTACCACCATAATGGTAGTTAACACCTCCATCACACCGTATAATCACCAGTTCTTTTTTGTGGTGAGAACATTTAAGACCTACTCTCTTTCAAGTATATAATACAGTGTTATTAGCAACAATCACCATACTGTATATTAGATCCCCAGAATTTATTCGTCTTGTACCTGGAAATGTGTACCCTTTGACCAACATCTCCCCATATCTCTCACCCTCCAGCCCCTGGTAACCACCATTCTACTTTCTGTTTCTATGGGTTCAGCTTTTTTAGATTCCACATATAAAATCACACAGTATTTATCTTCTTCTGTCTGACTTATTTCACTAAGAATAATGCCCATGTTGTTGCAAATGGCAGGAATTCCTTCTTTCTCATGGCTGAGTAATATTCCATTACACACACACACACACACACACACACACACCCCACACCCCACATCCTCTTTATCCATTCATCTGTTAATGAACACTTCGGTGGTTTCCATATCTTGGCTATTATAAATAGTACTGCTATGAGCAATGGAGGGCAGATGTATTGTCAAGATCCTATTTTCATTTCCTTTGAATACATGTCCAGAAGTGGAATTGCTGGATCATATGACAGTTCTATTTTTTTTAATATGCTATCTGTGTTAACATGTAATGGGCTTACTATATTTCTTTTTATTTATTTATTTATTTTTATTTTTGGCTGTGTTGGGTCTTCATTTCTGTGCGAGGGCTTTCTCTAGTTGCAGCGAGCGGGGGCCACTCTTCATCGCGGTGCGCGGGCCTCTCACTATCGCGGCCCCTCTTGTTGTGGAGCACAGGCTCCAGACGCGCAGGCTGAGTAGTTATGGCTCACGGGCCCAGTTGCTCCGTGGCATGTGGGATCTTCCCAAACCAGGGCTCAAACCCATGTCCTCCGCATTGGCAAGCAGACTCTCAACCCCTGCGCCACCAGGGAAGCCCAACAGTTCTATTTTTAATTGTTTGAGAAATATCAAAAAGTTATCCATGAATTATCCACAGTGGCTGCACCAATTTACATTCCCAACAACAGTACACAAGGGTTCCTTTTTCTTCGCATCCTCACCAAATTTTGTTACCTCTTATCTCTTTGGTGATAGCCTTCCTAACAGGTGTGACGTGATACCTCATTGTGGTTTTGATTTGCATTTCTGGGAGTAAAATCCAAACATTTGCTACATCCTCGAAAGCCCCCTGGGACCTGGCTCCAGCTGAACTCCCCATTTTCTCTGCCTTGCTGTACTGGCAACACTGTCTCTCTGCTCCTTGCCTTCTCCAGCCCCTCTCTGGGCCTGGCACTTGCCCTCCGCTTAGCTTTGCACGTGATAAGCTCCTTGTCATCCTTCATGTGTCAACTCAAATGTCACCTCCTTAGAGAGGCCTTCTCTGACCAGCCATATAAAGGAGTTCCCTTCCTTATGTCATGTCTATCATTAGTCCCTTCACAGCACTGATCACGATTATTTGCAATGAAAAATCCTTTTTGTTCTCTTCCTTAGTGTTTGCTCCCTCCTAGCAGAATGAATTCGGGGACCATGGTGGTCTTATTCAGGGCTTTATCTCTGGTCTGAGCAATTGGTGAACTTGCATGTCTGCAAGGCGATCTCTTTAAGAGCCACCTCCTCCTCCATGAAGGCTGCCTTGGGCAGAACTGATTTCTGTCTCCATGGTGCCTCACACACACCTTGGTGACAGCACTTGCTATGCTAGGCTATATAGTTGCTTCTCTCCATGCCTGGCTTCTCTGCTAGCTTATAGCTCCGTGAGGTCAGGGACCAAGACTTATCTCTGTATATCCAAAGCTGAACAGTGGTCCCCAGCCCACAGCAGGGGCTCTGCTGCTTAGTGATGGAATGAAAGCAACTCCAATTAATCAGCAGTCTGTATCTGCGTGTTTGTGTATTCACCAGGGAATGGAGGGGTGGAGAACTACAGAAAGGACTGCAGTTCTTTCAGCTTTATTTTCTATATTGATGGGGTAGGAGTGAAGGAAAAGCTTTATGAACTGATGATGGGAAACAAGCAAACTTGCAAAGAAAGAAAACCTATTGTCATGCATTTTAGATTCAACTAATAGCCGCTGGTGGGTTAAAAAAAGAGAAAACTACTAGGGGAGAACCAGAAGACAGGTACTTGACAGTATTCCTTTAATGCTTTTCCTGTTCCTTGATGCATTGTCTTCTTGTGGAAGTATCACTGTTGTGTGTAGACAAGGGGAAAAGCATCATCTTCAAACTGTAATGAATCTAAAATGAAAACGAGCCACACAGTTGGCCAACACTGCTTTTAAATTGCATATCAAGAACACTCCCAGTGACAAACACTTTCAAGGCAAACAAACCAAACAGAAATTAAAAAATCTCTGTGGGGTATAAATATGTAATTACACTCACGCAGGGAGCATTTTATCAGGTAAACCATCCCACTTTGTTAATTGAAATCCTCCAGCACTGGGCTTTTTTGACAAAGCATCTGAATATGTATGGGTAGGGTGTAGACATGCTGCTTCCCCGGGCTCTTCCTAGCTGGGGTTAACCGTCTCAAAGCCATTTTCCCATGCAGCTGGGAGGTCAGTTCTTAAGCCTTCCTTTTGTCTGTTGCTTCTGTTTCCATCTAGCTGAATGCCACCAGGATGCAGACTGGTGTGGAATTCTTAATATCTATCCGAAACACAGCTATTTTCAAAATCAAGACTAATATTTTACTTTTATATAGCTCATTTGAAATACATAGATAAGTAATCCTCTGTGGTAATTTAGAAATGTTAAGACGACCAAAAAAAGAGGTTCCAGGATTATACATTAGTATGGTGAAGAATGTTGGGCTAGAATTCCTGCTTCTGGGTTCTGCTTCAGGCTCTGCTCCAACTAGGTATATGGCCATAGGCCATCAAGACATTGCCACCTCAATTTTCTCATCAAAAATAAAGGTTAGTTTATGATTGTTAAAAATTCCTTTCCACTCCAGCAAGGCCTATGATTCATTATCTGATAGTACTGCCTTTTTCTTTTTCTTTAAAGCATTTTTATTTATTTATAAATTTATTTATTTAGTTAGTTTTGGTTGCGTTGAGTCTTCGTTGCTGCTCGCTGGCTTTCTCTAGTTGGCGGCGAGCGGGGTCTACTCTTCGTTGCAGTGCGCGGGCTTCTCATAGCGGTGGCTTGTCTTTGTTGTGGAGCACAGGCTCTAGGCACGTGGGTTCAGTAGTTGTGGCACGCAGGGGCTCAGTAGTTGTGGCTCGCGGCCTCTAGAGCACAGGCTCAGTAGTTGTGGCGCATGGGCTTAGTTGCTTCACGACATGAGGGATCTTCCTGGACCAGGGCTTGAACCTGTGCCATTGGCAGGTGGATTCTTAACCACTGCACCACCGGAGAAGTCCCGGTACTGCCTTTTCTTGAGGTTTGTTTTGGTTTTTTGAGCAGTTAGATTATTAATTCAATAAAATCTTTAAGTGTTGGAAAATTCACCCAAATGAGGCTCTGTCTCCCTCCTCTGGGGTGTCTAGTGCTCTGGCCTTTCTTTAGGCCCTGGCTTGGCCAACACTGCACCACAGGCATCAGAGGCAGCTGCAAATTTACTGGGTGACCTCAATGCCCTCCCTATGAGCATGCTGCTGAGGTCGTCTGCAAAGGGGGAGACACAGGGTGGTGTCTGGGAGTGGCTGGAGTAGAAATCCAAGTCCCAACACATAGATCTTACAGTAGAGGTAGAACCATCTCTGGATTTTCCAGTTCCCAGAAGTATTAGTTTTCCAGGAGCGCTATAACAAGTCACCACAAGCTGGTGGCATAAAACCACAGAAATTTATTCTCTCACAGTTCCGAAGGCAAGAGGTCTGAAAATGAGGGCTCTAGGGAGATTCTGTCCCTAGCCTTTTCCAGCTTCTGCTGGCCCCAAGCATCTTGCCTTACAGCTGTATCATTCCAGTCTCTGCCACCCCCTCCCCATTACATTGCTTCCTCCTCTTCTGTCTCTCTGTGACTTCTCTTTTTTTGTCTCTTATGGGACACTTGTCATTAGATTTAGGGTCCACCCTGGTAATCCAGGATCGTTTCATCTCAACATCTTTCACTTACATACATCTGCACGGATCCTTTTTCCAAATAAGGTAACATTTATAGGTTCTGGGGATTTGGAAGTGGGCATACCTGTTTAGGGCCACAACTCAACCTACTACACATTAATCCCTGTCCCAAGATTTCTAAAGCAGTGGCATAGAAAGTCTGGATTTAATGATGAAGCATATACATAAATGATTAACATATGATTCACCCCCAAATCACCTTAGCCCGTAATTTATTTATGAGGAACTGCTGGAAAGTAGCAGAAATAAGACATGAATGCTTTTGGGACTTAATCAGCATGAGAGGAGAGGACAGGCATTAAGTCTGGTATTGAGCACTTCATGATCTCTGCAAGGCACCAGGGGTGCCACAAAGGTGTACAGAGATGGCCCTACCCTTGAGCAACTCACAGTGTAGTAGAATGAAAAGGCAAGAGAACTGGGGACATGGAGAAAAAGAAAAGTGAGATATAGTTCCTAATGAGATAGGCTAGCAATTAGGTTTTCCTCTAGCGCTTAAATATTTCTTCTGAAACACACTTTGGAAATGCACTGCTTTTCACAGGTGGTGAGTGAGTAGAGAGGCAACTAGAGCATATCTTCTCTCCTCTAAAGGTGACCTGATCTGATCCTGTCACAGTGGAGTTCCCTGGGAAGCGGAATCTGAAATGGAGATTAGCATGCAGGATGTTTATTAGGAGAGCTCTTGGGATTAACAACTGAGGAAGGGAAGGGCAAGGGTTGTGCAGAGGGTGAAGCTGAGCTGTCATACAGACTCAGTCCAGGTCTCAGTTGGCCTTCAGGGAGCTCTGGAGTGAGGATGGTCCTTCAGAGTTTCCCCTCGATGGGGCAGGGCCTTTGAACCGCACATCGGTCAGTCATTGGGTATGTGCTGCCCACGTAGAGCTCTCTTCAGCCAGGATATTCCCAGAGGATGCTGTGTCCCAGCAACTGGGGGACTCAGTTCTTCAGTCCTGAAGGAGGACGTGGGCTGGCACATCATGGCGTCCACTACAGATCCTTGCTCAAACTCCATGGCGCCATCCCACAAGCTTTACAATTTTTTGAAGATAAATCTTACCCGAAAAGTTGGTGCTATCCACATAAATTCTTCTGTCTGGTTACATTCATAAGTTTGTTATTGGAGAAGAGAGCAGGACCAGTGCTGTAGAACAGAGCTATGACCAGCCAAAGGGATTCAAGGGAAAAAGAGGCTTGGCCTCAGACTTCTCATTGCACACGTGTGAGGCAGTGATGGCTCTGCTGTGCGAGCAGATGGGACAGTGCCTCTGGGCAGCTCCACAGTTGTACACTGCTTTCTTTGTGTGACTCTCTCTCTCTAGATGAATGGGCATATGATTGAGAAACGTCCTCAACCTGGGGTGAAGGAGGGGAATTCTAATAAGTTCTGTCTCTGTGTCACAATGTAGTGGAAGGAACATGGGGTGTGAGGTCAGGTGGATGCTCAGTAAATCTGACCTCATCCTTTTCATCCACCCCCTCTTATCTCTATATTCTGGGAGCAACTTCACCAACACCTCCCAGCTTCCCAGTGTAATCCCTCAGGCCTTGAAGTTTTGTATTTTGCAACATAGCTGTCTTCAGAGTCTGTGCTCTTCCAGGAAAATCTTTGTCTGCCAGACTGCTTGGGTCCTGGGTCCACAGCGTCATCCTGGTTCTACCATTTATACAGTCATTGTAGGCAAATTAGCTCACGCCTCTGACAGAGCTCCTTCTTGTAAAATGGTGACAATAATAATTGTATTCTATACATGTATATATACATATATACACATACTTATAGTTACAGTATATACTTATGGATGTTAATATATTGTCAGACACTTAGCACAATTCCTGGCTCAAAGTAAGTGCCCCATGTTAGCCATTATTAATGTCATTGTTTTATTTTCACAATTATCAAGTTGTCCTTAGGTGTCATCCTCTGTGAGGCTGACGAGGTCCCTGTTCCCTTATCTTTTCTTGCCCTTTGTCGTTACCTCTTCTTAGGCTAGGTTTTCCACCCTCCTTTGTGGAGACTCCCTTGACTTCCCCAGCATACAGACCTCTTCCCCACCTCTGCACTCCGATAGGACTTCCAGAGTTGATCTCCTGTGTTCTGTCATTAGTCCTGTGCATTTTTTGTTCTCTCCTGGATCGAGGAACATGGTCATTGTCAGATTGGAAGGGAGATCAAACAATGACCATGATAAGCTGAAACCTATTATATTGAGACGACTCTAAAGAACAGGTCACTGTTTGCGGTAAAGGTCTCCCAGCCTAGATTAATTAGGTACCAATAGCTCTGCTCTCTGGGTCATTCTCTTTCTTGCCTTTTCCACCAGAGCACCCCACCTCCTGGACAAAATTTCCCAGAGACCGTTTGTTTTTTTCCCTCCTTCTTTTCTTCTCACTCTAGCTCCCTTTCTCCTCCAACCCTCTCCCTCTTTCCTTCATTTCTTTCATTCACAGATATTGATTGAGCCACTTCCATGTGCAGGGCACTGGAGACCAATGGTGAGTGAGCAAGATGAGTAAGACACTTAACAGTTCAACAGGGAAGGCCAAGTGCTAGGCAGTGTGCTTTGAAAGGAGGTTTGGGAAGGCGTGGGAGCAGGTGGCTGGGACACTTGCCTGTATACAGAAGGTATACAGGTAAGGGAGAGTTTTCTCAAATACCCTTTGCCTGTACACAGAAAATAAGAAATGAGAAAAACTGGAGACATAGTGGGTGGAGATAAAAGGAACATCTCCAGGACTCTTCCTGGTTTCTGTTTTCCTATTCCTGACCTTTCTTCCATCACTCTTAACCACTTGGTACCTGCCTCTGGCTCATTCAACAAATACCCATTGAATGACTGTTGCGTGTCAGGTACTGCACTAGCAGCAGGGAATAGACCAGTGAATAAGACACAGTCGGTTTCCTGCCCTCATGTAGCTGACAGTTCTATCCTAGGCCTTGGGACCAGACCTGGATTTGGTGATTTATGGGACAGTATGCGAGCTCCAAACATTTCACATGTATTAAGTAATCTAATCCTTGAACTAGCCCTATGTGGTAAGTACCATTACTGTCCTCGTTTTACAGGTAAGAAAACCAAGGCACAAAGAGGTCCAGTCACTTGCTCAAGGTCCCATAGCTAGCTTGAATCTGGACTCTGCCACTTAGAAGTTATGTGACCTTGGCCACCTTACTTAATCTTTACAACAACCTTATAAGGTAGGGATTATTATTATAATCCACATTTTATAGGTGAGAAAACTGAGGCACAAAAAGATTGTTAGTTAGTCAATGTAAAACACTTAGCATGGTGCCTAGCAATGGCTGCTATGGTGATTATTGAGAAAAAAGAGTGAGAGAAATGGAGCAGTTACAGAGGTCTGGAGATGAGCCAATGTGACTCCAAATTTTCATAACTGTATGATTCTACCACTGTAACCTGATGAGCTGACATAGGTACTGGGTAAGAATCTGTTACTTTTGGCTGAAAGAATTATTCATGAATCATTGAAAAGGTAGTGTTGAGCACTTTGCTCTTTCTTACATATCATTAGGTATGTTAGACATAGCTTCACAGCAGCATATGAAGGGAGAAATGTAGAGATTTTGATTGATGGTAGGCAGTCTGTTCAGGCTGCCATATCAAAATACCACAGACTGGGTGGCTTAAATGACATTTATTTTCTCACAGTTCTGAAGGTTGGAAGTCCATAATCACGGTGCCAGCAAATTCAGTTTCTGGTGAAACCTTTTTTCCTGGCTTGCATGTGGCCACCTTCCCATTGCATCCTCACATTGCCTTTCCTCTGTGGCATGGAGAAGGAACGAGAGAGAGAGAGAGAGAGAGAGAGAGAGAGAGAGGTGGTCTGACTTCCTCTTCTCATAAAGACACCAATCCTATCACATTAGGGCCCAACCCCTGTAACCTCATTTAACATTCATTATCTCTTCAAATATAGTCACATTGGGGGATGAAGCCTTCAATATATGAATTTTGGAGGGACACAGTTCAGTCCATAACATGAAACATTAGTCATCAGTGTGACATAGCTACAGGAAACACCAACCTATATATTATGTTAATAGAAGTGCCCCCAAACGATCTATTTCATCTCATTTGGTATGTGAGCCTCGCTTAAAGATGGAAGACAAACATTTATTAAGCATATACTACATTTGATACTTTATTTAGTCCTTAGGACAACCTTTTAAGTTGTTGCTATTATGGTTCCCACTTGAAAAAATTAATGAGCAATCTGTTACTTAAAACGACACTCATTATGGTACGGAGGTCCACCAGCTAAGGGAGTGGGGAAGCTGGGGTTTGAACCCAAACGAGAGTTATGGGAATAGGGGGTCTTGAAAAGAGAAACTATGAGAAAATATTGAAGATATTGTGGATGATTATCCTGGGAAAAGCAAATTTTAATAGGCTCCTTCAATGTGATTCCAGAAGACAGTGCATAAATAAATTGGAAATTATAAGGAAAAAGGTTTAGATTTAATATGTGTAAAAATAATTTTTTTAAACTACAACTCTCCACAATAGAATAGGTTATCTTAGGAGCTGCTCACTATTGGAAGTTTTCTAAAGCTAGAGACTCTTGTGGGAGGCAGATGGATTGGAATGGAGAATGGGCTTTTATGTTCTCCATTATTCCAAGTTTGGTGAAATATTCTATAATCATAGAAGGAATTCCCCAAGAGCAGTTTTGAAGGTATATGAAATCCTAAACGCTTTAACCTTTGGGCAGTAGAGTAGTTCAAGAAATTTATCTGATGCACAATTGCTGCTAATTGGTTTCTAAATATTTTTATATATGAAAATGCAGTCAGTTCAATAGGAATCTATTTGAATTAAGTTATTAGAATTTAAAAAATCATGAGAATCATTTCTCTTTATGACAGCTGGTAACCATCTCCCAAGAATGCCCTTGTAATTACATTTAGAGTTGCTTATCTAGGGCACATCAAAGAATTAGATGCAAGTGGTCATTGCACTAATGAAATGCTTATCTTCCTGAGCTCATCATGCTGAAGAGCTTTTAGGAATGGCTGATATTTAGACTCTTCTTCCATTATTAATTAACTGAATGGGCATCAGGGCTCCCGAACTCTATTAAATGAGGCAAGACCTAGATTAATTTGGTTTCTATACAATAAGTATGTTTGAATGCTAACAATTTTCAACATGATCATAAAATAGATCCAGGTTGGGATGCATCAAAGAATGGCATTCCTCCCTTCAGAGATGCCTATTTTGTAAATAGTAAAAGCAAAAAATGCCTTGAGACTTTGTTTTCTTAGGGAATCTGAAATTAAACTTACATCATTGCCTTTAAAATAACTATCTTCTACAAACCTGAAACATATTTGGATTATTACAATTCTCTAGATACACCCACACCTCATATTCTAATTTTGAATGTATTTAGGACTGACAGCTCTTGGTTAAAATCTATTGCGAAGCAAAAATCCTCTTGGCTGCTTTGGCTGTTCCACCCATCCAAGTGGTTCTGGCAAATAAGCTCAATGGGCAAAAGCTAATATCCCCCAAATCTCCTGGCCTGTGGAAACTTCTGCCAAAACTTTATTTGTCCTTAGTATCAAAATAAGCGCTGACTTTAGTAAGAAAGATCACTGCAAGCTTTCCCAATTGGAGAGCACTAGCAAATAAAACATAATTTTCAACTGAACTGGAAAATGGTTGGATCACTAAAAGACACTTGGATGGAGCAAAACTTTTAATTATTCACAGGAAACTTTGGCTTCATATGGCCTTTCAGTGTGTTTGGGACCTTGAGACCAACTTTTGTTTTCTTAGCTCTGCTTTATAATATGTCGGAAAAATTCCAGCCTCTTTTCTCAACCTGTATCTCAAGCCTCCTCTCCCTGCCCATCAGCCCATTTCTTTATGCAGAAGAAAGCTTCAAGCATCTCGTCTAGCAGAACACTGCAGGGATCGCTCTGCATGGGAAATAATTATTTTAAACCACATTTGTTTGTTGTGTTTTGCCTGCTGGGGTGAGCCTCGCTTCCCAAGCAAGTTGCCACAGGCCAACTTTCGCTTGGAACTCAGACACGTGTTGGTTCCACCATAACCCGAAAACTTAGTGAGGGGAGCGTGTTTCCATGTTTAATGTTACCACCACATTGCAAACCACACATGATGTCAGGTTTTGACAGTTTCCTTTTTTAAAAAAAAATGTTTTATTTATTTATTTTGCTGTGTCGGGTCTTAGTTGCGGCACGCAGGATCTTCGTTGCGGCAAGTGGGAACTTTTTTTGCAGCACACAGGCTCTTCATTGCGGTGCGCGGGCTTCTCTCTAGTTACGGCGCATGGGCTCCAGGGCACGCAGTCTCAGTTGCAGCATGTGAGCTCTCTAGTTGTGGCACATGGCTCTAGAGTGCGTGGGCTCAGTAGTTGCAGCATGCGGGTTCTCTAGTTGTGGCACGTGGGCTCTAGTGTGTGTGGGCTCAGTAGTCATGGCACATGGGCTTAGTTGCCCCGCGGCATGTGGGATCTTAATTCCCCGACCAGGGATCAAACCCACATCCCCTACATTGGAAGGCGGATTCTTAACTACTGGACCACCAGGGAAGTCCCTCAATAAATATTTTTGATTGAAGTAGTATTGTAGACCAATTTTGATATAAAGGTTAGATAAGCTAGACAGAATTCTTAAGAGATGATTTATTTAGATATCTAAAACTGAAAGATGCTCCCTTAAAAACTCAAAATCAGTCTTTTAAAAATATCTAATTCTCTATTACAAACTTTCCTAAAAATACAGATGTCTATTGCTGCATATCACCCAAAATTTAGTTGCTTAGAACAATGAACATTTATTATCACACAGGATCTGTAGGTCAGGAATCTGGGTGAGGCTAAGTGGCTCTGGCTTAAGGTCTCTCATGAGGTTTGACAGTTTCCTTTGAAGAAATTAACCTTTGACTGAACTTAGAGGGGAAATTTTATATTCAGTTGAATAACTTGTTGCTGACTAGAGTGGTGAGAATATCGTTGACATGTGAATAATTTGAGAGATGCTAGAGGGCTCTATGTTTTACTTTCAGAAACTCTCAGGTTGGGTCAAGTGTACAGGCTGACTACTTCCTGGTCGGGAGGCAGTGAAACCTGATATACAAATACACCTGCAATTTGATAGATGCCAGGTATAATCTTTACAAGCAAATTGCTTCTTCAGAACTGTTGTGTGAAATGGCTTTTATCTACTTTTCTTTTGGGATGCTGGGCTGAGTGAGAAATCAATAATCATGGTGTTCTGTTTGGGTAGCCTGTGTACCAAGTCTATGAAATAAGCAGTTGTGTTGTGACTTTTGAGGGGCTCTGAAACTTCCTTTATGCTCCCAGTTCCCCCCAAACATATCCCTCGCTAATTCTGTGAGAGCCTGAAATAGTTTGACTTATGACTCTCAGGGTTGGAAGGAATCTTCTACCCTGAGAGGTAGGTAGAAGGTGATGAACTGACACTGAAGAATCTTAATGAAGGGATCTCCTCTACAACAACTTCACTCAGTTACCCAAATTTCATATCCAACGTTGCCAAATATTTAGAGCAATTGTTGCTACTGTCCCTGAATTTGCCCATGGCAAACATTATCAATCTTGATCCTCTTTCCAGCTGAACCAGACCCAGGTCTTTAGAATCCTTTCTAAGACAATTCTCTATGCAGCCACCATCCATCCTTTGGTGTTGGGGGAAAAGAAGAGACGTATTTTCCATTCTGGTTTCAGAATGAATCCTTCACCTGCATCTGTTTTTCCGCCATGTGTCTAGTGGGCCTAGAGGTAAGGTTAACAGGACGTGGATTTCCCTTTCAGTATTTTTTTGACTAAAGTTTTGTTTTTCAGAGTAGAGAACAAACTTATGGTTACCGGGGGGAGGGATGGGGGGATGGGAGGGATAGATTGGGAGTTTGGGATTGACATGTACACACTGCTATATTTAAAATAGATAACCAACAAGGACTTACTGTATAGCACAGGGAACTCTGCTCAATATTCTGTAATAACCTAAATGGGAAAAGAACTTGAAAAAGAATAGATACATGCATATGTATAACTGAATCACTTTGCTGTACACCTGAAATTAACACAACATTGTTAATCAACTATACTCCAATATAAAATAAAAATAAAGTTTTGTTTCTTTTTTATATAGTCATCATCATAACATATGCACCAGTTTTTGTGTTCTATTTTTATTATGAAAAGTATATTTTAATTTTATTATAAACACTCGATACATATGATATTAAATGAATGTGTAATATTTCATATAATCTGTATTATTATTTTCATAACTATTTCCTTATGTTGGATATTAGTTTCCCTCTGGTGCTTTGCTCTTATAAATAATTGATAGGAATATGACAGAATTAAATTTTACATGTACAGATCTTGCCACATTTGGGATTATTTCCTTAGGTTTTCAGAAGTGGATTATTGGGTCATGAGCATTTTACAACATTTAAGACATTTAAGATTACCCAACTGCTTTCCAATGGATTATATCAATTTACACTCCCAAATACTATTTCACCTACCCCCTACCAATTTTGTATATATTTTAAAATTTATAGGGACTACTGTTCATAGCATTTAAGTTGCTTTTCTAGGATTCCTGGTATCTGCTTTGTGGTATGGTGTGCTCATTGCTCTGCTGCCATGTTCTGTCTTCTGCTAAGGGGCTGTCAAGATTGCCCAGGCCTCTGGGATATTTATAGCTTCACCCAAGTTCCCTAGGCATTGGCCTGTGAATTCCCCTGTTGCATCGGCCAGAGGCTATAGTTCTTGGCAATATTTATAATTAACAGCTTGGTTCTCTGCTCCCAACCTCCTCCATTCTAACCCTTAATAGTAAGAACAACAACTACTCTGCTGTTACTGAGCACTAGTTATGCACTGGGCATGAGTCTAAGTACTCCAAACGTAACACTTCAAATGTAACACTTCATTTAGTCCTCACTGCAACCCACTGAGGTTGGTGTTATCATCCCCAATTTACACATGAGTAGTTAGTTGAAGTTTAGCAAGCTTAGTAACTTCCTCAAGGGCACTCAAGTGCTGAGTAGAGTAACTGAGATTTGAATGGAGGCTGTATCTTATTTCCCATTCCAGGTTTTTAACCATTCTGTATAATGCCTCTAAGTCCCCTCTCCTCTCGGCTCAGTCCATCCTTTGATTCTAGAACCAATCCAATTCTGAGTTGAGGAAAATTAAGGAACTTTAGCTCAGCATCTGAAGTCACTCTTGCTGCTATGCCAGCTCTTACCCTGTACTTGATTCACACTGAATGACCTTCTGCTTGGTGATAGAGCTGAAAAGATGTCAGGGGGACTAGGGCTAAGGAGAACATTCAGTAAAAGTGAGCCTTTGCAAACACTGAAAGAAGGTTATTTTGGGGTGATGACATATTTTAGTTGTTTCCTCCCCTGAATGGTGAAAATTTGACCGCTCTTCAGCTTCTGCTTCTACCTTTTTCTTGTGACCAAATCTCTACATTGTTTGCAATTCCAGTGACTATGCTCTTGCCTCAGTTTCTCATGACTGATTCCTGGTCTTGATAAATTTCCCATTAGCTTAGCTTCTATAAGCTTTGCAGAAGAATAGTAAGTTCTCACTACTATATATTGGCAGAAAAGGGGAGAATACAAGTAGAAAAGATCATGAGGATTTTAGAATAGGGGGTGGAATATCAGGCTAAAGTTATTGACACGGGGATTTTCATCCTATTACTCAGGACTCAATATTATGCCAAGTACTTGCCTGTCAGCTGACTATATTCCCTGGGAGAGTCTAGAGGACACTGTGTTTTAGTAATGGATTCACAGGTGAGGGAAGCACTCTCATTTTTGATAAACTTGTTAGTGGCCGTATTGTATGGCTATTGTATTCTGAGATTCAGAGAGGAGGATTCAGCCTTGGTATTGAGTTCCCTACTATCTTTGGGGATAATGGGATTGGGGAATAGCAGAGATCGGGTAGAAACTCTTAACTGTCTGTAGTGGATACAGTGGTTCTCTGCTCAGATCCCTTTTCCAAGGCCAATGCACGCTGCTGCTGGGAATATTGGTGGTTAACAGGTCACTGATGTGTCTATCACCAGGAAATGCCTCACCCAAGGATATGACCCTTCCCCATTGGCCTCTGGCTAATAACTGAAGATGTGCAGGTACAAAGGCCTGGCCCCATTGCCTTAATCTTTGACTAGTCTCATGAGCCATCCTGGTTCTAGAGTTCTCTGTTGAATCAACTGAGGCCTTAGTGACAATTGCATTTTGGATCAGCTTCATCATTTGCCCAATCCTTTCCTTTTTGTTTCTCTCAGATGTATCTCCTAAAAGTACTCCCCAATAAACCTTCTGCAACTTTTCACTCAGAGTGTGTTTCCAGGGAACCCAATCTAACACAGTTGGTCCCACAAGTGTCCTAGGAACCAGATTGACTCTAAAATTGGACTTTGCTGCTGGATCACTCACCAACCAGCTACCAATAATTCTATCACTGAGAGTAGGTGGAATATGGTTAGCCCCTAGCATTCTGTCACAGTGCAGTTGTTGAAACTTTCACCAGTGGTAAACTGGGATGGGAGACCCGTGGAAGGGGATGCACTGTTTGGTGCGATATCTCCATTGTATAAGAGGTGTGAGAGAAATTATTCTATGAGGACAATGGAACTGTGTGGCCATTGTTGAGTGCCACTGATTACTTGAAGAGAGAAAAAGTTAGGTTCCTGTGATTAATAACCAATTCAAGGCAAAATGTGAAAGCTAGAGGACCTGCTTGGTAGCATTTAAGTATACCCTAATGTCTTGCAGCCAAAGTGCAGACAGATGAAGGACCAGACTCTGAACTTAATTGTAAAAGTAGTGGAGCTTCACGCCAACCTCAGAGTGGACACTGTGATTTGAGATGGGGCTATCTAGTTATATGTATTTGAAAACTTTGAACTCCTAAATTTCCTGAAGCCACTGGGCCTGCAGAGGGGGCCATTCTCTTTGTCAGAATATAATGGAACCCCTTGAAGAGCATGCCGAAGACTCAAATCATGCAAGTACTTTAAAAACACTATGCTGTCTCTTGCCACCCTCCCTGAGCTCCATCTCCCCTCCAAGTAACCAGACCAATAACAAAGATCAAATCTCAGCATATCCTGGCTAGGGATGTGCTAGTCTGGGGAAGTAGGGGAGACTAAATACAGAAGGAGCTATGGTCAGGGGAGTATGCTTGGGACTTATACTGAGTAAAGAGGGTAGAACATGAAATTGAATAAAGGAGAGTTTGTGAAATGGGATTTAATAGACTAAAAGACCCCAGAGATTGTGCTAATATAGAATGCTCCTAGTAGCTTAGAAAAAACGATGGCCACACTAAGTGAAGAGAAAGTACCAGAACTGCTAATGGCAGGTGGTACAGGAAAGGATCGAAAGGCACAAAAAAGTGGGCATGATAAAATGGATATACTACATAAGTCTAAAAACTCTTACTAACCAAGTATTCAACCTTCTGCAGGAAGGTAAGTGGCACCAACATTATCGAGAAGCTCGGTGGTAGCTGTCTTCTTCCTCAGCTCAGATCAGGAATGGTGGTGGAGATGCTGTTACAGAATTGGGCTCTCTGAGAACAAAGGGGATTGTAGTCATCAGAAGCAAGGTAGGTGCAATTACCACAATTAATGGCAAGGTCGGAGTGGTACCAGGAGAGGTCTGACTCTCAGGGAGCTGTGAGGTGGTTAATTACCAGGAGCAGGTAAGGCTGCTTCTACACAGTGGGGACAGGGAAGAATATGGTTGGTGTTCAGTATACCCACTGGTGTGTTTCTTGGTGCTTCCATGTCCAATTTCAACAATAAATGGATAAGTACAGTAGCCACGGCCTGAGAAGGGCATGGAACCAGGGACTCAAGTCCCTTAGAGATGAGAGTCTGAATCACCCCACAAGGCAAGCCACCTAGACCAGCAGAAATTGAAAATGGGTGGTATAGGAGAAGGAGGAAGTGTATTAGTTATGGCCTCCTCATTACACATGAATTGTCCACTCTGTGTGGAGGGAGAAGTGGCTTGATGGATGTATATGGTATGGTACATGGGCCCCTGGTCAATGGTAAATAATTTGACTGGTTAACGAGGGGGTCTAGAAGGAGCAGAACTGAAAGACTGATGACAAGGAAGTCAGGGGAAGGGGTGTGTAGAGACCCAGTGGGAGTGGCACAAATTACGTGTACTTTTGAGTCTCATGTGAATGACCTCCTGAAGAGGTTCTTAACAAACAGGTGAAGAGTTTGACCCATCTTGTGGATGTCGGCCAGACTCTCTCCTTAGCCATCCTGATGCTTGCTTAATAACCCATGAATATTAGTGATCACAGTATTCGATAGAAGGGACTGAGGCTGTGTGTGGACCCAATACCGTGGATCCCTCTCATTAAGTCTGAGCCAGCTCCTGCCACCACTGCCAGCAGCAAAGATGGACACTGCGCCCTCAACCTGTCACCATTCCTCAGGGAAGCCAGCCAGCCAGAGTGGTAGGCCGACTACATCTGACCCCTTACACCTGGGAGGGGGTTGCCATTGATCCTTACTGGAGTTTGCCTTGCCTGCCTACAGCACCTCCAGTAACGCTACCATCTGTTCCATCGACATTATATCTCCCGCCAATTGCCTCAGGCCAAGGGACCCATTTTATGGCAAAAAAAAAAAAAGGTGGACTTCCCTGGTGGTTCAGTGGTTAAGACTCCGTGGTCCCAATGCAGGGGGCCCGGGTTCGATCCCTGCTCAGGGAACTAGATCCCACATGCATGCTGCAACTAAGAGTTTACATGCTGCAACTAAGAGCCCGCATGCCGCAAAGAAGATCCCATGTGCTACAAATAAGACCTGGTGCAGCCAAATAGACAAATAAATAAATATTTTTAAAAAGCTGTGAAAATAGACTCATGACCAAAGGATTACCATGTACTTCATCACCCAGCAGTAGCCTGCTGGATTAAATGGTAAAACAGCCTATTGAAGCCTTAGCTAAGGTGTTGGTTAGCTGGGGACAACATCTTGCATGGTTGGAGCACTGTCTTCTGGGAAGTGGTACATGCATTAAGCCACTGGCTGATATGTGGTACTTTATCTCCCATATCTAGAATATGTGGGTCCATGAAGCAAAGTTGAAAGTAAGAGCATCTCTGCTGACTATCACACTCAATGACCCACTCGTGAAATCTGTGCTTTCTGTTACTATAATATGTATAGACCCTATATAATATATATGTATATGTGCATGCAGCATACACACACATAATGAATATAATGACCATGCTGTAAAGCATACATTCAAGACCCTGGAGATTGCAAACATGCCTTCCATTTAAAGCAGTGTGTTACATTTATGCCGATTTAATCATTAATATTAGTAAGAGGCCAATTACACCGTTCAAGAGTAAGATGTTTTATGAGAAAATGACAAAAAGATACATGTAATCATTGCAATGCTAGTTTACCATCAGATAGGATGTGCAATAATCCCTTTAGCAAGCTTAAGCTTTTACATATTAATGGCAATATTGGAGAGCAGGAAGATGCCTTTTACAGCATCGCTGAGGTCCTTACAATAAAAAATGCCTTTGCTGCTTGGCCTGATTACTGGTATGTGCTGGGAGAATAATGCTGTTTTGTGGGCTCTTCCCTCCTCACTACTGGGGCCTGGGGTGGTTTTTTTTTTTTAAAGCAATGCTGTATAATGATTAATAATGAAGAGGGAAAAATTCATTTAGACGTTTGGCAACATCTTTATGGCACTCTGTATGGGTCTCATATAGAATAGATTTGCCCTGCAGAGAAACGCTGGCAAGGCGTTATTCTTAAACATGCGATTAACCAGCTGCCAGAGACAATAGAACATTTAAAACTCCTATTCCAATGACTCAGTTACCATCTATAGGTCTCAGAGCTACTAAGGTGAATTTTAAAATGAGCTGCAGGGCACAAAAGCATGTTTCCTGAAATGTAAAACAAAGGGTTTGAGTCAGATTATGGCCTCAACGATACCATTCTGTATGACAATACTTCACGGTGTAAAGGCAAATAATGTAGCAAAGAACAGCAACTTGTTGACTTAGGGAAGTGAAGAAGAAATTAAAGAAAATTAAGCAACAATAAGTCCAAAGGAAAATATGTTTCTTGGTTAAAAGATTAAGGCCAAGGAAAAATCTGAAGATATTCATTCTTGGGTATCTGCTGGATGCAACAGCTGCCTTTTCTTTTGAGCTTGCAAATTATAGAGAAGACAACCCAAATGTCAATCAAGAGTGAGTAGGAGGGCTTCCCTGGTGGCGCAATGGTTGAGAGTCCACCTGCCGATGTAGGGGACACGGGTTCGTGCCCCAGTCCGGGAAGATCCCACATGCCGCGGAGCGGCTGGGCCGGTGAGCCATGGCCGCTGAGCCTGTGAGTCTGGAGCCTGTGCTCCGAAACGGGAGAGGCCTCAACAGTGAGAGACCCGCGTACCGCAAAAAAAAAAAAAAAAAAAAAAAAAAAAAAGAGTGAGTACGATTAGTAAATGTGGAAGTCTATTCAGCAACACTGAATAAAGAACAATGCAGATAAATCTCACAAATACAACATTGAGCAAGAGGCAGCCATGAAAAACTACGTACTTCATGATTCCACTTGTTATAGTTCAGAAACAGGACAGCTGGACTCTGATGTTTAGGATACAGACATAGGTGGTGGAGTTGTAGGGGAGAAATAGGCAATGAACACCACAGAGCTCAGGATGGAGATTCCTTCTGTAGGGGGTGGAGGGGGGATGCTGGATGGGGTTATGATTGGGGAAGGGTCCACAGAGCTGCTATAGAGCCCTTTCATTCTTTTTTTTGACCTGAATGGTGGTCACATGACTTTTGCTTAATAATGATTGTGAAACCCTGTAAATATATTTATGCCCTTTTCTGTATATACATTGTTTTACAAAACACAAAATACAGCAGAAAATATACTTAAAAACATTATATGTTTTAAAAAATTATATGCATTAACCAGAGTGATCTAATTTTAACATGTCCTTTTAAAAATTAACTAAATGGGACCCTACAGATAAAAGTGGAGTCTCCCCTGTGTACTTCTCAGTCCCACCCTCCTTCCCCCCATTTGAAGCAACTACAACATGAATTTGGGGTGTATTCTCTCATTCCTTGTTTGCGTAATTTTAGATACATACGTTTCCATAAGTAACATATTCCTTTGTGTATTTTTGAACTTTACATCAATTCTTTGATGCATGTATTATTTTTTCAACTTGCTTTTTACACTTGACCTTGTTTGTGAGATCCATTTATGATCATATGTGTGTATATGTGTATATATATATGTGGCTCTGCTTCTCCATGCTCGGCTTCCTCATCAGCAAATATGATGATAATAATGGTATCCACCACACTGGGTTGTTATGAGGTTGAAATGAGTTAATATATAGACATCATCGGACAATCCTGCAGCCTGTGGAACAAAAACCACATTCACAGAAAGATAGACAACATGAGAAGGCAGAGGGCTGTGTACCAGATGAAGGAACAAGATAAAGCCCCAGAAAAACAACTAAATGAAGTGGAGATAGGCAACCTTCCATAAAAAGAATTCAGAATAATGATAGTGAAGATGATCCAGGACCTCAGAAAAAGAATGGAGGCAAAGATCTAGAGGATGCAAGAAATGTTTAACAAAGGCCTAGAAGAATTAAAAAACAAATAAACAGAGATGAACAATACAATAACTGAAATGAAAACTACACTAGAAGGAATCAATAGCAGAATAACTGAGGCAGAAGAACGGATAAGTGACCTGGAAGACAGAATGGTGGAATTCACTGCTGCAGAACAGAATAAAGAAAAAAGAATGAAAAGAAATGAAGACAGCCTAAGAGACCTCTGGCACAACATTAAACGCAAAAACATTCACATTATAGGGGTCCACAAAGGAGAAGAGAGAGAGAAAGGACCCGAGAAAATATTTGAAGAGATTATAGTCGAAAACGTCCTTAATGCGGGAAAGGAAATAGCCACCAAAGTCCAGGAAGCGCAGCAAGTCCCATACAGGATAAACTGAAGGAGAAACATGCCGAGACACATAGAAATCAAATGGGCAAAAATTAAAGAAAATTATTGAAAGCAGCAAGGGAAAAATGACAAATAACATACAAGGAACTCCCATAAGGTTAACAGCTGATTTCTCAGCAGAAAATCTACAAGCCAGAAGTGAGTGGCATGATATACTTAAAATGATGAAAGGGAAGAACCTACACCCAAGATTACTCTACCCGGCAAGGATCTCATTCAGATTCAATGGAGAAAGCAAAAGCTTTACAGACAAGCAGAAGCTAAGAGAATTCAGCACCACCAAACCATCTCTACAACAAATTCTAAAGGAACTTCTCTAAGTGGGAAACACAAGAGAAGAAAAGGACCTACAAAAACAAACCCAAAACAATTAAGGAAATGGTCATAAGAACATACATATCGATAATTACCTTAAACGTGAATGGATTAAATGCTCCAACCAAAAGACACAGACTTGCTGAATGGATAAAAAAACATGACCCATATATATATACTGTCTACAAGAGACCCACTTCAGACATAGGGATGCATACAGACTTAAAGTGAGGGGATGGAAAAAGATATTCCCTGTAAATGGAAATCAAAAGAAAGCTGGAGTAGCAATACTCATATCAGATAAAATAGATTTTAAAATAAAGACTGTTACAAGAGACAAGAAAGGACACTACATAATGATCAAGGGATCAATCCAAGAAGAAGATATAACAATTATAAATATATATGCACCCAACATAGGAGCACCTCAATACATAAGGCAACTGGTAACAGCTGTAAGAGAGGAAAACGACAATAGCACAATAATAGTGGGGGACTTTAACACCTCACTTACACCAATGGACAGCTCATCCAAAATGAAAATAAATACGGAAACAGAAGCTTTAAATAACTCAATAGACCAGATAGACTTAATTGATATTTATAGGACATTCCATTCAAAAACAGCAGGTTACACTTTCTTCTCAAGTGCACATAGAACATTCCCCAGGATAGATCACATCTTGGGTCACAAATCAAGCCTCAGTAAATTTAAGAAAATTGAAATCATTTCAAGCATCTTTTCTGACCACAACGCTATGAGATTAGAAATAAAATACAGGGGAAAAAACGTAAAAAGCACAAACACATGGAGGCTAAACGCTACATTACTAAATAACCAAGAGATCACTGAAGAAATGAAAAAGGAAATCAAAAAATACCTAGAGACAAATGACAATGAAAATACCACAATCCAAAGTCTATGGGATGCAGCAAAAGCAGTTCTAACAGGGAAGTTTATAGCTATACAAGCCTACCTCAAGAAACAAGAAAAATCTCAAATAAATAATCTAACCTTACACCTAAAGGAACTAGAGAAAGAAGAACAAACAAAACCCAAAGTTAGAAATAATGGCAATGTGGTACTGGCACAAAAACAGAAGCATAGATCAATGGAACAAGATACAAAGGCCAGAGATAAACCCACACACCTATTGTCAACTAATCTATGCCAAAGGAGGCAAGGATATACAATGGAGAAAAGACAGTCTCTTCAATAAGTGGTGCTGGGAAAACTGGACAGCTACATGTAAAAGAAT
>NW_020175662.1:2751224-2840837 GCF_003031525.2 Neophocaena asiaeorientalis asiaeorientalis
GGGGGGGTGGGGGTGGGGGTGGGATGAATTGGGAGATTGGGATTGACACGTATACACTGATGTGTATAAAATTGATGACAAATAAGAACCTGCTGTATAAAAAATATAATAAGATACAAGGATATATTGTACAACACAGGGAATACAGCCAATATTCTATAAAAAAAAAAGATTAAGTAAAAAACAAAAGAAATCATCGGACATATAGTAAGGACTATATGTGCTTACATAAATAATCTAGTTAATTTATTCATGACTAATCTAATTAATTAATTTTACCAGTGCCATATTTCTTTATCCATTTATTTATCTATTTCTCAGTGATGGACAGTTAGGGATTTCCAATATTTAGAATTATAAATAAGGCTGTAATAAATAACTGTATATCCCTGCCTTTAAAAAAATCTATTTGGCGTCTCCCCCAGAACTTAAGGGGCCAGTATGTTTTCTGATTCTAACTTTGATAAGAATGGGAAAGAAGCCCCAGAACAGAGCAAGTCCTCACATCTTTGGAATTCAAGGGCAGTCATTAAAGCCTAGGGCTTTTATGGATGAAAATCCAGAGCAGTTGGGAGGAGGGGAATCACTAACGTATAGTGGCACTTAGTGTTAAATATTTCGCCTCCGTTTTCTCATTGGTATAGGCGGCAAATATTATTATCTCCATTTTTCAGGCTTGGATAGTTAAAGAACACGGTTAAGATCTCACAGCTGTAAGGAGAGGAGCTGACATTCGAAAGGACTAATAGAAAATGGAAGGAATAAAGGTCAGGAAAAAATGGGTTAACAGTTTACCTCAGAAGGGGGAATAAAAAAGGATAATCGGATGCACATGAAAGGCCTATATCTTATAAAAATCCTATTACACTTCGGTCGAGGCCCAGGCAGAATTTTACCCTCCAGATGACCATGCGCCGTGTTCAGCATCTTTGCCTCACTCTGCCCTTCGCAAAGGCCCAAATGGTGCTGGGAGCTTTGAAGGTGGTGGCAAGGGGGGAAGAACTGGGGTGGGAGAGTAGAAAAGGATATGCTACAGAGATGATTATTGAAAGTTGACAGCTGCCAAACACACTGTGTCCCTGGCAACACCTGTTGAGCCGGCCGCTGTGGTGGAGAGTCAAATGAAGAAAGACAGCTGTATACATGCCAGCAGCAGCGGGATGCTGTGCTGGGCTCGTGCCCTGCCAGCAGAAGATGTGCCAAACTCGCTGGCCCAGATTCAGATAGCTGGGTGTCCACTCGGTTTGCCAGCAAATAAGCCCGGGGAATACATTTGCATTAACACGGCTCTGCCACCTCCCCGTGCTCCCACTTCCCCAGTGCCTCCCCGCCACACAGAACATAGTTCCTCTTTCCAGAATGTCATCTTCAGGCTGCTTTTCAGAACCTGTATTTCAGTGGAACATGAGGTAAGCCAGATGCTGTCCTGAATTGCCTCGAAGGAAGCCAGCATCAGCCGTCAAGAGCAAGACAAAAACAACTTCATTTCAGGTTTTTGGCAGTTGGCTAGAAAAATATCCTGGGTAATTTTAATTTTTTTTCTGAGAAGAAAGAATAGATGGGGTTTTACATTTTATCTCATGCAAACATTATGCTCACCCAGACCCTTCCTTTATTTGAGCACCTTGAAATTAGGGGGGTTCTCAGCTAAGCTGAAAGAGTTTCACAACTGCAGTGGGATGTTATAGGAAAGTTTGGTTCTGCCCACAAAATTGCCTCCTAAGATGGAGAAGTGTCAGATATGTCTAATTTCTTCTTATCTTTTCTCAAGACTCCAGGGATACCCTTGAGGAATAAGTCTCAAATCTGGATGAGGGAGTTTTTCTCTGCACAGACCACTGATTGTGATTTGGAGATCTATCTATCTATCTATCTATCTGTTATAGCATATATCATTTCAGCCACTTCACGCCAGCATGCAGCAGAGGTGGTGAGAGAGATAAAGCCTTAAGGAAGAGAGAAGCTTTGTGGATTACTGTTTCGGATAGCCTTTCTCCCAGAGGTCTTAATGAGTAACTAGACCTCGAATGATAGAAATTACCCCGTTCTTGTTTCTGACCTTCTAACATTGCGCGCGTGTACGCGCACGCACACACACACACACACACACACACACACACACACACACCCCACTCCTTAATAAAAACTTTCACTTCATTTCAATGTAGGGTTTGTAAAGGAAGAGCATTAACACTCTTGTGATTGTTAACATTCCTTTCCCTCGTAATGATGATAAATCTTTCTTGAGTAGCTTTCTGTTAAAATCATTAAGTAATGTCAGAAGTTCCCAGTTAAGTAACATGTTTTGAGTCAAAAATTTATCTTAGGAATTTATCTCTAACATACACTTATATATGTACATAAAGGGTATTGAATACATAATTGTTTCAAATAATAGCAAAAGACTGGGAAAACTCTAAAGGCCCATCTGTAGGGCACATCTCATGGAAAGTACATCCTTAAAAACAGCATTATGCAACTGTTCAGAAGCGTGAATTAGCTCCGTATGTGTAGACATGGGCTAACCTTTGAGACAAACCACAAGGGCAAAAAGTGAGGTGTAGAATAATGTGTATATTTTTCCTTCATTTGTGTAAAAACAGAAAAGAAATATACACACATGCATATATATGTTTATCTATACATAGACTATGTCTGGAGGATAAACAAGAAGCACTTAACAGTGGTTACCTCTGGGAATGGGAGACAAGTGATCTGACATTCAGATTTTACTGTGTATTGTTTTGTACTGTTTGAAGTTTTTCTATTATTTTGTACCTATGCCACGTCTTCAAAAGTATAAAGAAGTAAATTAATAAAATAAACTTATTTCTCACCAAGCTCTAAAGTTGAGTACTAGATATTTAATTTCTAGGTTCTTTTTGTTTTAAGTGTGTGAGTTTGATGTCACACACAAGTACTTTGACCATTATTACAGATTAGTAACTTGATTAGTTGAATTCAACTTTCTAGTGACTAATTAGAAGATATAAGTCAATGTAGTCAAAAGATCTATTACGAGTTTAAATTGAGACGAGGTTCTTTTTCTTCCTCAGTCACATAAATCAGCTCAGATGAATTGTTGCTCACCACGAATGAAATAAGATTGCTTTTAAGGACTTAATTGCCATAATTCTGCAATAGCACTTGTGCCCCCAGTCTTTTGTATTGCAGTTTGAAAGCACTTTGATGCCTTCAGTGTTATTCTTGTATATTCATAGTCACATGACTCCATTTATAATAAATAATGGGAAAAACTAGTGAAAATTTTCATGGATCCAAGAACATACTTGAAATGTTCACCTACCTTCACATCAAAATGCTCTCTCTCTCTTTCTTCCGTAGACAATATGTCAAAGAAACACATTGAAAAAGAGGGAACTTTTGCCTATAGAGTTCATAGCATATCAACATTCTGATACTGCCCTTGAATCAAAGAATGTCAAACTTTAAATCAGAGGTGAGTTTGTTCCCTGTGGGGAATTTGGATTCCGAAAAATCTGAGTTTCTGTCAAATGAGTCTCCTGCTTCTCCTAGTCTCAATACAATATAAAATGAGTAAAATGGTGCTCATCTTGTAGGACTGTTCAGAGAACCAAATGAGCTAGTGGGTAATGAAAGAGCACTTTGAAATTGTGATGCTCTAGTAGTTATTTTTATTGGATATCACATTCATTTTGGATAAGAATAAAGTGGATTTTGTTTCAAAGTTCTTTGCTGAATCTGATTTCTGTACAGTGGGTGGCATGAACATTGTCAGTATTTTCAAGTTGATTTATGCCTGCCATTTCCAAGGGCAGCTTTCCCTAAGAGGACTGATGCTGTGGCAGCATCCAAACAGAGTGAACCTAAAATGAAACCCGAGGCACACATTTAAGGCAGATAACTCTTAGACCACTGGACTCAGCCCATTCTTGTGGGTTTATGTGTGTACAAGGGCAGAACCCTGGAAAGTGCAGACACATTTTATGAGCTGACTATTTTACACTTACATAATCTTAAATTCACGCAAAGAATTTTATTTAGTGCTTCCCTGGTGGCGCAGCGGTTGAGAGTCTGCCTGCCGATGCGGGGGACACGGATTTGTGCCCTGGTCCGGGAAGATCCCACATGCCGCGGAGCAGCTGGGCCCGTGAGCCATGGCCGCTAAGCCCGCGCGTCCAGAGCCTGTGCTCCGCAACGGGAGAGGCCACAACAGTGAGAGACCCGCGAACCGCAAAAAAAAAAAAAAAAGAATTTTCTTTTGACACTTTGAGTAAGATTTAAGTGGGGATCCTTGATCATGTTTCTCAGAAATAAGAAACAAAGAGTTTTGAAAGACTAAGTACTGCCCTTTAATTTCACTTGTTTTGAATGCATTTTATTTGATGAACTAATTCCTTCTATGTATTTCTCTTCGTTGATAGACAATATTTCCTATTGAGAATGTGACTCTAAAGGTAGTGGTTTTAAGTTGGAAGACAGCACTAAGGCATTATATCTCATCTTTCAGAACAGTGGTTTTAGAACATATGTGTTTTTAAAGTGGCAGAACATTCTGTTCAAAAGAAGTAGTAGGCAGATTTCCAGTATGATTCAAAAAAAAAAAAAGGGAAGGGGGTGGGCAAAGTGGAGCTGAAGTGAAAGAAAGTGTGTGTGTGTGTGCACGCATGTGTGTGTGTGTGTGTGTGTGTGTGTGTTAAAGGATATGGAGTCCAACTTACTGAACTGCCTCTTCTCCAATGCTCTCGTGACAATTTCCATTAGTGGCCAGTGAAATCGAATGAGTATTCCCACCATGTGGGATCCTTATGCTGAGGCTGAATTGTAATAATGAGTTAGATCATGTTCAGCTCTGTATCTTGTACAGATACAAAAAAGAGCTGAGTGGAAGTTCAGGGACAGAAATGGTTCCCCTGGGATTTCTTTTACAGGTATCTGGTCATTATGAGTCATGCCAAGATTACAGAGTTTGGGATTTGAAGACATTTATAATAGAAAATACAAGAGAACTTGTAATGACAGGCTTGAGAGACATGCTCACGGCAAAAAAGCAAGTTGTCTGGCAAAATAGTTAATTTCTGAACTTCTGTATACAAAGGTGAAGTGAAAGTCACTCTGTATTGAAGCACCAGGATATGTACAGTTTCTTCTGGAGCTAAAATAATCTCTTTTATAGCATATATTTCAATTTTATCTCTGTGGGATTGTATAGTGACATTTTCCTTATTGGCTACGAGTCATCTAACTCCTCACCTTGGCATAGTATAATAGAATTAATAGCTATATATCCTAAAATGTATATTAAATCAAGACTTTTATGTCCATGCTCCTCTGCTCAAATAAATTCAAACGTGTATGGAATGAAAGGCAATTTATATGTGGCATTGTCAGCCTCCAATATCTAGGAAAAACATTGAAATTTTTATTTCACAAAGAGAAACCAAAAGAACTGTTGACAGTCTTCTTGTTAAAGGAAAAGCAGAGTTCACTTCTTAACTCTACTGATAGAGGACCACGTATGTCTCTTGGTATATTTAACATGAAAAAAAAAAGCAGCAACCTTTATTTAATTTAGACTAGGTGTTGGGGATTATCTTTCATAAGCTTTTCATCCTCGGAAGGCTTCATGTAAACTCAGTGCAAAAATCATCACTTACTATTTATATCTTTGTTCTAATCATTTTATTCTTTGCATATCCTTAGAACATTTGTATTTAATTATAATTTACTTCTTGTTTTTTTTTGCTTTTGTTAACATGTTGCTTCAAAAATTTAAGGTGTCTTATATGTGTACATTTTATCTCTACAACTAGACCATAAATTCCATGAGGGCAGGGATTTCTTCAATGTCCTCAAAGAATAACAAGTCCAGTCTTCTGCACTACATGATCTGTGCACTACGCACCCGCTTACTTCTCCTTAACGTGTGAACACTCCCCAACTTACTCACTTGGTTTATGTTCAGGGAAAACAAACTGATTTACTAGTCTGAATAAGCAACATTCAATAGGCAGGTAAATCTGTTGCTGCGCAAATAATATAAATTGCAAATCAAAGCAAAATATAAGTGGCTTTTGTATTATCCACTCTCTGTAGTCCTTAAACAGAAACCATTATCATTTGATTAACATTACATTCATTATAAAGAAGTAATATTTTCAATAGATTCTAAACACCCATGACTTTAGAACTGTTACATGGTCTTGTCTCAGGACAAATTGGCTGGTTTGGTATACCTTTATGCATTTCTGTAAAGTGCATTCATCACTCTTTTATTTGTATTCTGATAAATCCAGAGGGTTTTTCAGTGGCTAAGTGTGATTTTAGAATAGACATTATTTGTACTGTTATTTTCAATTTATGTTTTGGTATTGTTACATTTGGCCATAATATATAAAAGTTGTACTGGGGTTTAAAATCAAGAGGAAGAATTCCACCTTCCTGTGTTGAAGTTTATCAGATCTGTGACTACCACAAGTTTTATGTAGCCTCCCTCTTTGCAGCAGATGTCAACAAGGACACACAACAGACGGCACAGTCGATCTTAGTTTGGATCCTGTGCTACCCAGCTATGTGACCATGTAACCTTGGGTAAGTTTCTTAACTTCTCTGATCCTCAATTTCCTCATCTATAAAATGAAGATAATAGAGATCATGAGGGTTAAATTAGATACTTAGTATTTTATTATGTCAAATACTTGGTATAGTTGCGGGTCCACCTTAAGCATTTGATAAATAATAGCTGTTCTGATTAGCAGATGCTCCTCTAAGTTGTAATTTGATTCCCAGAAAGATCAGCTCTGCTCTTCAATTCCAGCCCATCTCTCTGGACACAGTCATGGAAAGGGTGCTTCACAGTCATATCGGTCGTATTGGGTCAAGTCCCCAGTTCTCTTTCCCTTCATTTAGGTGGGATAACCCACACAGATCTGCAAACAAATGTAAGCCATTGTCAAAGTAGAATCTTTGGAAGTACTTGTAAATCTTACAGTAGATTGTGTTTGAATAGCAACAGCATTGTTCCAAGCCATGAGACTTTCTTAGAAGTCAGAACATTTTACACAGAGGAGTGTCAATGCCTATACCTCATAGGTGGTACCTGAAGTAGATTTTCTTCTCTGAACCCTACTTTCTACTCAGATTTCTCTACTAAGATCTACATGATATTTTCAGCTTGTTCCACACCTTGCTCACTTCCCAGTTTCAGAGAGGCTTTCATTTGGCTGGGGGAATCTGTCCAGTCCTTTCCCAGGTCATCAAATGAAACCATGTAAACTGAAGCACTCACAAATATTCCTTCAAATCAACAGGGATAAGAAACTCTATCACCGCATCTTTCGTTGAAAACCCAGATCGTTGAGATGGTGGTCACACTGCCAACTGGTTAGTGTGCAGATCTGACTACTAAGAAATGAAAATATATTAACTGATTTAGAGTAGTGCAGAGAAAGAACCTAAAAATGGAGCACAGTGCTTCTGGATCCTCCTGTCCACCTGAGGTGTTGTTTTTTATCTAGCCTTAATTTCAACGATAAATTTCAGATATTGGAAAAGTCTTCCTTAGTGTCTCAGGTCACCGTTCATCTTTTATTTATTAATTAAAATATTATTTATTTCTAAAATTTAAAAAATATTAAAGTACAAAGAAAAAAGTTTTTAATAAATCCACCACCTAGAAATAACAACTGTTGACTCATTTTCTAATAATTTTCTGTGGCAGATTTTATATCCATATTTTTAAGTAAGAAAAAAATTTCACTATTTTAATAAAAATGAAACATACACATAGAAAAGAATCAGACATTGACAAATAATGCTGAATATTTTTAAATCACCTCAAATTCAATTACCCAGAAATGATATTGTAATCATTACATTAGATGAACATATTTTCAGATATCTTTTTGTGTGTACACCTACAAATACAGAGAGCGAGAGAGAGGGAGAGAGGGAGAGGGAGAGAGAGAAATGCTTTTATAAAATGGAGACCATACTCTAGAAGTTATTTTTAATAAAACAAAAACAAAATACATATAATTTTCTTTTGATTTAATGGGGAAAAGGAAACTTCAGGAACTGTGGAACTTAAACTAAGTGTGTTTTCATGGTAAGAATTAACATATTCCACATGATATCTCTAAATTTTTTTTGCGGTACGCGGGCCTCTCACTGTTGTGGCCTCTCGCGTTGCGGAGCACAGGCTCCGGACGCGCAGGCTCAGCAGCCATGGCTCACGGGCCCAGCCGCTCCGCGGCATGTGGGATCTTCCCGGATCGGGGCACGATCCCGTGTCCTCTGTATCGGCAGGCGGACTCTCAACCACTACGCCACCAGGGAAGCCCGATATCTCTAAATTTAAGAAAAATGATTATAACAAGTTTGAACTGCAGTTATGTATGTTTCAGTATTAGATATTACCAAGCTGGTTCCCTTTGTTATAAAGCAGAAACTAACACACCATTGTAAAGCAATTATACTCCAATAAAGATGTTAAAAAAAATTAGATATTACCAATTAAGATTTTCTGTGAAATAAGAGAATCTTTGTACTCTTACATACTCTCTCATCTCCTCTGCTCTCACTTCCCAGTTTTTATGTTATTATTTGTACAACGCCCATGTTTGTAATATTGAGATTCTGATCTTTAAAAATGTATTAATTCATTTAATACACTTAAATGACTATAATGCTCATTTCCAGTCCTTTTATAACAGCTTCCATTCTAAGTTATGAATTTTGATTAATCTCAGAATAAGATGAATTTAATTATCAAGTAGTTTTTTCTAAACAAGGGTATATGGATGCTTTATTTCTAAGGGTTTTTTTTCCCTAGTTTGAGAATATCTACCTGTAGCTTTCATACAAGAATAATATTTGCCTCACTGGATAAGAGTTTCTTGGATCACATTTTCTTTTCTTCAGAACTCTGATCTGCATGTATACATTTGTATAACCTAACCACCAGCAGAATCAATATGTAGAACTATTCCATGACTTTATAGTCATACCTACTTTTCTTCTCCACCACCATTCTTTTTATTTTTTTGGAAGTATAGTTGATTTACAATATTGTGTTAGTTTCTGGTGTGCAGCAAAGTAATTCAGTTATATATAAGTGTATAAATCTGCTAATTCCAAACCCCTAATTTATCCCTCCCCCACCCCCTTTCCCCTTTGGTAACCATAAGTTTGTTTTCTATGTTTGTGAGTCTGTTTCTGTTTTGTAAATAAGTTCATATTTTAGATTCCACATATAAGTGAAATCGTATGATATTTGTCTTTGACTTACTTCACTGAGTATGATAATCTTTAGGACCATCCATGTTGCTGAAAATGGCATTATTTCATTCTTGTTTTGTGGCTAATATTCCATTATATGTACGTACCACATCTTTATCAATTCATCTGTCGATGGACATTTAGGTTGCTTCCATGTCTTTGCTATTGTAAATAGTGCTGCTACGAACATAGGGGTGCATGTATCTTTTCAATTAGAGTTTTCTCTGGATATATGCCCAGGAGTACGATTCCACCACCATTCTTACGCCCTAACAACCATTAATTTCTTCTCCATCTCTATAATTTTGTCATGCGGAGAATGTTATATAAATGGAATCATATGTGAGCCTTTAGACTGACTTTTTTCCTTTGAAATGCCTTTGAGATCCAGTTGGGATGTTCTCTTTATTGTACAGTGGCCATTCATTGATTTTCTTCCTCCTTCTTCTAATGAGAGCATGCTAATTTTCCTTTGGAGGATCACTCCTCTTCCATTCTTAGTACATTCACCCCCGTGCTCCCAGCGGAGGTCACATAACCAAAACTTGTCCTCAAATTGCTCTCAGTGTGAGGGGGAAGGGGCAGAAATGGAGACAGGTATTATACTCTCTACAATACACTATGCTAAGTCTTTTAGTAGTGATGGTACAGAGAAACAGGGTGAAAATAATAAAATTCTGGCATAAAATTTGGAAAGCCTTTTCAGAGGAGATTTTGGGATTGAGTCCTGAAGGGTGAGTAATATTTTTCTAGCAGAGAAAGTAGAGAGAGTGATAAAACATCATCATTGCCAGTGAAAGATTAAGAACAGATACATGCACCCATATGTTGAAAGACACATAAAAAATATGAAGATTATGTGTACCATTATCTGAAAATACCGCTGCCAGGGAGAACTCAGAAAAAGTTTATGAACTAAGCATATATGCTGTTATTTAATTTAGAAAGGTAATTATTTAGCTAAGATTACCTGTTATGATTAAAGGCTATTAACAAAAAAAATTGTGTTTGAATTTGAAAAGAGTATTAAAATTTCATGAAACACACATATAAAGAAGTTAAAACTATTTTAAAATAGATATCTCATTAAAACTTTTAAAAGATTTATTTGAACAAGATGAAGTATAAAGAGAAGGATAATTGATAAATTTACCAACTCTGTTTTTCTGACCTGTTTGTTTTTTAGACATATTCCATCCACCACACTTCTTTCCTTCCATCAGCCGTGGTATATGAATAGAAACTCTGCAGAAAAGGTTTATAACAATCACTTGGCAAACTAATAATAGAAATCTCTCCACATATTAGCTGACATTCTTCTACTCAATTGCTGAAGCATATACTTTTGATTGGCCCACTCACCGTTCAACCCCTTTTTTGTGTGCTTTCCTATGCTGCAGCAGCTAAAAATCTGAAAACTACAATTCCTGGACTCCCTTGCAGACTAGATGTAGACTCAAATGTAATTTGATTTCACCAGTCAGATATGTTTACCAAAGACTGAGTTAAGAAGAATTAACAGATCTACTGCTTCAGGCAGTTCCTAGAAACTCAGCCTAGAATCTGTTTCTTTGGCCATCCCACCCATAGCATAGGCCATGCTGTACAGTGTAATAAATCCGTTTCTACCTCAGTGAACCAGAGTAGATTCTGTTCTCTGTAACTGAACCTGCACAAATAGTGCCACCTTTGGTCAAAGTTTCTAGATTTGATTTTTTGAAAAAAATAATAATCACTTAAGTATGAATTTATGTATTAAAGTAGAATTTGGTGCTGAGCACTCAAAAAAGTTTTTATTTTAAAATCAAATGGATTGCTTCTTTCTTTGTTCAAAATGGAAACAGTTTTATAGCTTTAGTTCTGATTGTAAAATGAACTTGTGCACATATTAAGTATGTTAAGCAACAGTGAAAAGAATAAGAAAAACAGCAAAAGCTTATTTACAAACATTTTATCTGAGATAATTGCCTCTTTTTCTGTGCTTGGACATACATAGCACACATATTTTATAAAATCAAGAACATGACAAAAAGATTGCTCTGTAATATGCTTTTCACCTGATATATTGTGAACATATTTTCATATCAAATCTTCATATTAATATCAAAAACTGATATTAAATTCTTAGTAGACATTGTGCGTATCTTCCTTATATAAAACATACCCCCTATTTTGAATATTCAACTTGTCTTTAATTTTTATGATCAAAGCCAAAATAAACATTTTAAATTTCTTTTTATCTATTTCCTCAGTGTAAATTCATAGAGGAGGAATTTCTAAGTCCATTTTAAAGATTTTTTAAAATATTTATTCATTTTATTTATTTGTTTATTTTGGCTGTGTTGGGTCTTCGTTGCCGTGCACAGGCTTTCTCTAATTGCAGCAAGCGGGGGCTACACTTCGTTGCAGTGCGTGGGCTTCTCATTGCAGTGGCTTCTCTTGTTGCGGAGCACAGGCTCTAGGTGTGCAAGCTTCAGTAGTTGTGGCACGAGAGCTCAGTAGTTGTGGCTCGCAGGCTGTAGAGCACAGGCTCAGTAGTTGTGGCTCACAGGCTTAATCGCTCCACGGCATGTGGGATCTTCCCAGTCCAGGGAACGAACCTGTGTCCCCTGCATTGGCAGGTGGATTCTTAAACACTGAGCCACCAGGGAAGTCCCCATTTTAAAGATTTTTGATATGTATTGTCAGATTGCCCTCTACAAAGATTGTATCAGTTTCCAAGGTCACCAGCAGCTATGCTAATGCCTATTATTTTGCATGCCACCAACACTGGATGTAAATGATCTGATAGTCTAATAGGGGAAAACCTAAATCTCACTTTGTTTATTGTTTTCTTCCTCTCCTTCTCATTATAAAAGAAAAAAACCCTATTTCTTTAGTTGTATATATATATAAATATACATATTTATATTTATAGACATATTTTTCTTTTCCCTAAAGATCACTATTTTATGTTTTTGGCTTCTTTAGTTCAGGATTATTATCCAGACATCTTCTGTATTGTGATGTTAAATGTAAATATGGATTTAAAGGCTGCAGTTTTCCTTCAAGTGTTTTGAAATACTATTTCTGAAGCTGAGGCTGAATCAGATGGCACAACTTCATGCACTTTCTGACCTTGTAATTTCAGTAGCATTCACTAGAACAACACTCTAGGATGTAGAGGGGCCAGTGTCACAACTTTAAACATTTAGGCTCATGGAGGAGAGCTCCCTGGCACTCTGTATATGGTTCTGTGGTAGATGTTATCAAAGCTAATTTGATTGCTACCTCTGGATACACAGAGTCTCTCTTCAAACAGTCACGGGGCTCATTGCTATTATTAATCTGTCTGTGTTGCCAGATTCACAGCTTCAGAGTAAGAAAATATTATCTGAGCAAATATTTAAGCAGAATTCTCTACACTGTTATGCTTCATTAAAGAACAGTTTTCATTCGGTTTGTTCTGGAGTAAAGTGAGTTGCTCCAAATCAATACACTCTCCAGTTTTTCCCAGCATTTTTTTTTTCCACAATAGGAAAACAAGGACTTCTCAGGAAGAAAGGCTTTATGATGATGAACCCTCCTCTCTTATCCATGCCCCTCTACCAGAATTTGGTCTGCGGCAGGAAAACACTGTGACAGGAATGGATCAAATAAAGGGTGTTTGTGTGCATCCTTGTGCAAAGTGGTTACATATGAGTGAGTGACATTCTTCTCCCAGCTGCTGAAGCATATATGCTTTGAATTGACTCATGTACCATTCAACCTCCTTCTTGTGTGCTTTCCCATGCTGCAAAATTTTTGAATATTTGGCTGGATTGGAAAACATAAACGTGTCACCTGTTCAGTATCCTATGGTAATATGGTGCCAGCACTCCTATCCTTATACATTATAAGGTCTTTCCTTCCCTCTTCTCCTTCAGTTGTCCCCTCCTTATTCCTCGGTTGAATGTACATGCTGTAGAAAGCACCAGGGTAAAGTGACTGCAACAAAAACAAAAACAAAAACCTCGATATTGTAATTATTGATCTGGATAACTAATGTCAGTTAAACTAGTATGATTTATCGGGGGGAAAAAACCAAGCCTGGAAAGCAGTGTTCCTAAAATATCTAATCACTAATATTTTGGGGGGTATTGGGAGAATGCCTTTCTGGTATGGTTCACATTGGCATAGGTGAGTTTTGGAAATTTTCATGGTTTCTCTTCTAAGCTGTTGTTCGAAGAGCAGTGTCTTCCAGCTGGTGTTGTTCATGTCGATAACCGCCTCTTAATGTTATTGTTGATAATAACCTTATGGGCGGAAGAAATACTAATGAGCTTTATGTGGAGTCTGGGAATGGCAAACCTTTCCAACTCCTTTTTTTTTTTTTTTCCCAACTCCTTTTGATTCATCTCGGGTAAGGGAAATTTGGCTAGTAAACCAGACTCCTTTTCTCTTAAGAATTTTCTCCCTTATGTTTTTATATCCTTGCTCACTGAAATATGCCTGTTGCTAGCTCCTCCCACCTTATTTTATATTAAAGCTTTTTGGAACGGAGTCCTGTTCTCAGTTTCCAGAAAGGCTACCCTTTCAGTGTCTTCAGGCAACTGAATCAGTTTTATTATTTAGTAACTTCAATAAAAGTTGTGGCATGTTTGTGTAACGAATTGCTTGAGAATCTGTTGGGGTTGGGTCATATGGAGGCTTTTTCAACACACATATGGAAGAAAACCCATAATTTATTATTTTGGATCACAGAATTGTATTTAGAATCACAGATAAAAATATCAAACTTTTATCTTATATCTTAAAATAGACATTTTATTATATTAAGAAAAAACATCTAGCTCTATCTTGTTATTTCTTTATCACAAAGAAGAGAGAAGTGAAATCCGTATTTAAAAGGCTACGGAACATTGTGCATTTAAAGTACTCAGCAAGTTATTCCCTAAAGCACTCCATATGATATGTGAATCTTTTGATCTTTCACAAAATGCATGAATACTGTAAAGAATAATGAGTACAAGCTTGGAAAAAACAATATTAACTGTCAGTGTTGTGCACTTAGCCACAATTATTATTTGCATGGCTTTTGCAACATAACTGGAGGGGATACTTCTGTGAATATGTTAAGTACATGCAGTGTCTGCTAAAGATTTAATTTTATAAGAAAGACTTCTTTTTCCCTTTCCCCTTCCACTAGTTATTCTTTTTTCCAAACCATTTTCTCAAGATAGAAAGAATCTTTGAGAAAGTGTGGAATCGACTAGAATTTTAAAAGGAAAAAAAAAAAAGAATTTAAAAAGAGAAGCTCTGCTACCCCGTTGCTATTAATTACCATATGATGGATAAAATAACTAGGCTTTGGAAAGTATCACTCTATGATACCTTGCAGAAAGAATATTTAAGTCATGGTAAGCTGTTCTTTATAGAAATCTTTATTTAAAACTTAGTTGAGCAATTGGAATAAATTTTTTCTTCAGTTTTCTTTAGAAATCACAAATTTTGTTTCAGCTTATTCAATAGGATTCACTTGAAACAAACAAGCCAGAAATTTTTTAATGGATCAGTTAAAATTTTGATATTTGAATTTACTTGATTTTAGTCAAAGTAATGAGCTACTTTGTTATTGTAGCTAGTTGTGTTTATGATGTGATAGGACCTGGTTAGTTAATCCAGTCTGAAAAATGCAGAGCTGCTAACTACAAATGGCTCACTGGTAGAAGCAATGTGCCACATGATTTGGGAGTAGTTGATGTACCAATGGGAAGAAATATTGACTCTCATGATGAGGTGAGTGACCTTAAGATGTTAGTGTATCAATTAATACAGGAACATAAATGCATAAAACTCTTCTTGGATGCATGGAACTCTATTTGGATGCATGGCTATATTAAACGTTTTAAACTTCAGTTTTTAAGAGTATATGAATATACTTTGATTCTAAAATTTGTATGGAAATGCAAAGAACCTAGAATATCTAATAGGAGCTTGAAAAAGAAGTACAGGTTTGGAGGACTTTGCTTTCTGATTTTATGACTTATTATGAAGCTACAGTAATCAAAACCTGTGGTATTGACACACAGACAGATAAATAGGCAATGGAACCGAATAGAGAGCCCACACTTACTGCCATTTGATTCTTGATAAAGGTACTAAAGTAATCCAATGAGGAACGAAAGTCTTTTCAACAAATGGTGCTGGAACAACTGGATAACCATATGGGAAAATGAAAAAAGAACCTTGATCTTACATCACATCACAGAGGAAAATCAATTCAAGATGGATCATACACTTAAATGTAAAAGCTAGAACTCTAAAGATTTTTAAAGTATAGGATAATATTTTTGCAGTTTGAGGGTAGGCAAATATTTCTTAGGACACAGAATGCACAAACAATAAAAAGAAAAATCTGATAAATTAGACTTCAAACTTATAACTCTGCTCATCAGAAAACATCAATAAGAAAAGGAACAGGCAAATCACAGATGAGGAGAAAATATTTATGAAATATATATTTGACAAAGAATGTGCATCCAAAATGTGTAAAGAACTTATACAACTAAAAATATAAAGATAGCCCAATTTAAAATTAGAAAAATGATTTGAACAGTAAAGGGAGATATATAAATGCCTGAGTACACAAAAAAGGTGTTTAACATCATTATCCATAAAGGAAATGTAAATTTAAGCCATAACAAAATACCATTACAGCTGTACACCTGAAACTAACACAACATTGTATATCAACTATACTTCAATATAAAAAAAAAAACACCATTACGCACCTACCAGAATAGTTAACATTTAAAAGACTGATATCATCAAATATTAGTGGGGAAATGGGAGTGACTGAAACTCTCATACAGTGTTGGTGGGAATGTAAAATGGCATAACCACTTGGGAAAACAGCCTGACGATTTCTTCTAAAACTAAATATACACCGATCTTATGTCCCAACAATTCCACTCCTGTGTAATTGCCCAAGAGAAATGAAAACATATTTAAAAAAAAAACTTTTACAAGAATAAAAGCTTTTAATTCATAACAACCCAACCTGGTAACAGCCCTGGTGCGGGGGCAGGGCAACGGAGAGGTCCAAGATGGAGGGGATATATATATATATATATATATATATATATATACATATATATATATATACACGTATAGCTGATTCACTTCACGGTACGGCAGAAACTAGCACGACATTGTAAAGCAACTATACTCCAATAAAAAAAAAAAGAATCAACAGAAGAATGAATAAATTGTGGTAAATTCATTCATAGTATGCTAGTCAGCAACAAAAAGGAGCAAACTACTAAACCATGCAATATGTAAGAATTTCAAAAGTATTATGCAGAGTAAAAGAAGCCAGACACAAAAGAATATATACAGTATGATTCCACATACAGGAAGTTCTAGAACATGCAAAATTGATCTATGGTGCTCCTGGGGTGGAGGAGGTTGATACTTTTCTATATCTAGATAGTGGTTTAGGCTATACAGGTTGTCAAAATTAAATGGTACACTTACGATCATTTAATTGTAAGAAAATTTTACCTCAAAAGTAAGAATTCACGAACAAATATTTAACTCTATTTGTAATATGCATGCTCTATTCTTTAGGAGTGTTGTGTAATGATGTCTGCATCTTACTTTGAAACGCAACCAAAAAATAAGATGGATTGGTGGATAGCTAGGTAAGTGATTTAAAGCAAGTAATGTAACATGTTAATAGTAGAATCTAGGTGGTGGGTATATAACTATTCACTGTGTAAGCCTTTCAGCTTTTCTGTATGTTTGAAAATTTTCTTAATAAAATAGGAAAAGTAAATGAGTAGCTTTCACTACTGTAGACTACACTTTATTTTGTACTCATTTAATATTCAGGAGAAAGGTTATGCAGGTTGAACCATTTTCTCATTTATCTCACTTAGCTGATGAATAACATTTGAAGTGTAATAACAGGAAAGACTGCCAATAATAACAATGTAAACTAGTAAATGTAAATGCATAGGAAAGGTTCAGACCTCTAAACCAATAGTTTCAAACTTGACCAATTACCTGGATCACATGAGGGAATTTGTGAAAATATAGATTCCATGGCCTCACTCAGATTATGGCATATCTGAGAGTGAGGACAGAATCTTGTAATGCTAGTAGCACCTGGATGATTCCGCTGCAGCTCAGGTGTTGGGAATCAGTTGTGGACAGTGGCTCAGATAACGGGCGTGTTTCACAGTGCATTTCCCTTGCAGTTTCTGGGGAAAGCAACTTCCAGGGTTCTGGAAATTACGGAAGGGGCATGTCTGCTTCTTGGTGTGGCATCCTGAACACTGCTAAGGTGGCACGCTGTGAAAATCAAGCTGGAGGTCCAGCATCACAAAGCATCTGAAAAGGAAACACTTGAGAGTTCTTCCTTTATTCAGCGGTAAAGGACCAAGTGCTCAGAGAGGCTCTGAGCCAACCCAGTAAGTTCATGGATGAGCCAGGCCTGGAACCCAAGTGCACTTCCTCCAGTCAGTGCTCTTTCTATCCAGGCCTGGAACCCAAGTACACTTCCTCCAGTCAGTGCTCTTTCTATGCCACTTGATCTTCAAGGTTCACAGGAGAAATTACCAAAGTCTTTTTTGGTTTTTTTTGTTTTTTTTTTTTGCGGTATGTGGGCCTGTCACTGTTGCGGCCGCTCCCGTCGTGGAGCACAGGCTCCGGACGCACAGGCTCAGCGGCCACGGCTCACGGGCCCAGCCACTCCGCAGCATGTGGGGTCCTCCCAGACTGGGGCACGAACCCGCGTCCCCTGCATCAGCAGGCGGACTCTCAACCACTGAGCCACCAGGGAAGCCCCCAGAGCCTTTTTTATTTCAGGCTTCTGTCCTTACAAAAGAAATATAGTGTTTTAAATGCACCAAATGTAAATAACTGTGCTCAGGTTACCCCATTACATCCTGAAGTTTTAGCTTTTTAAAAATTGAGGAGGGGCTTCCCTGGTGGCACAGTGGTTAAGAATCCGCCTGCCAATGCAGGGGACACAGGTTCAATGAGGTATCACCACACACCAGTCAGCCGCTCCACAACGGGAGAGGCCACAGCAGTGAGAGGCCCGCGTACCGCAAAAAAAAAAAAAAAAAATCTACAAACAAATGCTGGAGAGGGTGTGGAGAAAAGGGAACCCTCTTGCAATGTAGTATTTTTGGAAATGAATACATTAATCAATAACTATAAAATGCTTAAAGCAATACCTGGTCAATATTAAGTGTGGAATAAATTATTATTAATTATAAAAAAAAATTGAGGAGGGGCTTCCCTGGTGGCACAGTGGTTAAGAATCTGCCTGCCAATGCAGGACATGAGTTCAAGCCCTGGTCCGGGAAGATCCCACATGCTGCGGAGCAGCTAAGCCCGTGCGCCACAGCTACTGAGCCCATGTGCCACAACTACAGAAGCCCACGAGCCTAGAGCCCGTGCTCTGCAACAAGAGAAGCCACCGCAACAAGAAGCCCATGCACCGCAACAAGAAGCCCATGCACCGCAACAAAGAGTAGCCCCACTTGCTGCAACTAGAGAAAGCCCGCACACAGCAATGAAGACCCAACCCAGCCAAAAATAAATAAATAAAATAAATTTATTTTTAAAAAATTTGAGGAATGATTGACATAGAATATTATATTAGTTTCAGGTATATAACATAATGATTCCACATTTGTGTATATACTGTGAAATGATCACCACAATAAGTCTAGTTAGCTGAATTTTTAACTTTCGGTATATGTTCAATTATGAAATAACCCAGATGATTATTTTATACTAGATCACACCTTCACTTACCTACTTAAGGTTTCAATTCCTTCCTTTCTCTCCTTGGTCTCCAGATTTTTGATCCCCTCATGGATCATTCATTTCCTTCAGCATCAAATATTTCATCCATTAAAAAAAAAAATCTCTCTTGTTCCCACTTTTCTCCTCTTCGTGGCAAAAATTCTTGAAAGAGTTGTCTATACTGTTGTCACCAATTTCTCTCCATCTCTTTGAACCGCCTCCCATTAGGCATTTTGCTCTCACCTCTCCACTAGGACTACTTCTATCCAGGTCACCAGTGACCTCCACATTGCTAGAGCCAATGGTAAATTATCTGGTTCCACCTCACTTGGCCAATCAGTGACATTATACCTTATGGATCCACCTTCCTCCTTGAAGGAAGATGGATCACTTGACTTCTAACTCTTACGGTTTTTCAGTATCTCTCTAATCCCTCTTCTTAGAATGCTCTGCCATTTCCTTATCATCTCTCAATTGCCTACATCTCCATTTGTATATCTAATAGACCCCTCAAACTTAATGTGATTAAATAGAGCTCATTCTGGTACCCTCCAAACTCATTTCTCCAGTCTTCCCATCTCTGTTAATGACAACCACACCCTTCTGGTTGCTCAGGACTTTCTTGACTCCTTTCTTTGTCTTACGCCCCACATTTGATCTGTCAGTAAATACTGTTATCCATACCCTAAAAAATCTATCTAGGATTCTATGGCTTCTCAACATCCTACTGTGGCCTAGTGTAAGCCATCATCATCTCTTGCCTAGATTATTGCAGTAGCAAAAACTAGTCTCTCTGCTTCCACCCTTGCCCTGCTTCAGCCTGAGTGATCCTATGGAAAAACAAAGTCAGACAGATCATGTTATCCCTCTACTCAAAACCTTTCTATGGGTCTCCCATCTCACTCAGAATAATGGCTGAAATTCTTACAATTACTCAAACCCCCCTGTATGATCTGACCCCTGTTATCTCTATGACTTCATCTCCTATTTCTCTCCCCCTTCTGCCCCAGCCACCCTGGAGTTCTCACTGTTTCTTGAAAACACCAAGCCCTCATCGGCCTCAGTGCTTTTGCACTTGCTGTCCAATCTTCCTACAGTGTTCTCCCAGGCTATATGCTGGGCTTGCTCCCTCACCTCATTTAAGTCTCTACTCAATATCATCTTTTCAGTGAGGTATTTCTGGTCACATTACATAAAATATCAACATCCCCTACATACACACATGCACACAATTCTTTTTATTTGCTTATTTTTCTAACTTAAAACATCAATATTTAATATACTTTTAATTTATTTAAGTTGCTTGTTATCTGTCTTTCCCACCAGAATTTAAGCTCCTTGAAAGCAGGGAGGTTTTTTTTTTTTTTTTTTTTTGTCTGTTTTGTTCACTGGTTAATCCCTAACACCCAGAAAAGTGCCTAGCATGTAGTAGACACTTAATAAATTGTTGGTGGATGAATAAGGTGCATGTACTTTGCTGAGAGCTTTGGGCTTTGCTCTGTTGGAAGCTCCTCAGGTTTCTTAAGTGGAGGGCCATCAGAGAGAGAAAGTTTCATATTAGGAAGATTACCCTGGTGGCAACATGAGAGTGAACTGAAGGTGAGAACCTGACAAATCAGGATCCAGGGAGTCCAATTTGGAAACTTACAAGTGACTTGATGTGTGGAGATAGGGGCAGACAAGCAGTCATAAGCAGAAGGGACACAGCTGACACTTAGAAGTTAGAATCAGCAAGATTTAGCTGAGGAGGAGATTCAGAGGTAGGGGCTGGCAGAGAAGGAAGCATGAAGACTACCTCCTAGGTTTCTGGTGTGGATAAGTAGTGGTACTATTCGTTAATAGGAAATAGAGGGGAAGGCACTTTTGAAGGGAACTTTGGAAGCTGAGTCTTGCTTATTTTGCATTTGAGATTTCTGGGGAGGAACAGCCAGAAATAACCAACTGACAATTCTCTTTGTAAGTTATAAGCATGAATAAAATCCCCCAGAGTGAGTATATACATTAATAAAAGATTAAAGGTCAGAGTTCTTAGAAACACCAATATTTAAGGCTCAGATAGATGGAAAGAGGTGTAGAAAATGGTCTGATTCTGGAGAAGCTGATTAGAAATGAGCAGTGCCACAGAAACAAGGGAGGCCATGCTCCAGCGACATCTGTGTTTGTGGCTGGATCCTTGGTGTATCTCTAGCCTCTTTCACTTGCTTCCCGTGAACCTAGGAGTGCATAGAAAACTTAAATATTAAGCTTCAAGTCAGGGGCCACAAGACTGGGGTTTAGTGGCTTGGCTTAGTTGCCATAATCAAGTAATTTCTGCTCTTTAAAATGTCTAATCACTGGACTTCCCTGGAGGTCCAGTGGTTGAGACTCCATGCTTCCAATGCAGGGGGCGCAGTTTCGATCTTTGGTTGGGGCACTAAGATCCCACATGTTGCGGGGTGCAGCCAAAAAGTAAAAAAAAAAAGAAAAAAAAATGTCTGGTCACAAGATCCTGAAGCTGGATCTCATAAATGGGAGCACAGCGTCAGTGTTACACTCTAGTCTTTTTGAGTGTTTGTGAGTTTCTTTGACAGGGATCCACTTGTGTGGTTGTACCTATGCACCATCCTGACCCCGAAATCAGAAAGAAAGAGAGATAATATGAACGGTATTTATATCAAATCTCTTGAATATTTAAAAATATAAAAATGGATCTACTGCTGCAACCTCAGCATATGGGAAAGCTTTTGTGCTGATTCATTCTGTTGTTTTAAAAAAATGCCTCATTATTGCAGCAAATGCCACATCTAAGCGTTTTCTTGTGTTAGCAAGGTGCAGAATGCTTTCTTGAAGAAATACAAAGAAATCTTGTGCATTTCTATATGTCACAATGTTTCTAGGAGTCAATTTTCTTTGAGAAATGTCTTCTTGTTTTGAATGACAACTCATATAATTACACCAACAAACACTACTATTCACTGTAGCAACCAAACAGATGGATAGCCAGATACACCCACTGGAAAATCAAAAAGACCAAGATAGGGCTTCCCTGGTGGCACAGTGGTTGAGAGTCTGCCTGCCGATGCTGGGGACACGGGTTCGTGCCCCGGTCTGGGAAGATCCCACATACCGCGGAGCGGCTGAGCCTGCGCGTCCGGAGCCTGTGCTCCGCAACAGTGAGAGGCCCGCATACCGCGGAAAAAAACAATTTTCTCTGTGTTTTCGTTTGGGGTTTCTTTTTGAGTTTATTTATTATTATTATTATTATTAGCTGCTGTTGATGACTCTAAATTTGGAAATCCTCAGTAAAAGAGTACATTTTAAAAAACAAATTTTTGTGCTTGGGTAATTGATCCTATTTTTAACTTAGTCAATAGTTACAAAGTTGTTTAGAAATAATTACTTTTTTCAGATTCTAGTTTGAATGAGCAATGTTTGAAAAAAGGCCAGATGTTGGAAAGTTGAGAGTAAGAGTTATGATTTACACTTCATCGTCAGGGACAGGAAGAAGAATGTTCTGGATAAATCCATGTTTTGCTAACTCAAGCACAACAATTAAGGAAAAGTGATACTTTCCTTGAGGGTAGTTATGCTTTGATCTAATCTCATCTCTTCTGATATATTTGAAAAGTTCAGCCCATTTGACAATGGTATTAGTTAGGGTAGAGGTTAAGTTGCTTTAACAAAGCAACCTTAAATACAGTGGCTTAAAGAAGATAGTTCTAGGGAGAATATATTCCACATGGTCATTCAGGAACCCATCTTGTTGTTTTGTCATCCCTTAGGGCTTCGTCCTTGTCCGAATAATCAAAGCTGGCCTTGCTTAATCAAAACATGGACGTGGTCACATCCACGTCCCAGCTTTATGGGAATAGGAACGAGAAGTGCATTGGGACAAGTGGCTTGTCTTTAAAGGTGGAAGTCCCAAAAGTTGCACGCATTCCTTTGGCCTGAACTTAGTCACATAACCACATTCCCGTGCGAAGGAGGCCAAAAATGTAGTCTCTAGCTGAGCATCCACATGCCTAGTTTAAATTCTAATGCTATGGAAAGAGGGGAGAACAGATTTTGGAGGACCATCCGCAGTTTTCCAGTCTTTGAGAGACAATCTGATAGAAACATTGTAACGCTGAGCTTGGAAGCACTAACTTCAAAAGGCAGGACTCATGGTTCAAACAATCGTTAATATGTACTGAAGATCATATTGCAGAATAAGGGAATGCAATCTATTCCAAATAGATATTTTTGGGAGAAGCAGTAATGCAGAAAGACGGTAAAAGGCCCAGAGCTTAAATAAACACATTTGAATAGGAGGTGCTATGTGTCAAGGCAAATGAAAATCAGCTGATTTACCATGTCTCGGTCCAAACGGAAAAAAAGATCACCCCTGATTCTGAGGAGTTCATATAAGAATTCTAATTAGGATTAAGAACATTATCTCTCTCCAAATGTCTGCAAGCATAGACGATTGGTTCTGTCTCTGGCTATACCTATAATTTCACAATACAACTTCTTTAAAAGGAGGAGACAATTTGGTAAACTGATAACTAATTTAGATAATGCTAATTGTATTGGGTGGAAGATGATTAGGAGAGTTATAAAAGAAACCTCAAGGGTGCTCTGCAAGAGATATATTATTGAAAACATGAATACGTGTAAAGCTGTTATCTGTTCCACAAAAGAGCAATGATTCCTGGATGTGTTTGTATTTCACAAAATCAGAAGAGGAAGAGCTGGGGGCAGGGGTAGATGGCATAGTGGTTATGCTAATTTTGGTATACTCCAGAATCCCTCTTTAATTCCTTTCTGGGAATGGTGCATGTGCATATGGACACAGGTGACCTAATTGCATTACATCCTCACCTGGCCTTCTAATTACCAACTGTACTCCGCAAGTGGATTACCAATACAAATGTACTTCCTTTTCAGTTAAACGCAGGTAGCCTTGGCTATTAAGTAACCCCTCCTTATTTTCGTTATGCACACAATTTGCCGCCTCAGAACATTGTGGGACTTATATAACCCTTCCTGTGGAATAGTTGCTATCATTGAGTCAGTTTTTGGAGACTTAGTCAAATATTTGTTTCCCATTTTAGGTAAACACAGTGTGCTAATCTCCACAAGTGTGGTGTTTATATAGACCCCATTTAGTGTTATTTGGAATAATCATATTTCATTCTTCATATCGTGTGATAACCAACAAGAATGATATGATAACTATCCCTTGAGCACTCTATAGAGCAAAAGGTATGTCCCTTATGAGATGCAGCAAACACCCTTCCACTTCTGAAATCCAAGTCAAGCAACCCATCTGAGCTTGTTATGTTCTGTCCTTTCCCTCTCAACCTGCTGAGTGTGGCAAGATGGACCCATGGCACAAAGACCCCATCTTATATGGACCACATCTCCTGAGCTCCCTTGCTGGTGGACTTAGCTTTGATCCATTTTGGGAGACCAGAGGGTGACAGTGAAGATCTGGGCAGTTTCTCTGGTCTCTCTCCTTCTTTCCATGCTCTATCTCAGGCACAGCTGGTTCTCTTTATGACCACAGCTCCCACTGGGTGACTCTGCTCTGCTCTTTCGTCTCTCATTGTGTTCCAGTAACCTGATTTCTTCTTCTTGTCCCTTCAGTTTAGAGGCGATAACAGCTTCCCACTATAGCTAGTGCCTGGGACATCACCATCTGTTGTTTACTCCCGTGACCCAGCCCAAACCTCCTTAAGTAATACTTTCCTGAAAGTTTCTTCATTTAAACCAACTGGGGTGAATTCCGTTTCCTGTCACAACGATGACGGAAGGTAGCTGATACACCTTTGTGTTGATATACATTCAACAGGTTCTGGGGAGAGTTAGCCATGCCTACTCTTCTAATTTCCTTTCTTTATTTTTCTCTTGAATTCATTCCAAGTCAATGCCCCTATCACTCTACCATTAATGTTGTCGCCAAAAATGTTAATAATAATAATCCGATGGTCAGTTCTTAGCCCTCATCTTAATCTCTCAGCAGCAATGGGCACAGTTGACCTTTCTCTCCTCCTTGAAATCATCTCTTCACTTGGCTTCCTGGACATCATGCTCCACTGACTTTTCTAATGCCTAGTAAGCCTGTCTTTTTCAGCCCCCTTTCCTGGTTCCTCCTTGTGGCAGAGCCGGGCTGGCTGCTTACCAAATGTGCTTTCTGTTTCTCGTGAGCATTTCTGAATCTCCCTTGCAATTTGAAGGGCCCATGGGTACCACTTCTAAGCACGGTTCCTAAAATTTCGCCATGTACCATCCTCCACGTTCCTTCCTTCCTCATTGCATGATGCAGATACTCATGATGACCTAAGAATCCATGAGTTGAAGATTGAAAAGCCACAGAATGGAATCAGAGTCACCCACCAATCAGGGCACCCATTTTGGACTTTATGTGAGTGAGAAATGTACTTCTATTGAGTTTGAACCATTATTCATTTCTGGTTTTGCTGGTTACAGCAAGTAGAAGTATCTGGACTAATTTGCTCCTTACCTGCCCGTACCCTCAACACTGAGTGCCCAGGGCTCAGTCCTTGGATTTCTTCTCTTTCTACCCTCTTTCCCTTGTGACCTCATCCAGTCTCACACCTTTCAATACCAACTCTATTTTTGTCAGCTTCATTCTCCCAGCTGCTCAGGCTAAAAACCATTCTTGAGCCCCACATTTATCAGCCAATAAATCCTAGTGGCTCTACCTTCAAAATATATCCAGTATCTTTCTCCTTCTCACCATCTCCATAGGGATCAGGCTAGTCAAAATCTGCACCTGGAATACATAATGGCCTCTTACTGGTCTTCCTGCTTCTGACCTTGCCCTTTTCAGTCTGTCCTTAACCTAGTCACTAAAATGAGTCAGGATAAAAGTTGGATCATGGCACTCCTCTGCTCAAAACCTTTATAACTTTGCATCCCACTCTCTGGAGTCTTTACAATGGCTTCCAAGATCCTGCATGAGCAGCCCCTGTTACCTCTTTGACTTCATTTCCTACAGCTTTCCGTCCCGACACCCTTGCCATGCTGGCCACCTTGCAGCTCCTCCTTGCATATTCCCACCTCAGAGCCTCTTTTCTTCCTGTTTTTTTTTCCCCCAGATGGTCCCAGGGCCTCCACCTGTCACCTTGACTCAAATAGCATTTCGTCAGTGAAATTTCCATGACGTCCATTTAAATTTCAACCCTTCCACACACACTCACTTCTCTCCTTTCCTTTTCAGATTTTCTCCATAGAGGTTATCACCGTCATGCATAAAATTTATTTGATTTTGTGTTTTCTTTGGTCTTCCCTCCATAGGATTTAGCTCACTGCAGGCAGGGATTTTTGCTTGTTTTGTTTCCTGCTGTATTTCAGTACCTAGAACAGGGCCTGGCACACATAGTAGTGCTCAAGAAATATCTGTGGAATGAAGGAACGAATGAATGCATTCTCTGCTTTCCTTTTAAATCAGACAGGAAAAAACAAATTTTAAGATGCTTCTTAAAAAATAAACCATATGTAAGAGGAAGGAAGGAAGGAAGGAAGGAGAAGCAGAGAAAGGAAGAAGGAAAGAAAAAAACAAGAAAAATCTGTGGCTTCACATTCCAACAAAATACACTGCATTTTCCCAGCCCTCAAAATTGAATCCATGCCAATAACCATGCTTACAGAGCCTTTCGTGGAAGATTGAGGCCCTATGACCAGCATTCCAAGAACCCATGGCAAGCAGGCACTTGAAGCTGGTGTTGTTAGAGTGAACATAACAATATGTTAAACCAAGTGTGTCTTTATTTAATGTAATATTTCCAAGTGGTTATCACTTTAACATGTTTTTAAATGTATATTTCTCTTTGTAAAAAATGTTATATACACAGTATACATAATTTGGAAAATATAAGAAAGAATAAAGGCATAAACAATGAAATAGAATGAAAAATAACTTAGAAAGGAAGGAACACCCATAGTCACAGAGACATGTACAATTAACGTATTGTCTCAGGACCTACATTCATTTCTTTACATTAAAAAAAGTCATCTTTCAATGAGCTTAATAAGTTAAATACATTAGCATGAACCTCAGTGCACATAACACAAATCACTTATCAAATACTGAAGCAGAGCTGCTCTTATTTCTTGCTACACACACTTAGCAATCAGTTCCCACGATCATAATTATCCTGTCATCGGCAGCATTTAACGACAGACAGGGCCACTCAGACATTATAAACAACCAAATGTGCAGATTTGAGTAGCCCGTTTTTCTCAATGTGAAATAACAATTCCATTTATGTAGCAGTAATGAAACATTTCTTAGTGAAAAACTGAGAGATTAAAAATGGTTTTGGCCTTGCCTGTGAGTAATGATGTCAAGTGATGTAGTGGGGTAATTATTGTGAAGACTTAATTCCTGTGTCATCATGTATTTATAGATATACAAAGCATTCTACTGATTAAACAGCATTCAAGGTGACTAAACATTAACTGTGATTGACAGTTTACAGCTCAGACAGACTAAAAAGATTAAATAACATTAGAAAGTGACAGGTGACTTCTTTCCCCTCCGGGCATTTTGCCCTGTGAGGAAGCGGTTGAGACTTCTATTAATATTGCTAACAAGTAAGTTCTGAACTGGTTGCTGGCAGCAGTCATATTCTGAGAAGGAATGCAAATCCTGTTATGCATCTGTTTCATCTTGGTGAGGTTGCAATGGCTATAAAAGTTAGATATAAGGTAAAGGAGAGTATAACTTCCCTTGAGACTTAAAATACCCTGAAACATGTCCAACTTCTAGGGGCAGATAATGTTTCAAAGCTGTTGGCCAAGATCAATTTGTTTTATATCTGATACATTCTCTCTCAGAAATAGAGCCAAGATTATCCCAAATTCATTTATTCAGAATTTTAGGTAAACAACATTACTTCTCTATAAAATTTCCCCTATAGCTGAGCCTTCAGCTATATTACATGATTCCTAATTACATACCTATGAGTGCCTTACCTCAGCCTCTATCCTTTTTTCTTTCTAGAAGTTTCAGAGATTCTTTTTTTTAAGCAGTTTTTTTTTTTTTTTTAATTTATTTTTGGCTGTGTTGGGTCTTTGTTGCTGTGCACGCGCTTTCTCTAGCTGTGGCGAGCGGGGGCTACTCTTCTTTGCAGGGCACGGGCTTCTCATTGCAGTGGCTCCTCTTGTTGCGGAGCACGGGCTCTAGGCGCACGGGCTTCAATAGTTGTGACACGCGGGCTTAGCTGCTCCGCGGCATGTGGGATCTTCCTGGGCCAAAGATCGAACCCATGTCCCCTGCACTGGCAGGCAATTTTTTTTTTTTTTAAACCCATCATTTATATTGTAGAATTATACTTAGAAATCAAAGAATTATAAAATTAATTGTCCAGTTTGTTTGAAGGTAAGACCTTTATAAATCTAACTTAAAACTTTTATCAACAGAAGTGCCTTCCTGTTGCTCATTTAATTAATTTTATTGTTTTACAATATCAAGATAAGGGGGCAGTTAATTGACATATAAATTAATTGAACTCTGTAATGAAATACCAGTTTAATTAGTCATTTATGATGTATAATCGGAAAGGTGAGAAAATTCGGCAGAAAATGCCACACTATCATTACTCTCATTTTGTATTTTTTTCTCCTATCTCAAGACAAATCAAAGTCATTTTGTGAACCCTGAGTTCTATTTTTTTTGACTGTGAAAATCTGTGTCATGGCCTTGACCGAAATAGCTGACATGTAAAATTTATTACTTACTTGCTCTTAATTTCTTCCTCACTTGTTAATCATTTTATTTAAAAATAAAACACAGACACAGAACTGAATAAAACAAATTTGTAACTTAGTAAGTTATTACAAGGCATCATTCTTGTAACTACCACTCAGGTCAAGAAATAGAATTTGGGGACTTCCCTGGTGGCACAATGGTTAAGAATCCACCTGTGGGCTTCCCTGGTGGCACAATGGTTAAGAATCCGCCTGTGAGCTTCCCTGGTGGCGCAGTGGTTGAGAGTCTGCCTGCCGATGCAGGGGACACGGGTTTGTGCCCCGGTCCAGGAAGATCCCACATGCCGCAGAGCAACCAAGCCTGTGTACCACAACTACTGAGCCTGACAGGCAATTCTTAACCACTGCGCCACCAGGGAAGTCCCCAGAGGAGACTTTTGACCATCTTCTCTTTAAACAGATAATACTAATTCCTATAAAATCATAATCATCAAACCTGATATGCTTGTCGTTCTTTGAACTTTCTGAAATGTTTCTTTTTTTCCTCTTTTATCTCATGGTAATAATAATACATGTGCACAAGGTTATGACGAGAGCTAGATGAAAGAACGCATGTGAAGTGCTTGGCACAGTGCTGACCCATAGCATTTGCCAAATAATTGTAAACCATTTAAATGAACTAATTTACTATATCTCATCCTTACAGTAGCTTCTTAAAGTAGACAGAGTAAGCAGTATTATTTTTGTTTCATGAGTGCCTTTGAATCCAAGGCACAAAGGTTGAATGGCTTTCCTAAAGTCAAGAAATTTTGGGGGGATCTGAATCAACATTAGAATCCATACCTCCTGGTTTCCAACCTCAAGTGTGTTGCCTAGGGTCTTCTAAACCACATCATCGCTCTGGGGTGAGAGATGGCCCAAGACTTCTCCATGTGTCATCCCTTAAGGCATCATAGCTATCAGTCATGCTCCCCAGCTATGCTCTCATCAGCTCCTTTAGTCCCCATCCCATGCCTCTTTTGTTAAGACTGAATTTTGTGCTTGTTAAGAGCACAAGCTTTGCTCTCTGACAGATCTGTGTTTGAATCCTGATTCTGGCTCTTAAAAGCTGTGTATAAAGAGGACATAGATTTGTAAAGAAAGCGAGATATTGCCCGTGTAGTACCTGGCACATGGAAAGCACTCAGTAGATTATTTCCATTGTTATTGTTATTATTCCTAGATAAACTCCAGAGCTGCACTGCTGTACCTGCTACCATAGCCACATCTCCACACCAGCTGCCTCCTTGGGCTCCAGCCAACCTACCAAACTACTGTTCTCCCTGTCAGTGAATCCTCCTGACCACTCCAGGACCTCTCCTGCTTTGGGTACTGTGGACTCCCTCCTCTCCACTGGATGCTTTTCGGTTTTGGCATCAGGGCACCCACCCTCGTGGTTTTCCTCATACATGACTCCTTCCCTTTCCAATGGCGCCACTTCCCACCCTTTATCCCACCCTTCAGAGCTCTGCCTGTCCCTGCAGACAGAGTCTTCAGCGTACTATTCTCCTCTTCAACTGTGCTCTGCATGGATCATGGTTTTATTTACCCCTCCATATTCACCACATTGCATTCACCATATCTGCTTCTAGACCAACTAATTGGTTTATCCTCAAATTACATAAATATACGTGTGTGTATATGATACATATACATACATATATAATTTTTTCCCTAAGGGCTTGGTGGGAACAGTTGAAGGAATGTGATTAACATTGTTGGCAGGAAGCGAACTGGAAAATGCCTAAACATCATCTGCACGTTTTAACCACCCTTTACAAACCTTCAGAGGTAAGTCATGGAACCTCCGTGGGTCTCATCCCTTCAGTGAAGGCATCCAGCAGCAAGATAAGGGAGTAATTCACCCACTATCTCCTGTCCCTGCAAGGTCTTAGCAATCCTTTAAAAGATTAGAAACTTATGAATAAACAAGGCACAACTCCAGCACTGGTGTCCCATTTGGAGTCTCATTAAGGCGGCAATAAATTCAAACTTATATAAATACTCTGGCCCTGCTGGGCACCTCAGAGCAAGTGAAGCTCGGGCATCCTGTCTGAATAACCACTTCTGCTGCCACTATCTCAACACACGGGAAATTGTTATTATAACTTGCTGTTCACAATCATATAGTGCTGAAAACCCCTCTAAAATCTCAAAAAGCCCTCCCATTCTTGTCTCCTTCACCCCCATGTGCCATGGTGTATCTCATTCTACAACTGTCACTGCTCTACCATGGCTCATTGATTAGGGTGTTGTGTTGGCCCCAGGCATCCTGAACGCCTTGTTGCAAAGGCACAGATACAGCAAAACTATGGCCATTGACACAAAGTGCTTCTAACAAGGAAGACATTTGGGAGTAAAGGGTGGGAACACTGGAGCCTCTTTCTCCTTCTCCAGTTTGGTGCCTGGAGAGACCCCAAGTATGGTATAGACACGCATGTCAGTGCCCTTTTACATAAAAAATAGGAAATGAATTCCAAACAATACTGGAAACAGCTGACCCTTTTAGCACAATGCTTAAATATGCTAGTACTGAGCCAAGGCAGCATGTGTAGAGTAAATATTTTAATCCCTAATTAATCACTTTGGTTAGATTGGTAAAACACAAGTCTAATGAAAATAATTTGAAATTTCCTTCATGAATAATTGCCTTGTTCGGGGAATTGTGGGAAGAGTCAACTGACTGACCTTCCATTCTTACTCAGCTGTACTGCTCTGAGACTTAATTTGTGTCCTTCAACCTCTTCCAGTCACCGTCATGAGATTAGAAATACCTTTTGTGCAGTTCAGCAGCAAATATGCAATATGACAGTTAAGTCAGCAGAGAGGTAAAGAACCAAGCAACTCCTGGCTTTCTCACTGTGGAGCCATACAGGACCCTGTAGAGGGGAGGGTATCTTCACAACCCTGCATTCTTTTATTAGGTTGTGAGCATGATGGATTGCTCCAGGTTATTGAACTGTTCCTGTTCCTTTTTAATTAAAAACCTGAATAATAAGGTGCCCAGGGTTTGGGCATTTACAAAGGGGAGAGAAAGAATTTTCCAGCTCTGAGTGCTGATGAATGCTATCCTGATTAGCACTGTGCCACCAGATTTAATTACTTCTTTGAGTAAATCAAATCTTTCTTACAGGGCAATGTCCCTGGGTGTGCAGAGACCAAAGGTTAAGCCACCTTACTAGTTACCTGTTCAGACATGTTGGAACCTCTTAGATGTGGGTTGTGAGTGTGCTCTATGCCATCCCTGTTCCATCCTGCTTGCCTGCCCATTCTCCTTAACTTCCTCCCGGGTGCCCCTCAACCCCCTTCCTGCAATGAATGTATTGCTTATCTGGTTGGAATGTCACTAGGAGTAATGCCTGGCAATGTGCCATATGGCTGGTGCACTCTGGCTCACACTGCAGTCATTGCTAAAAATTGCCTGGTCCACCAGTCAGTTTGGCCAGTTCTATGGACTGTCAAGGTCCACCTGGTGGACCATCTGCCACCTCCCCCTGGAGGTCCCTCCTCTCTTTTGTTTTCCAGTCTGGTCCTCCTCCTAAACCTTGCTCTTTTATTTAGAAGATACGAATATTTGGGGGAATTTTGCTTCTGCTTCTCAACATTCAGGAGGACATGATGTTCTGGGGTTGCTGAGACGCATTGGGATAATAGCACATTAACTCTTTGTTGTTCTGCAGTTGCCTTGCACGGCGGCCAATAAATGGCTTAAGAAGCTTGGTTATAGGGTGGCAAAATACCATTCAAATGGAGAAGCATAGAGGCAGGCAACTTGTAACCCAGGTGGTAATTGAACCAAATTTTGGAGCAGATTTGGTGTCTCTATTCACAAATGGAATTAACCACATCTCATGCCAAAAGGATCACGGAAGCCCTCCCATTTTATAGGGTCAGAGGCATAGAGAATTAGAAGCCAACCCATTGGTTTTCAATATACTTTGACCATTGTGGGTGTGTGGAAGGATAACTATGCATCCAATAGCATGATACATGGTTAAGCATAACTGGTTGATCATACTGTTGTCCTAATGATCACCTTTAAAAATAGCTCTAGGACTTCCCTGGTGGCGCAGTGGTTAAGAATCCGCCTGCCATTGCAGGGGACATAGGTTTGAGCCCTGGTCCGGGAAGATCCCACATGCTGTGAAACACCTAAGCTTTTGTGCCACAACTACTGAGGCTGCGAGCCACAACTACTGAGCCCACGTGCCACAGCTAGTGAAGCCTGCATGCCTAGAGCCCATGCTCCGCAACAAGAGAAGCCACTGCAATGAGAAGCCCGGGCACCGCCACAAAGAGTAGCCCCCGCTCGCCGCAACTAGAGAAAGCCCACGCGCAGCGACGAAGACCCAACACAGCCTAAACAAACAAACAAGCAAATACACTAGCTCTAAAGGATTCCTCCCCAGAGCTCCTGATGCCAGATCTCTGAATCAAAGAGTTGCCAGCAACAAGTCTAATTCCAGGGAAGAGGGCAGCAAGAGGGCACTGGGCTGCAGAAGGCAAACATTGACTGTTTGAGTATCATTGTGCCCAGGCTGGGTCCTGCTGCTGGCATCTAACGAGTGCTTGCCCTCCCTCGCCGGGGAATGTGTGCTAGAAAGGATTGACTGCCTTTGATTCCAGCCACACCAGCCTGTGTGGGAGCTCTCCACAAAGCAGACCAGGAACTGGTTTTCAAATTGTCTGTCTGCACTCTTGCTTTTCCCAATTTTCCTGATATAAATAAGTCAGGTCAGAACACTCACAGACCCCATGGAATGAATACAAAAATGTCCTTTGCGGTTGTGTAACTCTGTCTTTCTAGAGTCGTCAGGATTTGAACTCTGGTAGTGCCCCCCTCACAACTTAACCCTACACAGGAGCGTGTTCATCCATTACCTGAGAGTCTTTTTCTATAAGTGTTTCATTCATTCAATATTAACTAAGCACCCACTAGACACCAAGTGTCGTGCTGGGAACTGCCCTAATCAAATGTAGCCCCTCCCCTATTTAAGTTTTTCTCAACATTGCAATTTAATTCTGTCTTCCTGCTTCTTCAGTGGTTTTAAGATCTACTGTTGAGTTACCGTGCATTTGGCCGTTCATACATTTTTGCCTTCCCTCCAACATTGCTTACTTTAGTCTTAAATCCCTCTTATGGCTGAACCTAGAAACACAGTAATACTGAAACTACATTGGACCATTTTGCAGAGAGATGGGTATGGATATATGAATAGATGGATGGATAGATAGGTGGTAGATAGATAGATAGACGGATGGATAAACAGATAGGTAGTTGATAATAGAGATATCTTTTGGTGTGAGCTGTTATGTGGCACAGAAGCATTAAATTGGAAGAAATGTAAGACATTCTGTGAGAGTCCTTTCCTCATAGAGGTTCACAGGTCTGAGTGACTTGCTGAAGGTCACAGCTAACTGTTTTACAGTTGAGACTAGAGAACTGGCTTCTGACTCTTGGTCATTACTGTTTCCAACACACAGTGATCCTTAACCCGTATAATTCAGGCTCTATGCTTTGATTCTTCTGCTATCTAATCAGTAAGAAACGGGTGAAATATCAAAAAGATTCACACATTTTAATAATAATAATAATGTGTGTATGAAGCCTGCTTATTTCAGCATGCCCAAAATACATTCACAAAATGTTGGAACTTTCACCTGCTGGTTTTTGGGATAGCTATTCCAGGCAACAGCCCAGAACTTGGCTGTCATCAACAGTGGAGAGATTTCAGAACTTCCTGTGCCTTCTCCTATCCTGTTTTAATTACTTTCGTGGTGCTTCTTCATCAGCTGAGTTTCTACATTAAGGCTGAATACCTGGCCCAGCTCCAGAGCTGCCTCCTGGACGAGGTAAACTCTAGGTCTGAGTTTGGAGGTCAAGATGTGAGTCCCTCTTGTTGTCTCCTCAGCCTTTCATAATTTAGTTCCAGAAATTACATACACCCTTTTTCCTTTGATAAAGATGCCTAGTTTCCAGAAATCAGCTCATCAAACCTCAAGCAAACTAGACTCATTTTTGGGGGCAGACATCTCATTCACAGAAGCTTCCTTTTCTTTATTCAGATCTTAAAGACAATTTCTTATTGATTTGTTGCTTGTTTATATCACAGTGGCTAATATTTTTTAAAAATATAGCCATGAGTTCCAAAAAGAATCGCATACTGAAAACCTCAAAGAGATTGAGTCTGTGAAAGCAGGTTGCCATTAACAAAGTGAAGCACACGGCCAAGGCACTTGAGGCTCACACTTCGCTTTTTTTTTTTTTTTTTTTTTTTTTTTGTGAGTCATTGTCAGAAGCCAGGATTGGGGTAGCTGAGGTCAAGGGGTGGCTGTGTTATAAAGGTCACGGAAATTTAGAGTGTAGATTGGGGAATGAAGGCAGAGCAGATGTCAGGTGGCTTGGGGAGACTGAAGACAACTCCCAGAGTTAGTTTCCCTAGCTATGTCAGTGCTGTGGAAAATGGTGGAACTTAGTGGTTTTATCCTCACAGCTGCTGCTGGTGGAGCTGGCCTCATAGGCTTTCAAATCCTGGGCCCATGTGCGTCCCCTCTGGTCCATGACAGTGCTCTTGAGAATATCATTTTATTTGGAAAGTTCTGAGGAGAGAGGGGAAAGCAGTGCCCTGTACCTGTCTCACCCTGAATGCAAATTGGACTTATGCGGAGGCAGGTTTGCACTCAGTATGAAGAAGAACGTTGTAACAAGTAGGGAAGATCAGTCAGCTGAGATGTACAATGAGCTCTCTGGCATTGGAAGTAAGAGGCTTAAAGACTATCTTTCAAGGATTCGGAAAGGGGGTTCCTGTTTTGGATGAAAAGTTGGATAGATGACTTTTAAGATTCATATAACCAAAAGGATTGTGATTCCCTGAATATCGTTAACATAAATCTACGTCATAGGTTTATGAATATTATTTAATTCTGTTTCCAAATTGGCTCATTAGTGTACATGAAGGCCAATAGCAAGTTCAGAATAGGCAACTGCTCCTAGGATTGGGTTTCAAGGAACTCAGGAAGGCTCCACGGATTAGAAACAGACACAATTACAGCCTCACTCTTTTACTTAAGGCTGTGTCCCCTAGCCAGTGCAACCTATTTGGGAAAAGCAATGCACTAAGTGATACCAGTCATCTTGTCCCGGTGCACTGAGGGATAATGATTGCAGAGTCATGTGTTTAAGAGAACGAGCTTTGCAATGAGACTTCCTGGGTTGGAATCTCTGTGTGAATTTCAGCAAATCCCTAGCCTCATCTGTAAAATGGGGATGAGAATAATGCCTATCTTATAGGGATGCTGGGAGAATTAAATGAAATACACGTCAAATGCTTAGACCAATGCCTGGGAGAAAGTGAGAGATCAGGAAATACCAGCTGTTATTTACTCCTTGGTTCGAAGGGTTTGATCAGACTCTTTCTTGAGAGTAAGTTTGGCTTTGTGTAGGTGAGGGGCAAGGAGGGATTTTTGCTTTAGGGAAGGTGGTTCTCTGAACGGCTGGAGATGGAACCAAGGGGGAGGTAGCTAAAGAAAGCAGAACACAGTGCAGGGGACAACAGCTTCTATTTTGAAATGTTGCCCAAGGAAGTCCCATCCTGCCTGGTTTCCTGAGTTTCCATTTGATGAATAAACCCCAGATAAAAAGTCTTGAGGCTTCAGCTGCCTATCAACTCATCAGACTTAAAATGCATAGGAGACCCACCAGTTTTTCAGTCTTTCAGCTTTTCCCCTCTCAAGTAAAACAAGTCGAGAGAATCGAAGCCCCCAAACAGAATGTGTTTACTATAAGGGCCTAATCAACTTCCTGGAAAATTTTCTGCAGATTTTAATTAAGTTCTAAAGACCAGTGAACCTAGAGGGCTCAACACAAAGGGGGAGAAGCAGCCTGCCAGGGGTGCGCCTTTCAGCAGCTTCTCAGAGAAGATAAGGTGAGCATTCTCAACTTTTGTCTTTCTCGTGACTGGGCCCAGCTTTATCACAACGTAAAGAAAATTCATGTCATGTTATGAAGGGAGTCTTTGAAGCCTCCTCAGTAGTTGTTTTAACAACTCAGGACAGCTGCCTTGCTGTTAGTTATTCCCCCCGCCCTGCCCCACCCCACCCTCTGCTTACATGCAGTTTAAAAATTAATTTAGAATACATGAGATCAGCGAAACAAGGGCATTAGATGGTGTCCCCCAGAAATGGACTTCTTGTACTCCGAAAATGTTCTTAGAAACACATGTGAGTTTCTTTGCTCTCAAATTAAGGAGGATTAAAGCCGCCAGACAGTTGTTGCTCAGTTCCTTCGGATCATGTGGCCAAGGCTGAAAAGCCTTAAGTTGCTGGCATGAGCCTAAGTCAGTTGCCTGATCTCCAAATTAATTTTTGAATTAAATGATTGTCCCCCCTCCCTTTTTTTCTTCTAATTGAGACTTCCATTGAAAAATGCTTAGCAAACAGATGGAAAAAGCCAGAACAAAAGACTATTGTGGAATAATGAAATGGGGGTCATTTGAAACAGTTTTAGATTAGTACTAAAGGTGCAATTAAATCTTTCTTTTAATTATATTTTTATTAACTATAAAGGTATTTAAAATAAATTATAAGCATTTATAATTATAAGCATACAGGTAGAACCTAAAGAATGACTGAAAGAGCTTAGATCATTTCATAGTTCACTTGCATGAGCTTCTTCCTGGTGACACAGAACAAAGACTTCCAGGCAGAATAGCTTCATGTTTAATTTTGAAATAGCAATGACTTATCTTATAGATCTTAAGCAATGTTTAATGACCTGAACACTTGTAAAATGTTTCTATAAGATGAAATAAAAAGAGAGATAATTTTTAAATCCCTGAATAAGAAAAAGCCACATACTTAATAGTGAGGACAGACAAGTGTTTGAATAAGGAAGTGATATTCAGAAAGTAAAGGTTTATTTGAAAAAAAAAAAAGACAAAGTGTTAACATCAAGAACGTGCAAAAGTTTCAATTGTGCTGAAGGCTTAGATTCAAAATGTTCAGTAAAAAACTTCATGCTGAAAAAAATGCAGTATTGTGTAGTTATATGCATATTTCAAAATCTTAAAAAGTCAACTTCATCAATAAAAAGTCTTAAAGCCAATAATTATTGGCTGTGAAATGAACAGTGAAATAAACAGTTTGCCCAATCAAATTTATTTCGACCAGCCACCATTTAGTCACCAGATTCATGGCAAGATTCTGTGTGTGAAGAGTGCAAGTTTTCTCAGTTTTATCACCCTAAAGACCTCTTTGTGGATTGAAAAAACATAAAGGAATAGTTGTGAACAAATACTATTTCTTTTTATGTATAATCATCATATTTATTTATCACCAGTATGACATTTCTGACTAATTTTTTAGCATTTATAAATTTATAGGTTCTCAGAACAAATATTATTTCTGACTTAGGTACTGGAAAGGTGTCCTGTGGCTCAATGAGTTAAAAGGAAATTCTCAGAGCTCTTAGGATATGGTTGTTACACCCATGTAGAGTTAAGTCAGAGCAACTTTATTAAAGGAGTATCATGGGTGTGTGAGGGGAAGGGACAAGTCCTTGGAGCAGCAATTAAAAATCAGAACTGCTAACTAGACCTGGATCTTTCAAGATTTTTTTAACCTTGAGTTTTAAAATGTTGACTACAGACCCTTTGTGAGTAATTTGTACACAAACTCTAATAGATCCTTAATGGCTTACTTTTCTTTGTCTTGCCATGTTGAAGTTCTCTCTTTGCTGGTCCAGCTGCAGGGATGATTCTTTACTTGCTCTCCCTGCTTGCAGAAGATGACACTAACGAGAACCTGAGATGGGTGAAGAGATGATGGGAGTAGCCAGTTGCTCTAAATGAGTTTGTCAGCGGCCTGACTTTCATTCATTCACTCAAAAAATATTTATTGCATACCTGGCACTGTTCTAGAGGCTGGGAGTACATTAGTGAACAAACCAGATGAAAAGCTGGCCTACTGGAATTTACATTCTCGGGGGAGTTGGAAGTACAGACAATAAGCAAATAACTATGTCAGGTGAAAAGTGCTATGGAGAAGAGTAAAGCAGAGATGGGGAGGAGGGAATGCTACAGAGAGAGATGGCAATTGCAGTTTAGAACAGGAAAGTCAGGAAGGGCTCACTGAGAAGTGAATCTTCAGCAAGGGAGTGTAGAGGGCATCCCCGTAGACATCTGGGGCGTGAGTTCTCTGCTCAGAAGGAACAACAAGGGCTTTCCGGCTGGCGCAGTGGTTGAGAATCCGCCTGCTAATGCAGGGGAAACAAGTTCGATCCCTGGTGCGGGAAGATCCCACATGCCACGGAGCAACTAAGCCCGTGAACCACAACTACTGAGCCTGTGCTCTAGAGCCCATGAGCCACAACTTCTGAGCCTGCGTACCACAACTACTGAAGCCCGCGCGCCTAGAGCCCGTGCTCTGCAACAAGAGAAGCCACCACAATAAGAAGCCTGTGCACTGCAACGAAGAGTAGCCCCCGCTCACCGCAACTAGAGAAAGCCCAAGTGCAACAATGAAGACCCAAATCAGCCAAAAATAAATAAATAAATGTATAAAAAAAAAAAAGAGCGAACAACAAGTGCAAAGATCCTGCGGTGGGGTGTGCTTAGCTTGTCCTAGGAGTTAGTGAGAAAGAGAATCAAAATCTAAACATATTTCAATGGACCAACCCAAACAAGATGGAATTTAACAGGCGGGAATGATGGCAGAGGGATGGTAGATGAGGTTAGAGAAGTAAGAGGGGCCCATTTGCGAAGGGTCTTATAGGCCATTGTGGGGACATTTTAGGTCCCCCTGAGGGAAAGAGCAAAGAAGATTGATCAACCACTGTTGACTATCTAACAGATAAAACAGAAAATGGGAAAGAAGTGAAAAGGCTAAAGATGGGAAGTGTCTGGTGTTTAGAAGGTGGAAGTAGTTGGATATGGCAAATTATAGACCAGGGGTTGGCTGTTAAAGTAAAGGATCAGGGAGTTCCCTGGTGGTCTAGTGGTTAGGATTCAGCGTTTTCATGGCCCGGGTTCAATCCCTTGTTAGGGAAAAGAGATCCTACAAGCCACGCTGCGTGGCCAAAATTTTAAATAAAAGGAATAGTTAAAGTAAAGGATCACATGGTAAATGTGTGAGGTGTTGAGGGCCTCTGGTCTTTGTCACAACAACTCAACTCTGCCTTTAAGGCACGAAAGCAACCATAGAGAGTACATAAATGAACGAGCATGGCTATGTTCAGTAAAACTTTATTTACAGTAACAGATGATGAGCTGGATTTGGTCTGTAGGCTGTAGTTTGCTAACTTATGCATATAGACCAATAATTTGTGAGGACTAGGTTGAGAAACAAGAGATCACCAAAAATAAGTTATGGCAGAATCATCTTATTTCTTCATTTAATGGGACCATCAGTGTATTAGGATAAGTCAAATGGAGTCAAGATTATGGATCTGGACTTCACTGGGACACTTAAGAAACTCTTTTTTTTTTTTTAAATAAATTAATTTTTTTTATTTATTTATTTTCGGCTGCGTTGGGTCTTTATCACTGCACACAGGCTTTCTCTAGTTGCGGCGAGCGGGGGGCCGCTCTTCGCTGTGGTGTGCAGGCTTCTTATTGCAGTGGCTTCTCTTGTTGAGGAGCACTGGCTCTAGAGCGCAGACTCAGGAGTTGTGGCGCGCGGGCTTAGTTGCTCCGTGGCATGTGAGATCTTCCGGGACAACAGCTCGAACCCGTGTCTCCTGCACTGGCAGGTGGATTCTTTTTTTTTTTAATTTAATTTTATTTACTTTTTTATACAGCAGGTTCTTATTAGTCATCAATTTTATACACATCAGTGTATACATGTCAATCCCAATAGCCCAATTCAGCACACCACCATCTATACATGTCAATCCCAACAGCCCAATTCATCACACCACCATCTCCACGCCCCCCGCAGCTTTTCCCCCTTGATGTCCATACGTTTGTTCTCTACTTCTGTGTCTCAACTTCTGCCCTGCAAACCAGTTCATCTGTACCATTTTTCTAGGTTCCACATACATGTGTTAATATACGATATTTGTTTTCCTCTTTCTGACTTACTTTACTCTGTATGACAGTCTCTAGATCCATCCACGTCTCAACAGATGACTCAATTTCGTTAGCAGGTGGATTCTTAACCACTGCACCACCAGGGAAGCCCCCCAGACACTGATACTGTTTGAATGTGTTTTTGTTATATAAAGTTTTCTAAAGGATAACTTTCATTGATTAGAGAAGTAGTATAAAATCACATAATTATATTTAGGATAATTCAAAAAATATATCCTCATAGTGGTCATTAATTTAAGAGGTGCTCTTGTAGTGTATCTCTAGGGTGACTTTGGGAGAGAATAAGGGCTATTAGATGGCTTTTAGAGACTGAGCCAAACGAATCTGTTCTGTCACCCTTTCTGCTTCATAAATTTGCCTGTGTCAAGTATATGTGGCCTACACATGGTCAGCATAAAAGAGCTGAAGTAGAAACCATTAGATGTTTGTAGTCAGGACAGAGAGTGTCTGGTGAAAGATGAAGGATCTTCGTTTCCATAAGAGAAACTCTTTTCTTATTTTCTTGTGAGCAAGATGGAGAAACTGTCTTAGATTCAAGAATGCTTCTCTGCTCTGTGTCGCAGAGGCTGACCTAGCCAGCTGTGTTGCCTAAGCTTCTGTGTCAGCTGGTTTCCAGCTCAGTTAGGCCAAAGGTAGGAAGGGAGGAGTGGCGTATTTTGCCTCCTGCTTCTGTGCCTTGGGTGGCAGCTCCAGCAGTGGCTGCATCTCCTCCTTGGCTCCAATTTTCACTGCTATGTAGGTTCTACTACCCCTGCCCCCATGCATACTCCAGTCTACGACTGACAAAGGCTTCCTGTTGTTGCTACTCTTGGTTGCCTAACTGTTCCTTGGTTGGCTTCTCAGATCTTCTAGCGCCTAGGAAACAACTCCCATGTATTAAATCCTCTCTGTTTTAAATACTCAGGGTGGTTTCTGTTTTCCTGTTTGGACCCTGACTGATACAGGGGCTAACTTATGTCACCCAAGAGGGAGGTTTAGACCCCAGTATTGCCAGGCTCTCTTCTCTGCTCTCACCATTTTTAACAATAATTTGGATGATGATGTAGTTAGTGCATATGCTAATCACACTTGCAAATGGCAGAATCAGAATCTAAAAATATCTCAATGGGCCAAGTCTAACAGAAAGGAATGTAATAAGAAAATAATATGAACTCCTGCACTTGGGTCCAAAAATCAAGTATGAAATGGGGAAATCGTGACAACAGCACATGAGAGCTTCAGGTTTTTGGACTGACATCGCAACGTGGCCATAGTTTACCAAAAAATTAAAAAGCCACAGGGAGTACTGGTTGCACTAATCCTTTAGTACAGAGAAAAAGGGAGTTAAGTGGACTCTTCTCTATTAGTCAGACCACTCGGGGTACTACACTTAGTCTGGGGCACAACATTTAAAAATACTATTGATAAAGTAGCTTGAGACACAGGAGAATGATGGACTAGTAAAAGGCAGTGTAAGTTATTGAAAGAAACTAGAAAGAAGCACTCAGAGCAATGGGTAGGAATCAGACATTTCCACGTCTAAAGGGATACCAGGCCAGCAGTGGTTGTCTAGAACGACACATTGTCTGGCGCCTCTTTTCTGAACGGGCAGAGGGTGTACCTTCTCCCTTCTTGGCATACTCTACTAGCTTACATTTTCATATTAGGGAAGTTGTCCTTATGTCTATCCCCAAATTTTCACGCTCTAGTGAAAGTCCCGATGCAGTCATTGTTGACATGAGAACTCGATTTTTCATGTAATCAATGACTCAGGAATCAGACTTATTCTAATTCTAGGCACTGATCCCTTTTGTGACCCTGGATAACTAACTCACTCTTTAATTGCCTCCATTTTCTCACCAAAAAAACCTGCTCTGGATCACACTTAGCATATACTGGACTTCCAAAGCTTAGTAAAGATTTTTTTTTTTTCCTGCTTCTTACTGTTTACATGTTTTACAGAAATCAGGAGCACCAACATCCTGGGGTTTTTATGCAGATGTGATGAAAAGAAATGAGTAAGACTGTAACTAGGACAAAATAAGGGGCGGCTGCCTTGATATTCTGTACAGCCTCATTAGAAAGGCTGTTACTGTCAGGTTGCAATACATCTATCACATGTTTTCTTCTCTTCTTGGTTGGTAAGACTTTTTTGTAAACTTAATATCTAGTCTGCATTGTGCTTTAATAGAAACCTCATGTAATTCTGCAGCCCAAGCTGTTTTGTTCTTTGCACTCTGATTCTTAACTGTGGGATGCATTCGGTCTGGCCTCTACCTGGTGACGACTTCCTCCTCTTGATTCTTTGAGAAAAGAATAAGAAATTGACTGACACATTTTCTGCATGTACAGAATCAACCTGCAGAACTTAGAGTCAGGAATTACTGTTTCCTTATGTTGCCTAACGGTGCTGTACTCATTAGCGCTTACACTGGATATCTTGGTGTGTTTATCATAGGCAGGTTAAGAGAAAAACAATTTAATAATGCTTAACCTAGTATTTTGTGCTATTTTGATGGATTTAGGAAAAACTGTGGGTGTTGCTGCTCTAATAGGTAATATGAATTACTACTAAATTTTCTTTGTGATACAGTTGTCATGCTTGACAGTTCTAAAATAAGCAATGTAGCTCTACAATAGAACACTAGGTTTATATAGCATATGCCATCACTAGCTTTAAATGTTTTATAACCAGAAGTGATCTTAGTGATAATGAAATTTCTGTTACAGGTAAGGAAACTGAGGCCCAGAGAGGTGAGATGAGTCCCCTAAGTTTGCCGGTGAGAGTGAGAATTGGAGTTAGAATCCCAAGCCCTTTCCACTATACCAGCCCGAGGAAGCTCTGCTGTTTCCCTCTCCGTGATCTCACATGTAAACTGTAAAATGCAGATCGGATGTTAACTGGACTGTCATGGCAATCGTTTTGCAATATATATGAATATCAAGTCATTGTGTTGTACCTCTTAAACTAATATAATGTTATATGTCAATGATAGCTCAATGAAAAAAATTTTAATGCAGGTCAGGAATAGTATTATAACACCATAGAATAACACTTCTATCAGCTTAGACTTGGGACTTGTGCTAATCCTATTCTGTCAGTAGAAAATGCATGTGGATTTGTAGACACCACCTATTTCGTTTGCACTAGGGTGCCCTTGGTTGTAAATTGCATAATTATGAAATTTTATTTTATATTTACTAATAGAGCTCTTTAAGGCTTATTTAGATACTCATTTCTATGATGTCTTACTCTTGTGTATAAGTAAAAAGAAGATATAAACAAGCCTAATGATATTTCTAAAACTTCCTTATATGCAGTGTTCAATTCTTCTGAATCATTTTTGGACTTGCAGTTGCTGCCATACATGTTTTTTCACCCAGTGTTCTTCGTACCATCAAGAATATCAGTGATGCAGTACTTCTGGAAAGAGTGCTCTAGTAGAGTCCTGGGATTTTTTTCCCAAGCCATGGACACGAATTCTGCAAGTTTGGTGCACATGTCCAGGTAAAGACAACTATGTCTCAACTGCCACCTGGTAACAGCAAATTTAAGATACATTCTGATTTCAGAGGTGTTAAAATGCTGAAAATTTTAAAGAGAAAAAGAAAGAAAGGAAGAAAGGGAAAACGGAAAGGGTCTTAGTGAAAAGTATGGCATGTCATTTGGCATTTGTTCCTAGCATTCCTTCTCTGTTTAATGTACAACTGTATATGTGTGTATGTGTTTGGGAACTGCTGGCAGCCATCTTCCCCAGGCCCTTTGAGGAAGGACATTTGCAAAACAAGAGAATTAATGAGGTCCACATTTAGTGGAAGGCAAATCTGAGAGACAGAGAAAGTTTGGATGACATTCGCCCCTGGATTCTGCCATACTTGAAGCTAGTTTTGTACTTCTCATTTGAGTGAGCCAATCAAATACCTTTTTTGTTTTTGTTTTTGTTTTTGTTTTTGTTTTTGGTGGTACGCGGGCCTCTCACTGTTGTGGCCTCTCCTGTTGCGGAGCACAGGCTCCGGACGCGCAGGCTCAGCGGCCATGGCTCACGGGCCCAGCCGCTCCGCGGCATGTGGGATCTTCCCGGACCAGGGCACGAACACGTGTCCCCTGCATCGGCAGGCGGACTCTCAACCACTGCGCCACCAGGGAAGCCCCAAATACCTTTTAAGGCTTAAACTAGCTTGACCTGGTTTTCCTTTACTAGCACCCCCAAAGAATCTTGACTAATACATGGGGCACCCCAATGCATATTCAAAGGATATTCTATAGATTTAAACATTTACAGGGCAGTAAAAAGAAAAAGAAAATTGTCTGAATGCAATGTCAGATATTTTCTTCATGAGCATGGACCAAAAAGAATACTGAGGAAACAGAAAAAGAAAGAACCAAGACAAATGACAGAGTTTATTAAATAAAGCTGAAGTGTTGAAATTTAGTCTGTAAAGTATACTCAGAAACCCAAATCGTGTTTTCAAGTAGAACTAATCCAGAGCTGCTTCGGCAAATGCTGCCGACATTGTGGGTCGGTTGTGGCTCTCTGTGCAACTGGGCATGGGCAAAGCTCACGGTGCTCCACAGGACACTCCCACAGACACGGTCGCTTGCTGGGACGACACACCTCCGAAACCTATTTCCCATCCCTGGCTGACACAGGAAGGAGGCAGCTAATAAATGCAAGCTTGCTTTCTATTTCCCACTCTAATCATGGCACGTGACTTAAGAGGAACGTTTAGAATGTAGTTGTTCATCCCTTCCCTTTCACAGAAACTTATTATATGCCCTGCCAGGGTTGTTTTCCTTTTAAGGAAGGCTCTGGAATTTGGCTGATGGTAATGTGTGTATGTGAGTGTGTGTATGTGAGTGTGTGTATGTGTGTGTGTGTATGTGTGTACTTACCCAACAGCTAGGATAACTATATAATTTATCCTTTAAAATGGGACATTTTTGAGACTGAAAGGGGTCACTAGTAATAAACACTCAGGAACAAGTGCATGGACACCTGTTAATAGCACTAACTGGGATAGTGCTTTTTTATTCAACTTCATTCCCTTAGTCAAACTTGCTGTCATCTACTAATCTGTGAGCCCTGTGAGGACAAGGTTCAGATCTTCATGTTCCTAGTGCAGTAGAGCAAGGCTGGCACTCGGTGAATGTTGAGTGTCACAGAAAACAGCAGGAGCAAAGCAACGGTCATAACAAACACGCACGAAAACGATGGGCCTTTTCATTTTTTTCAGGTGGTGCGTGGCCACCCATGCTTCCTGAGCAGACCACTCAGAAGACTGGGCAGATATGAAGTTAGAGCCATAATCCAGAGCAGATGTCTTAACAAGTCATCTGACACTTACATGTGTGCCTTGTCATAACTGTCCTGCCCGTTGTCAAACAGGGTCACATCCAGCAGAAGGAGGGGAAATAAAGCGGGAGGTTCTCTGAGACTTCTGCGGGGAACTACACCCAGATCCTGGTGTGGACGGGGCACGGGGCGCCTGACACCCCGGTGTTACTAGTAGGGACAGGGAAGCGTCTAAGTTTTCAGACCAGCTGCTGCCTCCCCTCCTCCCCTTCTCTGTGAGGTGTCCTTCTTCAGGGAAGGAAAGCAGCACCTCCGAATCAGGTATCCCAGACGTCACAGCCACCACACAAGGAGGAACGAGAAGCCTGGCTGACCCATCCCTATCACGTCCCTGGCAGGGAGGGACTCGGGCCCTGGAGTATCCCCTCCTCTCCCCTCTTTTCTTCAAAGTTCCTCACTTTAGTCTATGGGCCTCTGAGTTACTTTCTACTCTAGCAGGATTGACTTATTTTTATATTGTCTCCTTTTTCCTCTTGACTTCCTGTCCCTAACCAGGTGAAGAGGGGAGGTAGAAAGGAGCAGAGGCAGGAAGTGTGGCGGAGGTTTTGGGGAGGACATGCCCTGACCCAACCCCGCTGCCAGAGTGCTGGTGTGGGTAAGGGCGACAGGAAGAGTGAGCCCTCGTGTACAGTGTTCACACTAAAGCACTGGTGCCTCATTCTTGCCAAGGGTGCCTGAGCTGGAGTGTAGTGGGGAGGACTCCCCATGCCAGAGGGAGAGCACGAGAGGTGAGTGAGACCGTGAGCCCTAGAAGGCCAGCCGGGGCCAGGTGGGAGACTTGCTATCTGAGGCTCCTGGGAGACCCTGAACTGAAAGGTGAGCCCAGCAGTGCTGGCAGAGGACCAGTGAGGGGCTGGAGAGAGGGAGGGTGGACAGGGACATCACGCGACCATTTCGGAGCCAGTGAAAATGGGATTGAGGCACTACCAAGAGGCAGACAGGGTTGAGGGGAGGGTCTGGGTTTGGACCCCAGTTGCTGTGTGCTCTTTCTCCACAGGCCAGGAGGATGGCTTGGCTCGTTTTCTAGGCCAGCATTGAGCAGACAGTGGTGAGAAGGACGGGAGTGGGAAGGAGAAGGAAGCCCCATTTAGAAGTGATGTTCTTGCTTGAAGCCTTCACCTCCACGGATTCAGAGATCCCTTTAGCAGGTGTCCAGGTATCCATTACCATAAGCAAAAATGCTTCCAAGTCCTACTTAGACCTGCCCTTCTAGGAGGGGGTCTTGCTCAAAGCTCATCTCTCAGGCCCATCTCTCCTTCCTCCTCTTCCTTCAGTCAATGTCATGTGCAGGTGGTGAAAGTGTATTTAAGTTAGTTCGTTTACTGTTCAGTATTTTAAACTTTTTAACATCTAGCTCTCAAAATGATATTATCTGGGGCTTCCCTGGTGGCGCAGTGGTTGAGAGTCTGCCTGCTGATGCAGGGGACACGGGTTCGTGCCCCGGTCCGGGAATATCCCACATCCCGCGGAGCGGCTGGGCCCGTGAGCCGTGGCCGCTGAGCCTGTGCGTCCGGAGACTGTGCTCTGCAACGGGAGAGGCCACAACAGTGAGAGGCCCGCGTACCGCAAAAAAATAAAAATAAAAAATAAAAAAAGATATTATCTGAAACATAAAGGCACTTGGTACTGAAAAATATGAGTATTGGAGACCAGTCGACCTGGGTTCAAATCCCCATTCCTGCTGTATGGACCTGGGCACATTATCTAACTTCCCAGCGTCTGCATCTGTACACCTGGGAAACATGTCCATTTCACTCAGGATTGTATATAAACTGCTTAGCCAGTGCCTGGACGCCGAGTAGATGCTAAGTAATTATCCTTCCCTTTACTCCTTTCAAATTCCTCAAAATCATAGATCAGTATTCCCCGTTTAATGATTGGTAGGTAGTTGTTTTCATTTGGCCAGAGTCCACTGAAAGGAATGAGGTCAAGTAATCTTAAACATCAGATTAATTTTTAAAATTAGCTTATTGTCAATTCTGCTTCAGATTATATTATTTTGATTATTTGGAGTAGAGCAAGAGTTAATATTTAGACTTTTACTTATAAAATGAAATATGAATATTTTATGTGTTTCTAATCATTTTAAATAGTAAAAACAGTAATTAACTATGCCTCATCATTACAAAAGGGCCATCTGGCTGCTCTGTAGCAAAAGCAACCAAGAAAATGAGGACAGAGTGGATTTTTATGATGTTATTCTTTAGAGAAAGGAAGAAGACCATGAAGAGTTGTGGTTCACAGTTTAAGGCATTTAGAAAGTTAAAGGAAAGAATAAAAAGAGAGTTGGGTAAAGGTAGTCAAAAGGTACAAACTTCCAGTTATAATATAAATAAGTGCTAGGGATGTAATTACAACACGAAGACTACACTTACATGGCTGTATGGTATATTTGAAAGTTGCTGAGAGAGTAAACCCTAGGAGTTCTCATCGCAAGGGAACATTTTTTTTTCTTTTTCTTTTATTTTGTATCTATAGGGGATGGTGGATGTTAACTAAACTTACTGTGGTAATCATTTCACAATATATGTAAGTCAATTCATTAAACAGCGCTGTATGTCAACTATATCTCAATAAAACCAGAAAGGAGAGATTTTAAGCTATTTATTTATAAATGGAAAATCAAAAATCTTCAGGCACATGGTAGCAAACATAGGCCTATGCGATCTGAACCTACAGGCCAAGAGCATCTTTCTTGAAGAGTCTGGCGGAACTTGATTTTGTTGGTGTTCTTTCTGTAAAGACTCCACATCAATAGGTGTATAAATTCATTGCAGTCATAAAAGCGGGGGTTAGTAACCATTGCCCTAGAGAATCGTTCAGTAGTTGATTTCTTTCTTTCTTTCTTTTTAGTTCATATCTGAAAGATGAGGGAATACGAGGAAAGAAAGGGTATGGAAATGGTTCTAGAAGGTTGTGAGGGAGAAGCCCTTCCTCTTGCCTTTCTGCCCGCAGCCCTCCCCAGATGAGGAGCAGAGAAAAGCCAATTCAGTGACGAGGAGATGTTTAATGAACTTCTCAGAATAGCCCACCACTGCCTGAATTAACCAAATGTGCACCAAGCTGATAATAGAAAAACTAACCGGGTTTGGCTTTGAGAGGCCTTGCCCCCCTCATGTAAAACTTTTCCTTTTTCCCGTAAAACAGTTTCTTTCCTGAGAATGTTTTCAGTGGGAGATACTGCACAGAAAGTGTACAATACCACTGGTTGTCAAAGAAGCGAAGCCGAAGCCGGGTCTCTTCTAGTGGGTGGTAGGTAAGAATTACTAATCCAATCTGCTTGAGTTAACTCAAAACAAGGATTAGTGTAAAGTTCCAGAATATGTTAATCTTCCTTTATAGAAGTAAACTTCAGCACTGCCACCAACCCCATGGTTTATAGTTCCTGGGAACAATGAGCCAATTAAACTTGAGAGGGAAAAGGATCTTGCCCAAGTTTACTGATTGTTACCTAATACTTTGAGTTGCTTTGATTCTTGGTTATTTGGCTTTGTGTCTCAGACACAGGAAATAAAACATCATTTATTATTCATTAGAATGTCTCTAAGTACAGTATACCTCCTAATTAAACACATACTATTGTGAGCTGGTATTTTTCATCTCCTGCCTTATTAAAGAGGCTGTTTAAAATGGCTTTTGTGTATAGCTGATATTGCTTTGCCAAATACGTCCGTCAATAATAATATACTTTTTTTCAAAAACATATTTAGAGCTTACATGATTAATGAATGGAACAAACTGTAAGTTATTTGTATTCAGACCTACTTGGTAGAGATTTTCAAATAGACTCTTACTTTCAGATTAAAAACATCATATGAAAGACTAGAGAAATATCGCCCCTTCTCCCTGCCAATCTGGCACTGTTATGTGGGGAGAATTTTTGCATCTAACCTAAGATTGTTGACATTAACTTAATTTTAAGAAGGTTTTGATATCTGAAAACATTTTGAAATTATTTATTTATTACTATTTTTTTGTTTTCTATCAGTAATGATTGGCTTATTTTATTGAAATATAGGATCAGGAATAGAAGCTGTAATAGATCAATTACTTTGACCATTAGCAGTCAGATATTTATCGAGAAACCACTCCAATAACTAAGTAACAACAACCAACATTTGCTAGACAATAGCTAAGTTCAAAGCACTTTACGTATGTTTCCTTATTTACGTGATTTATGTCAATTTTACAGTTTAAAATTACTTTGGAGTTTGAACTGTACAAAACTAACAGGAATGTACTCATGTAACATCTCAGGTGATCCTCAGTTAGAGTATGTGTTAATATACTTTTATGACAATTTAAAAAAGCTTAAAACTAATTTCTTCGTTAATGAGATTTACAAGCAGATAAATAATTTTAGAATTCTGTACCTTTCAAAAGATATTTTCATTATGAATCTAACTTTTAGGTGTCAGAATCATTTAAAACTCATTGTATTTAAAGCGATTTATATTATTCAGGTTAAATAATGACTTGATACCAGTACAGGAATTTTGTTTTCTATAACCAGCTTTCTTGTTTTGTTTTGTTTTGATTTTCAGCATCAGAAAGTTAGAGAAATAGAACTCGAAAAAATCCTTTAAGTTAAAAAAAAATCTTGATTCTCTTTTCTCATCAGTGCCCATGTGTGAACTCCCCACACATCAACGGCGGCAAAGTCTCCCACAAATAGGCTGACATGAATGTGTGTCCAGAACTTGGGCTTTGTGGTTCAGACAGCCAAACAATATTCTCAAAGAACTGGAAACTGTTTACATTTCAAGTACGTGAAAACGTGTGTGTGTGTGTGTGTGTGTGTGTGTATGTGTGCATTTAAAATTTTTGGATTGTATTTGCAGTATCAATATGCAAATTTATTTATTATAAATTGAATGTCATTGAAATGAAAATGAAAAGGCAATACTACTTCTTTAACATGGTTCACTAACCCTGTTCACACCGAGTACTGACGCTCAGTAGGAGTTTGCCAACAGCAGTTCTACTCAACCCTTGATGATTATGGAGGATTTAATTATAACTGAAAATGTAAAAAAAAAAAAAAAAGACAAAATCTAATCCAAAAATCAATTTTGCATAGAATTTAATAACAGATAAAAGCTCAAAATCCTATAACTAACAAATGAAAAATATCAGCACTAGGAAATAAGACTTTCGTTCCCAGCATCAATCCCACACCTGTGTAGATGCTTCCTGACCTGGCTTCTTTCAACTACTTCATGACAAAGGAATCGGTCTCACACTGAGGCATGGCAAATACATTATGAAATAAAGGCAGGCATTATAAACAATATAAACCATGTGAGATAAAGGGAAAAACAGGGCTGCAAACAGACACAGTTTCTTCCTCTCTTGCATTAAAGCAGAGATTTCCCACATCTGCAGTCTCTAGCTTTTAGATTCCTCATCTTGGGCCTGCTGTGAAATGAATGGGACATAGCCTTCAGTGGTCACCCACAAAGTTAAAATAGCTCAGTAATGGTCTATCTCTCAGTTGGTTCTTCTGTATCTGCCATCACACCAACAGAAAAATCTCAGGACAGAGTAAGTGAAGTTTCCTTGTTTGGCTTGAATGCCTGTAGGAGGGGTTCATGAGGGTGGGCCTGCTCTCTGTTTTATACATAACATAAACCTCTTGATTCACTACAGTAAAAAGTTAGCATATATTATTTAAAGTGTGGTGTATGTTTCTATTTTCTTGATGCAATAATTCATTATCTGAGAAAGTTGATTGATTGCTTTTAAAAAAATGGACAGTGGGAGTTTGGGATTAGCAGATGCAAACTGGTATATATAGAATGGATAAACAACAAGGTCCTACTGTATAGCACAGGGAACTAGATTCAATATCCTGTGATAACCATAATGGCAAAGAATATGAAAAAGAATGCATATGTATGTATAGCTGACTCACTTCACTGTACAGCAGAAATTCATACAACATTGAAATTCAACTTTACTTCAATTTAAAAAAAATTAAATGGACAGTGATAAAATATGGAGGTTTATGAAATGGTGTCCACTTAAAGAAAAAAGCCACTGCCAAAATTTGAAAGGAAGGATTTCCAAATTGCAGGTGTGTCCTACGTATTGAACCCAGTTTTCCCATTAGGACTCCATTAGGATTTTGTTGGGAAGGAACAACTTGATGGTTACCCAGCCAGGCCCCCTCACTAGGTTCTACTGTAAATAAATAAACAGCCCCCTCCCCAGTGTCCTGCTGTCCCCCCGGGAGGGGCCGGGACCCATGTGCCTGGGTTATACTAGTAATAATGTAACTGTATTATGGTGCTGGACTGAGGGGAGCAGCAGATCATTTGCTTGAAAACATGACCTTTTAATTTAAACAAAAGGCTAGGAAAAATAAAAGTGGGTCTTAAATGTAGTTTAATCAGTCAGGCGAGAGATGTCTAATGAAGCTGCCAGACAGATTTGTAGTCAGGCTGTCACTTCGGCCATCATGTTTACAGCTACAGGAGTGAGATTAGCTCCGTGTGAAGGCGCAAATTTGGTCAAATTTTCTTGTGTCTGGGATGGCTGTAAATTTTAAGAATTTGACAAATTATTTTGTTGCTGTGATGACGGTTTAGAAAACCTCACATGTGAGAATTTAGTCCCTTGAGAGCTCCCTTCTTTCCACTGGACCTTCATTATATCAATGCAACAAAGGTAGCAACCTTTGTAAAAAAATATATATATATATATAGATAGACAGATAGATAAAATCTCTCTCTATATATAGAGAGAATATGTGTGTGCATATATCTATATATCTATAGCTATATATACCAAAACACTGGTAAATGGATTTTCACATTTTCTTCATATGTTATTTCATCCAATACTTTCAAGGAAAAATTGCCATTTTGGCCTGTTCTTCAGCTAAAAGTTCCTTCCAAAGATTTTTCAATTGAGGAAAAAGTCTCTCGTGCCAGTGTGACCATATCATGTCATAGTTATTAATTAGTTCATCTACAATTTGAATTTCCATTGCATTGTGACTTTTGCCATCAGGGAAGATTTGAGTATAAGTTTCGAAATATGTCTGTTGGACATATTTGCTAAATACTGGGGAATTTCAGTAAGTCAGTATTCTGCTGCACTGGTATTCTTTCTTAGCACTGTTAGACATGCCAAATCTTAATTCTCTTTTGAAATAAATCTTCACTGAGAGTTTAGTTGAAGACATGCAATATAAACTTTTTATTATTGTTTTTCAGTGATTTTTTTAATGGAAAATTACAGGAAAGGTAATTATCACCCTGGAAAAAAATAATGGTTGAGTTTTTAAAAAATCGTTGTATTTATTTGCTGAAAACGGCATGCAGTTGTGCATAAACACTAGTATTATCCACTTTGTTTCCCGTTAATAATCTAGGGAAGCCTCAGCTTAATCTCTCACTCATTTCATGCCAAAAGCACAAATGTATTGCTTTTGTTTTACTACATGCTTCATTCCATCTGTTGGAAGCCTAGTAAGTCAATATTTATCACATTTATAAATTATAATTGTGACTAGGGGGAAAAATCACATGGGGGAAAAAACATGCGCATCATTTTTTCTTGACTGTTTTAAAGTTTTAAAGTGTTGTCTCTGTGATGTTAATTTATCTCTGTTGAGCTAAAATAATGCCACTTGCATGACTTTTCATTAAAAAATTTTTAACTACATGTTTTTCATTTTCCCTCAACCTCTCTATAATTTTCTTGTCATGATTATCATTTTCCTTTCACTGTTGCTTTCTATGGAAGCCCCAGGAAACAGTTCCTAAAAATTAAATTTCATGCTTGCATGTGTTTCTGTGATCTGCAGCGTGTATGATCTCTGAGTGGAAAACTTCTCTAAAAATAAATGGATTACCCTTTTTACTACACTGTCTGATGTCTCTTCAACAGATAGCACTGCTTCCTGTGATCTCTAACCCACCACAATTGAAATGACAAGCGTTGAAATGGGAGCCTCACGGTGGCGCCCTCTACCTTTGCCGGCCTCTTCAGCAGGGAGCGAGTGGTTCACGCAGCAGAGCTCCGGTTCTCAAACTTGAATAATGCCAGGACCCCTTTTAAAAGCATAGAATTATCTTCACACACCCCACGATACATCAGCAGAGTCCACTTTGGGAAACACTGACTTAAAAATGAGGATCTTTTTCTACATCAATGTCTTTCAATTGAGAATTATAACTGCAAAGAAAGGTTCTGTCTTTTTATAATTTATGTTAACCCTCTTATTTATTTATTTATTTATTGGCTGCGTTGGGTCTTCCTTGCAGCTTCTCTCGTTGCGGAGCATGGACGCTAGGTGTGCAGGCTTCAGTCGTTGTGGCACGCCGGTTCAGTAGTTGTGGCTCACAGGCTCAGTAATTATGGCTCATGGGCTTAGTTGCTCCATGGCATGTGGGATCTTCCTGGCCCAGGGCTTGAACCCGTGTCCCCTGCATTGGCAGGTGGATTCTTAACCACTGCACTGCCAGGGAAGCCCGAAAAGTTCTGTCTTGATAACTGCTAAAAGGTTGATTTTTTAAATCTTTATTCTGTTATTGAGATGCAATGATTAAAAATATTTTCAACATCCAGAAGTCACAGATTCCTGAAAACATGTCCATGGGCCACCATTTGAAAACCTACTTTTCCTTTTACAAGGTCATGCATCACTTGCTGGCAGAAGACGGGCATTTGACCTTTTATAAACTGCTCTGTAAATATCATCACTGCTTAGTTTGTGCAAGACTAATGTGTTTCCACTAACAAAACTGTCTTTCCAGGGTTGCTGCTTCTTAGAATAATGCTTGTTTTCCTAGTGTGCTTTCTATTGCTGGTGTTTTTTTAAAGGCAACTAAATTTGTCTAAGGGATTGCACTTTGAGGCAATCCAAGGAACTTTAATAAAGAACCAATGAGAAAGCCAAAGTACCTAATGGGGCAAAAAAAAAAAAAAAAAAGTGATAAAATAGCTTGGTCAGTATCAAAAATTTTGATACTTGGTCAGTATCAAAAAAATACTGACCAAGTAGATTTTTTGATATTTTAACTAGAGAATCAACTCTATTTGTTTCTAAAACATTTTTAAGCAAAAGTTAAGAATAAGTTAAGTATTTTTTATGGGATAACAGCTCCTATATTAAGTAATATCAACAATCAATAGTTGGTTTTTCTCTCCTCCTAGCAATCAACAAGTTGGACTTTCTTACACCAGAATAAATGATGCCACTAAAGGATCTATTCTCTCAAAAAGGGTGAATTATAAGGGAATGGTGAAGAGATGAAGATTAGACCATTGACATCCCCATAACCTAACTCATCTGTTCTTGTTTGTAACAGAGGAAGGAGACAAACCAACTAATAGTCCTACTAATAAATGAACTTTGAACCAAAGTCTTTATCTAGGAAAATTGGGCCATATTGCTCAAAGGTATTAGGGTCTCCTTGGGTCCTTTACAGTTCTTGGAATTCTAATTCACCACAGGTGAGGCTAGCACTGTTGTCTACCTCTGAGCCAATTCAGACACCTCAAAAACAAATACATATTGTGACTCATGTGCCACCGTGGGAATGTACCATGAAACCAACAGAAAGAAAAATAATAAACATGTCATACAGTAAGCACACGCTATGATGTGTAGCTTCAGGTTTTCAATAGCTGAGCTTTATTACAATAACCACAACATGAACAGCTTTGGGAAACAGAACAATAAGGTCAACATGGAGGCCAAAAGAATCCATCACTCAAATGGTCTTCTTTTCAAAACATAACTATCTGTGTGGGGCTAGAGTTAAGAACTTGGCACCGGAAGACTGTTCATCTTAGTAGCTTCAAAGATAAAAATTACGCTATTCAGTCTGGATTGAAACTCATTTTGATAGGTCAAAGAAGTTTAGTAAGTAAATTATTTGTTATAAGTCCTAGGAAGATCATATTTTAATTAACCTGGTATTTAGTCAGGCTGTATGTTATAGAGGACCACAAGTAATCTGTCATAAAAGCCTAAAACTTAGGAGCCTCATTTCCTAAGAGGCTCAATATGCCCCTTAAGTAAGAATAGGTAGTGCTTCACTTTTTTTTTTTTGTGTGTGCGGTACGCGGGCCTCTCACTGTTGCGGCCTCTCCCGTTGCGGAGCACAGGCTCTGGACGCGCAGGCTCAGCGGCCATGGCTCACAGGCCCAGCCGCTCCGCAGCATGTGGGATCTTCTCAGACCGGGGCACGAACCCGTGTCCCCTGCATCGGCAGGCGGACTCTCAACCACTGCGTCACCAGGGAATCCCAGGTAGTGCTTCTTTTATGTGATTATTATTTGCTGTACTTAAAATACTGCATCAAAAAATATTCTAAAGTTTTTATATAAAATTACAATTATCTCTTCAATTTACCACAGTGTTATTCCTAATTTTAAATATTCGGCAATTCTCAAAAAAAAAAATTAACCCCTTAGCCATTTCTTTTAGTTTAAAAATATAATGCCATTGGGCTACTAGTATTTTATTAAACCAGAATGTGTTAGCTGAAGATAGATATTTTGTTTTGTCTTATCATGTATCCTCAGCACCTAGATCAGCACCTGACATATAGTAGGTGCTCCAGAAATATTTGTTGAATGAATGAGTGAATTCTATGCTAAGCTGATAAAAGGCATATATTTTAGTTGTATAATTATGTGAAGGCTATAATTATGGCTATCACAGTAAAAACAGAGCTTGCCTTTTTTTTTTTTTTTAGAGCTTGCCTTTTGATGTTTGTATTCCCCTAAATATGATCAGGGAGTCCCTAGCCCTTTTTAATATTGTTGCATGTAACAGAAAAACGGATTCTTCTGTGCCTTGGAAAACTTTGTGCTTCCAAAAAGGATCTTACTGAAATGAATGGTCATTAGGGAAATGTCCATTTTTAAGTAAATCTTAAGGAATCCATTTAGTTTTTATGATTGCTGCTTTGGATCCTTCCCATAATATATATGTTTGCATGCGAAATTGGGAACATGGGTCTACCTATGAGCTACAGAAATAAAGTGCTGTACGTATGTGATGTGAAAGAGCTCCAGCTTGGATGTGATGTATTATCTACATAACATTAGCCTTTAGGTATATGTGGCAGTGTGCTGGCAAAAAGTAAAGGCTCTACAAGACTTCTAGGGTAGAATCATCTTAATTCTTTTAGAAATTCATTCTATTACAAAATCTTAGCCCTCAAGTATTTCTAATTTTCCATTTTCCTGTCAAGTAGAAAAGCACATATACTAGGGGCAAAAGAATTATTGTCAGTGCTTAAAATATTTGACAGTGCAGTCCAGGCAGAGGAGAGATACTTCACTGACAACTATTTTTAGGCATCCACTGTGCCCAGACCTGTGCAAGCACTTTGGGAATTCAAAACAGAGGAAAATAAAGGATCTGACTTAAGGGACCTGTAGTCAATTGAAGAAGTGAAGCACACGTGCATGTGTGTGTGCACGCACAGACACACACACAAATTAATAAGAGAATAATTAAAAACAACACATGAATAATAATAATTGCAAGATGGCAAGATTAAAAGCTTATATAGAAATCCATGAGTACAAAGTGCCTTCTGAGAGTGGGATTCGTCAGGAAAAGCCCTCTGAAGTTGTGGGATTTGAGCAGAGCTTGTTAAATGCAATATTTTATGTTGCCTTTTATTCAACAAACGTTTGTGAAGTAAGTGTCTCTGTGGGCTGGGTCCTTGGTCTGTGAACATCTTGGATGGCAGGATGAATGAGACAAGGTCATATTCCCAAGGCTTAGTGTTCATTCTGACCTCACTTCGTACCATGTTCTGTACCGTATTAGAATTTTTTCTTGACGGTTTCTAGATCTAGGGACTGATGTTGACTTTCTGGTCACTGCAAGAGCAGGGAGAATTAATAAAGTCTGTTACCTAAGGTGTATCATCAGAGCTAATGTAGAGGGGACACCCCAAAATTCTGTACCAAAAGGAGCACAATGAATGTCTCAAGCCCATGTGGACTTCTTAAAATCATCCAGCAGTTTGGCCTGTTCTGTCGAAAAGTATTCAGGTTAGCTGTTTGCCATTTTGCTTACAAAAGAGTTGCTTTATTGAACTTTTCATTTATCAGGGTTGTTACTATAGAGACACAAATTTAAAGGTTCCCTTCAAATTTCCACTGATGTTTTCAATCTCTTATACTTATGATACTGTCTTAAAAGATTAAAATTTTTCTTTTTCATGGAGGAAGGTTTCTTATAGCTTTTCTAACTGCCACATTTTTTAAATGAAACTTGACTATGAAACTGGCCTCTCCGCCTTTGTGAATCCCTGTGTTCTAGCTGCCACACCGTCTCTGAGCTTCCCTCTCTATATTTTCTGGCTCCTTTCCCCCACACCCTCCCTAACTGCTGCCCCCTCACCCTTCTGGTCTTTATTGACTCCAAATTTTGAGTCCAAATGTTGAGTCCAAATGTTGCCATCTCCTAAAGGTCTTTGCCTAGTTCTCCTGGTACATCTATCTTGTATTTCCAAAAACCCACACTTCGTCGTTCCACATCTCAAAATCAGCATAGCCAGTGTGCAGTTAATCATGTTCTCTCCCGAGCGTGGTTCCTTTCCTACTCATCCCATCTTTGTCAGTGTTCTCTTTCCCAACCTCCCAGCAGAAGGGCACCACGCTTTCCTGGTTTTACTCCCGCTTTTCCGACACTTCTTTCTCAGTCTCTTTCGTGGCTTCCCTTCCGCCACTTACTCCCTGAACATGAGTGTTTGCCAGGGTTCTGTCCGGTTTCTCCTCCCTTGTCACCCCACAGTGTTTCCCTCGATGAGCTCTACCAAACCTATATCTCCAGCCCGGACCCACAACTCAAAGCGTGCAGAATTATATCCATCACTTCTCCCCTGGGCAACCCTCTCCTCACACACCACACGTACCTTCTGTGTTCAGTGAGTGTGACCCCACCCACCTGGCCGTCCATGACTGAAATCTGGGGCTCACCCTCGACTCTTTCCACACTCAGTCAATCCTCTTCATTCGACCTCCTTAACATCTCAGGAGCATTTCCCCTTATTTCCACCCCTATTTTACCTTCTCGCAGACCTTCATCAGTTCTCATCTGGATTTCTAACATACCATCTTCGTTAATACTCATAACATTCCCCTTTTCCAGAAGAAAAAACTGAAGCTTCGTTATATTAAGTAACTGGTGCTTGTGATGACAACAGTTGGTACCAGGATTTGAACCACAAATTATATTTTGCTACTCAAAGTGTAGTCTATTCTCTTGCGACCCAAAGTGTGGTCCAGAGAACCACAGCATTGCATCACTTGGGACCTTGCTAGAATGCCAAATCTCAGAGCCAAAGATTCTGCATCAGAGTCCGCATTTAACTACATGCCTGGATGATCCATGGAAGCCCTGCTTATGAAGCCCTACTGGAGGCCAGCTTCTGAGGGTGATGTGTAGGTGCAGATAATTAAACCCAATGCTTGCCTTCACGTCCCTATTCTATAATTCCCTCTCAAATGGACTTATCTGTTGTTTGAGGCGAGAATTTTTCTTTTAAGACAGAAGCACTTCTAACCAATGGCAATGCATCTTTCTAACACAGCTCAAGAAGATTTGGGGACACATGAAATGAGAAGTGGGGACCTGGCGTCACAGCTGTGTGACCTGGGGAATATCTGCTCACTCTAGGACGCCAGCTCCATGCCTGGCACAGTCTTCTACGTATTTGAATAGGAAAAGGTATGCATCAAGGTATTTCTGAGAGCCTCACTAATGTGGAGGGAAAATATTGTCCCTCCTGTCGTTTTTTTGCGCTCCCTGATAGCTGAGTCATACTCATTTATAGTCATGAAAAACAGAGGTGGAGAATAACGAAAGCTCCAGTGCGCAGAGAGTAGTTGTAATCACAAGACCCAAGAATTCCTAGCTCTTATTCCCTGGCTCTAGCAATGGGACCACACACGTGAAATCATCTTTTGTACTGATTATTGAGTCCTCCTTTACAAAAACCTTGCCCTGGGAACCCTTGTCTCCATTTCTGAGGCTGTGCACATGGAAGTCATGAATGCCACCTCGTCTGCTCGTGGAGGGGAGATTTGCTTTCTGTATTTGCACTGACATCTATAGCCTGTGTTACTCTTCTTTCATGTCTCGGAACTATATCCAAAGACGGCTATTGTCTTACTGCTTATATAAGAAAATCCTTATCTTGGCTTTAGAATCAACACAGAGTGCTAAATGGCAATATTGATGAGTCTGGGGAGAGAACCAGAGTCTGGGGAAAATGTGAATGAATTTCTTTTTTTAAAAGGCAGACTTAGTGGAAATTTATAGCACTGAATCCAATCCCATTAAAACGGGTTGTAAAAAAAATAAAGTTTCCATGCTGCTAAGCTGCTTTTATGTGGCAGTGGCATCTCGGCAGGCAGCGTATCTGTTTGTGATGCTTCGGTTCCAAATCAAGCTGGTGCAAAGGTAGTCCTCAGATCTGCTGTCTTCACTTAGGAGTCTTCCGAGAGAAACACCCGCCAACTCAATCTCTCTCTGACTAAGAGACACTGGAGCCCTCAGATGGGGAAAAAGGAAAAGTTTAATCAAGCACAGTTTCATAAATACCTGTGACTCATTGTGAGCCCACATTGCAGAAAACTGACAGCAGGAACACATGACGCTGACCTAGTTTGCCAGAACAAAGACAGGATTTACTTTTTTGGTTGTTGTGAATTTCTCTTCTTTATTAAGGGAGAGGAATTTAATAGACATTAGCTCTTAAGGAAACCAGAGGCAGATAAGGGAGGGATGAGCTGGGTCTCCTTTATCCTCTGTCTTCCTTGCCTGGCCCGGCCACCAGGCCTCAGCCGCAACCTTCAGAACTCTTCTCTGTCCACTGAAGTGGCAGACTTCTTTAACCTTTGACCTAAATTGTGTTTGAACCTTCATCTTGAGGAAGCAAAGATTTGAACATTAAGCCACTGAAGACTTCAAAAGCCCCTGGATTTATGTCCTGTTCTTTAGCAATACCCTTGTCTCTGACCAGCAAATAAGGTGGAACCTGCTCATCCCGGTTCTAGGAGTGATATGCTTGGTGAAGAATTATCATCAGGAGGGGGTATTTATTTTCCTTCTTTGTTCGTTTGGTTTCTAATTTCTGGTCACAGAATAAATGTGAACTTAGCTTAAGCAAGACTTTCATTTCTGCCTCCCTGAAAGAACCGATAGGCACTTAAACATTGTCGTGTTAGTATTTTAGGATCCAGATTTAGAAAGTCCAGAAGCTAAAATATTACACAGTCTCTTTAGAACAGGTTGCATTTAAAATGACAATGGCTGTTTTAATGGACTGCCCTCTGTACTCCCCACGAAATTCATGGGAGATTTGCACTTAAACATAAGCACACCCAGATGAAGATATGCCTCAAACAGAATATCAGAAGGGCAAAGTAAGTCTGAGAGGATTAACAGCAGAATAAAACCCAGATTAAATCAAATAACCAAAGAAAAATTAGTAAAAGAACAAGAAAGGTTTTAACATTTGTAACAGGGAAATGCCAACCTCAGTGCATTGAAAAAGGAGGGCTATCCAGCTGACTTAAACCAAAGTCCAAAACTAACTCTGATTTATATTTGTAACTCTTCTGACTTGCTCCTTAAAAAAATAATTTACATTAGTTTTATTTGTCCTGTCAGTTAAAGTAACTGAGGCTGCCAAAACACTGTCATTTCTTATAACTGATTACTCCCCCCTTCCCGTGGCTGTCATATGTGTCTCAAGTGCATTTGTCTTTGGAATGTTGTTCCTTTATTGCCTTTTGTGGGACCTGTCTTACTTTGGCATTTTTACTGTGGTAGACACATTGCTATATTACAGTAGGCCAAAGGTCATCTACACAGCCATCAGTTCTAAGAATGATTTTTTGGTTAATAAAACTAATTTTCTTAGCTGAGGGCCACTTGCTGTGAGAAGGATTTATATCTGCCAGATCATATTTTGTAGAAAGTGGTAGAATGCCAATCATTAAACTATTATTTATGATGTTCTAATAGTTTGTCAAAAACCAAATTTTCTTTTTTTTAAGATGTGGATTTTAAGTACAATTTGAAATTTGAGGTTATGTGTGAAGTGACATGATGAAGCAAATATGTGCTCTGGAGGAATGTTTAACAAGTATTGTTTTCCTTCTGGCTCAGAAAGTACCTAGGCACAGAGAACAGAGGTGAAGTGCTAATTAAGAAAGAACCAGGATTTGGAGCCACAGAAATGTAGAATAGAAAACTGTCTTAGCCATAGGCACTGATCTTAGACAAGTTAATTAACTTCTCTCAGCCGAGGTGTTTTCATCTGTAAAATGGGCATGACAATAGTACCTACCTCCTAAATTTATTTAGAGGATGAAATAGAATATGCGCAAAAAGTGCTTGACACTGTAAATTGTATCAGTCCAGCTAGGCTGCTTATACTGCATAACAAACAGCCCCATGTTCTCACGGGCTTGAAACAACTAAGTTTTTCTAATTTACGCTACATGTCCGCTGTTGGTTGGCAAGGTGGGGGCTCTGCTCATGATAGCCATTCGGGGGTCCAGGTGATGGAGCAGCCACCATCTTGGACTTTGCTGGTCACATGCAGAGGGCAAAAGAGCTCTAAGGGTTTCATGGCAGCATTAAAAGACTCAGTCTAGAAGTGAGACACCTCTCATCAAATTCCTTGGTCAGTATCAGTCATATGACCTCACCTTCTCACAAAGGGGCCAGGAAGGAATATGCTCAGGAGGCAGAGAGCTGGAAATATTTGGAGAACAGCACTGATGGCTACCACAAAATGTTTTACATACATACGCACACATATGTGTGTACACAAAAGTATATATGTATTGTGTTTTGTGTGTGTGTGTGTGTGTGTGTGTGTGTGTGTGTGTGTGTGTGTGTGTGTGTGTGTGTGTGTGTGTGTGTGTGTGTAGAGAGAGAGTGAGCACCCGATTCTCTTTTTCTACAGGTGAAGCAGGGAGAGTTACTCCAGGAGATCAGTATCCAATTAAGGCACCATAATCATATCCGGGGTCACCAGACAAGCCACAGGTGAGAGGGTCCACCCTACGGGACACCCCAGGCAATCTAAGGAAAGGAGTGAGATCAAAAGGGCACAATGCATCTGGGCCCATTTTCAAGGAGAGTTTCCCTAATTCTACAGAGAAGATGCCCTTCCACCATTTCTGCTAGATATTTGGAGGAACAGTTTTATGTGAAACAATCTTTTCTCTCAGTAAGTCTATGCGGCACACATAAAATAACTGGCAAGAAAGAGAAGAATTTATATGGGTGACCTTATCCATCGGCCAAAAGGCCCCTACCGTGGCAGCTGTTGAGTAATGGGACACACAACTGCAGTCAGGGGGCTGAGGCAAAACCCCCTTGCCTGGTGTGGCACCGGGCAAGTCACTTCAGCTCTTAGATCCTCTGCGTCCTCACATGAGAAGCAAGGATAAGTCCTGCTCAGCAGGAAGTTAGAGTCATAGAGCGCAGATGAGCTGACAGTGAGAACTTCGGAAGCGCATAGAGCCACAGACACACAGGAGACATCAATGGTCTTCCTCCATTCATTCATTCATTCGTTCATTCAATTTATCCCTCAGGGATCCCAGATCCTTCCTCTCTGTGCTCTTTAGAAAATAAGCATTCCTCTCAGTTCTATTCATAAAATCATTTTCAGAAGCAGAGTTTCACAAATGAGCTCTGCCCTGGTTGGTGGTGATATGCACAGTGGGGTAAAATGCCAAGGGCCTCACCAGCAGGCTCTGGGGAGAAGCTATCCGAGTATTCCTGGGCTCTTCCCCATGGGTCAGAGTTGCATTCCTGACACAGCTGGTGGGACAGAACCTGTCAGGGAGGCCTTGGCTAAGTGGCAAGTCTCCAACCTAAGAACCTGCTGCGCTGCCCTTTCTGGGTCTGAGCCACCGCTCCCAGCACAGCCACTTCCCCCGCTGAGGCCTGAGGGCCTCCTAGAACTGGGCACTTGGCAGAAAGAACTTGGGCTGGCAGTTGGCAAGACCTGGGTTCTGGTCCTGCCTCGGCTGCTTAGAGACCTTGTTCAACCCATTTAACCTCCCTGGCCCTCAGTTTCTTTTTGTGCAAAATGTGGGATCTGTATTCTGTTGGTATTCAAATTTGTTTCCCTCATCTTCAGAGCCAAGGGAAATTCTGTAGTCCTCAAGATAAAGCAAATATCAGCAGAGCTGCTCCTTCTGACTTTATACATGTTCTCAATCTGCAAACCTTCCTCAGCTCCCTGTGTCCTTCCCATTGGCTTCTGGTGCCTGAAAGCCTGAGAACACCCACCTCTTTTTTTTGCGGTACACGGGCCTCTCACTGTTGTGGCCTCTCCCGTTGCGGAGCACAGGCTCCGGACGCGCAGGCTCAGCGGCCCTGGCTCACGGGGCCCAGCCGCTCCACGGCATGTGGGATCTTCTTCCCAGACCGGGGCACGAACCCGCGTCCCCTGCATCGGCAGGCGGACTCTCAACCACTTGCGCCACCAGGGAAGCCCCACCCACCTCTTTATGTAGAGACTTATGAGCCTCTATTAGGATGTGAGCGGGCTCACACATTAATCCATTGTTCCTTTTTTGGGAATTAATCAGTTAGCTTGCCTTCAGTCACCTCTGTAGAACTTGGGAACAGAATATAGACAAAAAAGATCAGATTAGGGAGAAACAATTGCCCCCGGCTGCTCGTTGGAGATCCGGTTCAGGGTCAGAATGAGAAGAGATTCCCCCAGAGTCTCAATGTGTCAGGATCATGTGAAGAAGGCCTCAAGGACCAGAGAGTTATGAGAGGGGAGGCCCCCGGTGATGTCCACTCACCACAATTTTACCTGAAGCTAAACCTTCCCTCACCAATAGCCCTACAGCAGTTATTTTAGGTCCCTAAATATAGCTCCTAATGAGGTAGGAGGAAAGCAAAAGAAACGCAGGTGGCATCAGTAAATACCAAATGTGGGGTCTTCTGAGCAGGAACTGTTACCTCCTCTCCCTGCTGCAATGTCCCTTCTTTGCTTTCCTCCGGTAAAGCAGCCTCCGGAGGTGACACGCAGATAGGAGCCACACGGAACAGCTGATGTTCTTGAACCCTTACTATGGACAGCCCTGTGCTTGGCAATTGGCACACATTATTTTAGTTAAACGTTAGCAACCCTCTGAGCAGGCGACTGGCAGTTACTCTTTCCTCAGCCTAACATCTCTAGACCAGGACACAGAAATGATGAATTGAGAGACAGTTCACACAGAGCCAATATTGAAACCTCATATATGTCCGACTCTACTTCCTGTACTTTAAAAAAAAAAAAATCATTATCCTCTTTTCTTTCCCTTTCGCCCTCTGTCTATCTTTCCAATTTAATCACTGTTAGGGAAAAAATTAACTTAAGGAAAAGAGCATAGAGAAAAACACGGAATCTGCTTTATCACCGGTTTGCCATATATATCTGCTTGCATGTTTTCTCTACTTAAACCCATCTTTGGCTTTCTAATGCCTGTAGAGAAAAATCCAACCTCCTTAGTCTCATTTTTCAAGATCTTTACAGTCTGATGCCACATCCTTTCCAGACTTATTTGACCTCCACCACATCATCAAGTGCAGTACCAGCTAATCTAACTTCTTGCTATTTCCCAAACATGACAGGTACCATTATGCCTCTGTGCCTTTGCTCCTACTGTTCCTTTTGCCTGGAATTCCCTTCCCTCATTCATTCATTTGTTGATCCCACATATATTGAGCTCCTACTATGTGCCAGGCTCTGGGGCTATAAAGGTGAATAAATCCAGGTCTCTAACCTCAACTGGCTAACAGTCTGGTGGGACACACAGAGAGATGACAGGAAATTATAATACAGTGGGATGGGCACATTACAGCAGCTCTCGGGGGGAGATCTGACCCAGGTTTTGAGGCTGGGGAGGGAGGTGCAGGGAATGATTCATGTCAAGGGGCTTCTCAAAGGAGGTGATGTGTAAGTTAGGACTTGAAGAATGGCAGAAGGAGGAGGTTTTCCTAGATAAGCAGGAAGGAATGAGAGAACAAATGAATATACAAAACTGACTTAAATCTTGCAAAAGTGGATTAAGTGAGAACAGGTGGGAAGAATGACAGATGAGGCTGGGAGGGGCTATGGGGTGACATAGAAGAGTTCAGACTTTTACCTTGAGAAAATGGAAAGCTAATGAAGGATTTCTCTACTTAGTAGGGAAATGACCTAATCATATTAGCGATTTTTGTTAAATCAATTTGGAAATAGTTTAGGGAAAACATCACAAACTTAAATATTTACAAACCTTTGAGCAAAGCTGGTCAAAGGTAAGAAAACACATAGGAAAATTCTTCACATCCTTAAAGAAATGTATTTCTGGGACTTCCAGTGGTCCTAACCAGTGGTTAGGACTCCGCGCTTCCACTGCACGGGGCATGGGTTGGATCCCTGGTTGGAGAACTAAGATCCTGCATGCCGCAAGGCACGGCCAAATATATATATATCTATTTCCTCTCATTTTCTTGGAGACATGTAGCCCTATTAAACTGTCTTTAATTTTTCCATTTTTAGTAGATACAATAAATGAATAAAAGAAACATTTACTTTTCTCTTAGCTATAAGAGTTACTAACAGTAAATACTTGGACGTGTGACAATGCTTTGACTACTCCACTGAGCACGTGGGGTGAGGGCTGCAGTGAACTCTGGTGAGCAGATCAGGCCCCATCTAAAGGGTGAGATCCCCACTCATCTCCAGGAGACTGTTCCCAGGCAGGCATGTAGGCCAGATTGAGACCTCTGCTTTTCCAAAGAAATCTTAAGATTTCAAATGTTAACATAAAAATATGCTGATTTTAAATACTGACAAAAAAAAAAAAAAAAAGCAAGCAGGTCAAACTAGAATTGCCAGAGTTAGCAAATAAACGTACAGGACACCTGGTTAAATTTGAATTTCAGATAAGCAATGAATAATGTTTAATACAAGTATAACCCAAATATTGCATGAGGCATACTTATATTAAAATATGACATGTTGTTTATCTGAAATCAAATTTAACTCGGAGTCAAACAGACACACACACGGATCACATCAGGAGTGTGAGCTATCAGATGGTGCCCTGTGGTCCAGATCACAGAGGTTCTAGACTCTCTGGGGAGTGCAACCTTTTTGTAGCAAATAGTTCATGTCATCACGCTTATTGTGCTAAAATAAAATTCATAGATGATACGACCTATCACACATAATGTATTTTTAATTAACATAAGGCTTTAATTATAAGATTAAGAGGAAATAAAAAGAAAATTATTTCAATAGGCAATTGCTTTGGTAGCACTAGTGACTGTCTGGTGAGACGTTTGAGAGTTGTATGGGACATGTGGCTGCCCATGTATTGCGGGGTGTCTAGCTTCCTTGTGTGACTGCCCCACAATCTTTGTGACAACAAAAATACCCCCTCCACATTTCTAAAATGCCCCTTGGTGGGATGCTGCCCCAAGAGATAAACACAAGTTAGAGACAGGATTGGCAGTAGGAGAGGGAAAGACAGAGAAAGGCATATGAAGTTGGGAGGCCAATTAGGAAGTGACTGCTTTCATCTCAGGGATGAATGTCTGGGGAACCAGCAGGAAGCGGGGGAAAGGAAAGGAGGAAGTAAGTGGGACCATTCAAATAGGCAGGGAGTACGGGGTAGGAGTTTACTGTGGAATTAATGAATTCCATTTATTGAGGTTAAGATTTCTGTGGGAGGCCTAAGAGGAGACGTCTTCTAGGCTGTAGAATTTGTGAGTGTGGTACCCAGAGGTCTGGGCTGGAGGTAGAAATGTAGGAATGAGCAGCACAGCATCTATGCGTTCTGAAAGCCTTGGGACTGTATGAGATCCCTCACAGGCAGACTGTAGAATAAGAGGTGATGTGGTCCATAGACACTGCCCTGGAGGGCACTAACCTTTAGGAGATGTCCAGCCTCCACTGTGGAGGTAGGAAGGAGTTTCCAGAAGGAAAGTGGGCAATCCAGGAGAAAATGGCATAATAGAGGCCATGGGAGGAGAAGTAAGAGGGGCCAAGTCTGCAGAGAAAAGACTAATTGTATAGAGAGAAGTTCTACAGAGGGACAAACAAGATAAGTGTTGAACAATATCCAATTAGCAGATCCCTGGTGACCTGAGTGACATGCAGTTTCAGGCAGTGCTAGGTGTGGAAGCCTATTTAGAGGTGATAAGGAAATGCAGATAAGACATGCAGACCACTCTTGTAAGTGTCAAGGTTATGAAAGAGTATGACAGCCTATTCAGCTTTTAAGGCCCTTCTCATTTGAGGTCTCTGAAGTTTCCCCTTACCTTCTGCATTCCTTAGGATGCTTTTGCTGGTAAATAATAGAAAACCGAACTCAAACTTGCTTAAAATGTAAAATCCAATGGTGGCTTTAGGCTACTGAAAAAATTCCAGTGTGGACTTTAGGCATGGTTCAATCAGGGCTTTGGGTCCAATTCTCTGAGTTCTTTCCTGGGAGTTGGATTTGCCCTCAGACTGATTTCCTTATTTTATTTATTTATTTAACAAATATTTATTGGGCACCTGCTGCATGCTAGACACTGTCCTAGGCTATTGGAATAGTAAACAAAACCGATAAAATATTCCTGCCCTTGCGGGGCATACATTCAAATGGGGGAAGACACATTTAAAATATATATATATATATATATATATAATATATATATATATGCACATACACAGTTATAAATGTGTGTGTGTATATATATATATATATATAAACACACATATGCAAATCATATAGCATGTTAGATGATGATGAAGTCTATGGAAAAAGAGGATCTCTCCAGCAGCTGCATTGAAAGTAGATTGCAAGGGAGCAAAAGTGGAATCTGGAAAACCAGTGAGGGCCTCTTCTAGTAATCCAGGCAGATGACAGTGGTTGGACCAGGGTAGTGGCGAAGGTAATGAGACATAGTAGGATTCTGGAGAGAGAATGAATGTAGGGGTAAAAGAATTTCCTGACAGATTGGATGTGGGAGTTGATAGAAGAGTCAAGAATGACTCCCAGGTTTTTGTTGTAAGCCATTATCTGAGGTGGGAAAGGCTGTGGGCAGAGCAGGTATGGGGAGGAAGATCCAGGCTTGAGTTTTGGACATGTTGAATTTTAGAAGTCCACCAACATTCAGGTGTATATGTTGAGTAGGCAGAGGGATCTGAGTCTGCATTTGGGAGAGGAGTCTAGACTGGTGAGACGTCTTTCAGCACTTGTCAGCACACAGATAATATTTAAAGCCATAAGACTGGATGAATCACCAAGGAAGCAAGAGAAGGTAGAGAAGAGAAGACCAAGGACTGAACCATGGGGTCCTCAAAACCAAGAATACTGGGAGAAGAGGGGAACGAGTGGAGGAGACTAAAGAGACTCATGAAAATGGGAGGAAGGGTGGACTCGGAATGGACCAGTTTAGGTTCCTTGAACCAGTCTCTACCGCCAATGAAGATAATAGCATCCATTTTTGAGCTAAACACTTGAAAAGGGTCTCAGATTGTGCAGAGTGGCTGGACACTTATGAAGACTCACCCCTGGAACCTAAGTGGGGGTCAATCACTTACAGTCCCACCCAAAGGGAAAATTGAATACTGGGAAGCAACCAGTAAAGTGAATTTACCATCTTTCCACACATCCTCCAGGGGAAATTAATAATTTCTTCTCATGTGCCCTCAGAGACTTTCCTTCAGATGGATAGTTTTACACTTACTATTTCGTGACACAGCTGGCTGTCTATTCACTGATTTCTTCTCAGATTGTTAGCTCCTTGAAGAGGAGCTGTTACTCATCTTTGAACCCCAGGACCTAGTCCCAGTGAATATTTGTTGAAGTGAGTTAAATGTGAACATGTGAAAGTGTGTCAATTTTTGGTTTTTCTATGGAGCCTCCTGGGTCATCTGAAGCCTTAAATTTAAATGGAAAAAATTTAAAAGCCTTAGAATAGTTTGACCCATCTGTTATATAAACACATAGACTGTCATCTGGTTAAAAATTGCTTTTATGAAGTTATTTCTTAATAATTGTGGCTGCAAGAACACTTAGTTCTTCAACAGCTTTGAGACAGAGAAATCTGAAAGATCTCCTTGGTAACTGAACACACAGCTAATGGTTGCGAGTTCATGAAAGGTGCCTAAAGGACCTGTAAGGACCTATAAATTCATTTTATCTATATCTATATCTATATCTATATCTATATCTATAAAATACTGGGACTTCCCTGGTGGCGCACTGCTTAAGAATCTGCTTGCCAATGCAGGGAACACAGGTTCAATCCCTGGTCCAGGAAGATCCCACATGCCACGGAGCAACTAAGCCCATGTGCCACAGCTACTGAGCCCACGTGCCTAGAGCCCATGCTCCACAACAAGAGAAGCCACCGCAATGAGAAGCCTGTGCACTGCAAATAGAGAAAGCCCATGCACAGCAACGAAGACCCAATGCTGCCAAAAATAAATAAATTTATAATAAATAAATAAAATACTGTATATATATATATATAAAGTTTATGAGTGTTGATTAAAACTCAAATGATAGTATAGTTGACCAAAACAGTCTAGTGTATCATGAAAGTAAAAGCCTTAGGAGGAAACCAAATAGACAGGCATATGCTCTGCAGTTTAAGGTTTTTTCTCTATATGGTAATGATTTATTTTGTTGGACATGATTTGTCTCACAGCATCTCTCAGTCTGTACCATGAAGGGTATTAGTACAAAGGTCTAGCTAATTCTGTGCTTGGCCACAAGTAAAGTAACCTGGAGTTTCTTAGAAGAGAATAGAAAAGCCAAAATATTTTTCTGTCCAGTTTATGAATGAAAAAAAAAGAATACCAAAATGTAAACATCCAAACTATTATAAAGTGTATTATACCCATGCACTCTATTATTGACTATATACTTTTTGGAAATATTTTCCATTGTTACCTCCTTCCATAGACATATTAGGATGGATTTGTCCACATGGGTATTTTCAGAAATTGAAGCACTAATATAGCTTCTTTAAGTTACAAAAGATTCCAAAGATTTATTTGTTTGCTTGTTTGATTTTACAACATGATGGGAGGACCACTGAAACAGTCCTTTCGAATATTTGAAAACATTTGATCCAAAAAAACATTTGATCCTTATCAAATAAACTGTCAGCATTTAAAATTTCCTTTTGAAGGCAAATTCTTTCAGTTCTTATAAAAAGCATTGATTGTAAGAATGAAGAAACCAGTCACTGCCATGGAAGCTGCCAACTTAACCTGCACAGGGTGCTTGACAGTTCTTGGATTATTAAGCAAGTCACTGATTTTGTTAGGCTAGACTCTCTTAGCAGTGAAATTAAAAATACAACACAACTGAAAAACCAGATAATATAATGAATAAGACATTTGGTAAATAAGAGCAATTAAAAATCAAAAACAGTGGGACTTCCCTGGTGGTGCAGTGGTTAAGAATCCGCCTGCCAATGCAGGGGACGCGGGTTCGAGCCCTGGTCTGGGAAGATCCCACATGCCGCGGAGCAGCTAAGCCCGTGCACCACAACTACTGAGCCTGCGCTCTAGAGCCCACGAGCCACAACTACTGAAGCCCACGTGCCACAACTCCTGAAGCCTGTGCGCCTAGAGATCGTGCTCCACAACAAGAGAAGCCACTGCAATAAGAAGCCCGCCCACCACAACGAAGAGCAGCCCCCGCTCACCACAACTAGAGAAAGCCCGCCCACAGCAATGAAGACCCAATGCGGCCATAAATATATATATATATAATTTTTAAAAAATCAAAAACAACATACATCTGAGAAAGCAGATAATAGAGCAGGTAAGAAAGTTGGTAAATATGACCAAATAACGATGTTGTAAAATCTCAACCTGAATCAGTTTTCCAGTGATACGATTCTACATCAAGTGATTTTTTCCCCCCCTTTACTAGGTCTATCTAGATTTTTGAAAAATCAAGATAAACTCCAAAGGTCACAAAGAAGTTGTTCTCTTGACTGGGGTGAGGCTAGAAATGCAATGAGATGAGCATGCAGGTACTTTAAGAGGAGAGAGTTTGTGTTAAGGAGACATGGACCTTTCCTTAGCACAGCTCCCTCCATTGCTGAGGTGGGGACCCGGTGAAGTAGGAATGGGAAAGCAGAGTTTCAGTGGAGGATGCGCAGGGCAGGGGCAATGGAGGGCATGAGTTCTCCCATGAAGTGTTTTCCCGGTTTGGTGGTAGTGATGGTTTTATGTTGTTATTCTCTGTTCACTTGCAGAGTTCTCATACCTCTTTGCTTGTGCCCTTGAAAATGACGTTAAATGATTCTGTAGGTGTGCATTTGAGAAAGCCAATGCAATGTCCTATTAATCCGCTGAGCTACTTCAGCAACTTGAAACTGATCAGAGCGTGGTTGATGACCGCGTTGGCCAGTTTGCGAAAGCTTTACAGAAGGGCCGCGAAAGTCACTCCATTTAAGGGATCTTCTCTTCTGTGGTCACCCAAACCTCTTGTGCCCAACAACTCAGCAGCCTCCCTGTGGCCATTGTAGCCATCCTTCCAGGACACAGGGTCATTTCGGGTGGTGATCGTTGCCTTCTTCTCCCTACAGGGAGCAACTTCTCTTCATAAAGATTCTTTTTCCCAGCAAGTAAAGATGACCTAGAAATTTGACAGTGCCAGAGTTACAAACTATACTTTCTCAAGAGAGAAATATTATCTTACAGAAACTAGCTTTTATCCTACTGAGAAACTGTACTATGCTGTAGGGATTGTCTCTTATTAGAGCCGTGAGAGCTGAGGGAAACATGTAGAGCTATCTTCCCCACACCAGAAAGGCTGCTGGAATCGTGTATGACCCTGAAAAGAAACTGCGGTATTACTTAGGCGGGGAGCTGGGGGAGACAGAAATGTCAACATAAGCCAGACCATTCCTCGTGCAGAGTGAGCTTGAATACTCTTAAACACACCAGGAGAAAAATTCTCAAGGTTTTGCAACTCCTAGGTGATGGTGGAATTCTTGGCTAACTTCCTAAAGCATTATTAGGCATTATAAACGTCCTTCGAATCCATGCAGTCTCATAAGAACAAAAAAATTGTTGTGGGGATTTTAGTATTTAATCTTCAGGGGTTCTAAAGCCTTTATTTTGCCATTTCTCAATAAAAACAAGCCCTTATCATGTAGAACAGGGTAGAGAAGACTGGGAAGTAATTTTATAACAAAAAAGATAATCAACTCATTAAATAATATTCACTGAGCACTTCTGTGTACCAGGCACCGTAGAGGGGATGGGGTTATGCAGTGACTCTGCAGGCACGGTCCCTGCCCTCATGACTCTTACACTCTAGTGGGCAGGACAGATACAGAGCAAGTGTGACAAGCTAGTCATGCCTAACGAAAGATGAGGTTAGGACTGACAGTCTCCCAACTCAGAGGGAACTAAGGGCACCTCCTTGTAGGATTTGGACGTCCAGTCTACTAGAGAGAATGCAACCTTAAAAATGCTTATGATTCCTTTCGTTTTCTTCTTCACTAAGCTGTCCTTTGGACATGCAGAACCATGTCCATGGTGGACCATTATTCTTTCTTAGAGACTCAGAAGGTCTCAGTTATTCTTATGCAACACCTTACAAAGAACTCGTGCTGTGTCTTATAGGGGTTGTTATGTTTTCTGTTTTGGCTTTTCAGATATATTTTCTCTCACAGCATCTTCTCACAATCTGTTTTACTCTGTGATTTTCCTTACCATTTTCAAAACTGTATGTACATCTATGTTAAACTAAGGTTAAACTAAGAATTCCCAAATATCTATTTGTCCCAGTCAGAGATATAAGATCTTAATTTCTAAAGAATAAAGATGCTCACATTTGCAAACAATGTCCATTCGTACCAAACTTTGAGCAGAAATATTTTTTCTTCACCTGAAAGTCTGTGCTAATAATTTTAGCATTTTATTTTCTAATTTTAATGATGGATATTTTCAAATATACACCAAAGTGAAGAGGATAATCTATTGAACCCCAGGGTACTCCTCATTTAAGCTTCAAAAATTTTGTAAATTTTACTTTATCAATATAGCTTCCCCCATCACACACAGATTTCTTTTTTAAAAACTTCTGGAGTATTTAAAATCAAATTTCAGACATTATATAATGTCACTCACAAATACCTCAGTATTCCTATCTAACAGATAAGGATTTTTTTTTTTTTTTTGCGGTACTCGGACCTCTCACTGTTGTGGCCTCTCCCGTTGCAGAGCACAGGCTCCGGACGCGCAGGCTCAGCGGCCATGGCTCACGGGCCCAGCTGCTCCGCGGCATGTGGGATCTTCCCGGACCGGGGCATGAAGCCGTGTCCCCTGCATCGGCAGGCGGACTCTCAACCACTGCGCCGCCAGGTAAGCCCCTAGATAAGGATATTTTAAATGTAACACACCGTTACCACAACTAAGAAACTTAATAAAAATTCTTTGGTATCACGTAACATGGCCTATAATCCAGTCCCCCAACTAATCTAAAAAATGACTTTTTATTGTTTGTTCAAATCACGATCCAAAAAAGAACCATATGTCATACTTAGTTATTATATTTCTCAAATTTCTTTTAATCTATGATGCATCCCCTTCCCTTTTATTCTTACCATTTAGGTTTGAAAGGACCAGGTTGTTTAACTTGTTGACTTTCCCACATTCTGAATTTGGCTATTAGCCTCCCTGTGGCATTGCTCAGCTTATTCTTCCATCCCCTGTATTTTCTGTAAACTGGTAGGTTTATAAGTGTGATTAGATTTAGGTTCTTCCTCCCCACCATCCCTCTGTCCTCCCTCCCTTCTTGCCATCTTTTCTTTCTTTCTGGCAAGAATATTCATGGGTTGCTTCACATCACAAGACACTTAATGTCTAGTGGTCCCTCTTTCATGATGCTGAGGTTAATCTGAGGGTGCAGGTTTTGTCAGATTGATACATCCATTAGAAAGTTCCCATCAACGTTTCAGCTAACTGTTTTACATTCATTGATGATCTTTGCATAGATCCATTATGTTCTCATGAATGAATTTCAATTATAATATTAAATTTTTTCAACCATAATTTTCAATCTCAAATGGTGTTAACTAACTTCTGTAATAGAAATATCCTAAATTGTACTGTATTGCATTTTCAATTTAAATGTTTTTAAATTAGGAAATATATTGATTACAGAAAAACTGGAAAATATAAAGTATAAGTTTGAAGATTAAATCACACAAAATCTTTTAGCCAAGAGACAATCATATTTATGGCTTGATGTATTTCTTTTTGATCTTTCTTTTAGACAGCATATTTAAACAAAATTGGGACCACAGTATATTCTATTTTATAACTTAATTTTTGCTCTTATTAATCTGTTTTGGATATCTTTTCCTACTAAAAATGCAGATTAACATTTTTACCTTTAATGCATATGTAAATTTTCTTAAAATATATTCTATAAATAGAATCTTTGAAATAAAAGATATTTTAAAAAATAAACTTTTTATATATATTTCCAAAACTCCAGCTAGAATTTTCCTACTTACAATGTATCATGAGCACTGATTTCTTTTCATCTTTAATAACACTGAATATTATAATTTTTTAGATTTTTTGCTAATTTTACACAAAAAATATTATCTGCTCAGTTATGTCTTTGATTAATTACTAAAGAGATTGAAAATTATTCATTTGTCTATTTTAAAAATTTTTCTTCCATAAATTTTCTGTTCATCTCTCTCTTCTATCCATGCTTCTGTTAACATGTTTGTACTTTTCCTAATAAATTATAATGATATCAGATTAATATTTTATCTGTAATATTTTCAATTATATCTTAGTTTGCTATTTTCTTTTTTATTTTGTTCGTGACTTTTTTTTGTGTGTGTGTGGTACGCGGGCCTCTCACTGTTGTGGCCTCCCCCGTTGCGGAGCACAGGCTCCGGACGCGCAGGCTCAGCGGCCATGGCTCACGGGCCCAGCTGCTCCGTGGCATGTGGGATCTTCCTGGACCGGGGCACGAACCCATGTCCCCTGCATCGGCAGGCGGACTCTCAACCACTGTGCCACGAGGGAAGCCCCTGTTCGTGACTTTTTAATGTTCAGAAGTTTAAAATGTTTAGGTTGCCAAATGAATCTATTTCTTTTCCTTTGTGATTTCTTCCAAGGCCTTAATCTTTAGTAAATCCCCATCTCAAGAGCTTTTAAAATATTTGCCCATATTTTCTTCGACAGCTTTTTTTTTTGTTTTCATATTTTACTTTCAACGTTTTAACCCATCTTCAATTTATTTTGGTTATAATGTTAGGTAAAGCTCTAATTGAATTCTCCTTCCTACCCAAATTCTTAACCATTTTCCCCAACTCCATTGCTTGTTTGAATAATTTACTCCTTCCCCATGTGCATTGATATGAGTTAATTTCTGTTACTGGATTATAGTTTTTTTCTGTACTGTTGTTCTGTCAGCTCCTTCCCCCACCATTATCACTTTTTCTTAATTATCTTTATCAGGCTTTAATACTAAAGTTATATTAGCATCATAAAGCAAATTGGAGGGCTTCTCATCTTCTGCTATGATCTGAAAGAGTGTGAATGATATTGGAGTTACCTCTGCTTTAAAGGTTAAGTTGAACTCAGCTGTAAAATCATCTGATGGTTTTTTGAAAATGGGTAGATCTTCAGTCACTTTCATAATCTTTCACACGTTGATTGCTCTTTTCAAAATTTTAATGTCTTCTTGGGTCAATTTTGTTATTTATGTTGTTAGTAAATCATCTGTTTCTTCTAGGTTATCAAATTGTTGCCATAGGATTTCACATGATACATTTATAATTACCTTCATCTCTTTTCTGTGACTATGTAAATTCATTCTTAATCTCGCATATTTTCTCTCTAGTTCTTTCCTCTATTCAGTCTAATAGCAATTTATTTATTGTTGTTTTCATAACATCATTTTTTGGGTTTTTCTTTCCTTCTTTATTTTTCTGTTTCCTGTTCTATTAACTTTATCTTTTGTCTTTGTTAATTCCCACTGTATACCCTCTTCAATTTATTTTATGATTGTTTACTAATTCTTAAGATGAGTGTATTAATTTGCTAGGACTGCCATAACAAACTACTGTAGAGTGGGTGACTTAAACAACAGAAATTTCTTTTTTTTTAAATAAATTTATTTAATTTATTTATCTTTGGTTTCATTGGGTCTTCGTTGCTGCGTGCAGGCTTTCTCTAGTTGCGGCGAGCAGGGGCGACTCTTTGTTGCAGTGCGTGGGCTTCTCCTTGAAGTGGCTTCTCTTGTCGTGGAGCACGGGCTCTAGGCACACGGGCTTCAGTAGTTGTGGCTCGCGGGCTTAGTTGCTCCGAGGCATGTGGGATCTTCCCAGACCAGGGCTCGAACCTGTGTCCCCTGCATTGGCAGGTGGATTCTTAACCACTGTGCCACCAGGAAGCCCCAGAAATTTATTTCGCACAGTTCTGAAGGCTGGAAGTCCAAGATCAAAGTGTCAGCAGATTTGGTTTCTTCTGAGGCCTCCCTCCTTGGCTTGCAGATGGCTGTCTTCTCCCTGTGTCCTCACACGGTTGTCCCTTGGTCTGTGTGTTGTCTGTGTCCTAATCTCTTCTTATAAGGACACCAGTCATATTGAATCAGAGCCCACCTCTATAACCTCGTTTTACCCGAATTAACTCTTTGAAGGCCCTATATCCAAATACAATCACTTCTGGAGGTGCTAGGGGTCAGGATTTCAACATACAAATTTTAGATAGACATAATTCAGCCAGTAACAATGAGTCTAAATTACTTTATTTTCAAATTTCTTCAAGCATGAAGGAATTTGAGTCTATGCATTTTTCCCTGAATATAAACTCAGCTGGTTTAATATAAAGTATTAAATGTGAAGTATTCTCCTTTCCACGCTTTCTAGATAGTATGTAATTTCAGTTTAAAATTTCTCTCTGGGGCTTCCCTGGTGGCGCAGTGGTTGAGAGTCTGCCTGCCGATACAGGGGACGTGGGTTAGTTATTTATGAGGATGTTCCTTAGCTTCCAAAATGTTAAGATTTTTTTATTGTTAAGATGTTTTTAGTCATTCGTTTTTTTTTTTAGTCATTCGTTTTTATTTACTCCTAATTTTGTGTGTTCTATGAGTAGTCTACCTTTCAAAAAGTTTTTAAAAGTTTTCTTTTTAGTCAAATACACCATCAATTTCTCCATGTTTTATAGTCATACAAAAATGCACACTCTGAATTGGTAGGAAACAAAGTACATATAATTTTTTAAAATAAATTTATTTATTTATTTTATTTTTGGCTGCGTTGGGTCTTCGTTGTTGCGTGCAGGCCTTCTCTAGTTGCGGTGAGTGGGGGCTACTCTTCGTTGTGGTGCATGGGCTTCTCATTGTGGTGGCTTCTCTTGTTGCGGAGCACAGGCTCTAGGCGCACAGGCTTCAGTAGTTACGGTGCGTGGGCTCAGTAGTTGTGGCTCATGGGCTCTAGAGCACAGGCTTAGTAGTTGTGGTGCATGGGCTTAGTTGCTCCGCGGCATGTGGGATCTTCCCGGACCAGGGCTCAAACCCATGTCCCCTGTATTGTCAGGCAGATTCTTAACCACTGCGCCATATAATGTATGGGGAAGTTCCCATATAATTTTATTACATCTACTTTATTGCTTTTATTAGTCAATTTCTCTATGTCCTTATTCTTTTGTGTACTGAATCTTTTTGCTTCAAAAGAAATATTTTTTAAATTGCAGCTGTAACAATGGAATCTTATTCAATCTTAAAAAGAAGGAAATTCTGACACAAGCTACAGCATGGATGAATCATGAAGTCATTATACTGAATGAAATTAGTCAACCAAAAAAGACAAATATTGTATGATCCCACTTATATGAGGTACCTAGAACAAATTCATAAAGAAGGAATGTAGAATTGTAAGAGGAGGAGGGAATAGAGAATTATTTTTTAATAGTATTTTAGTTTTGTAAGATGAATAGAATTCTGGAAATTATTTGTATAGCAATGTGAATGTACTTAACACTACTGAACTATATACTTTAAAATGGTTAAAATACTAAATTTTATGTTATGTGTATTTTACCACAATTTTTAAAATGTTTTAATTAAAAGTAAAATAATGGCATGGGGAAAAAATAACAAATATATTGGATGTACAATAAAAATAATTATAATAATGACCAACTTGGGAATTATAAATGTGAATGAGAATATATACCATAATAACTTGTGAGACTGTTAGATATAATTAGAGTTAAAATTTACCAGGTCCTATATTGTAAAGAAAAAGGATACAGGTCTTTGATTGACTAACTACAGTGTTGTAGTCAATTATACATATTAAAAACTTTAAGAGCAACCATTAAAATATTACAGATCAGGGACTCTCCTGGCACTCCAGTGGTTAAGACTCTGTGCTTCCACTGCAGGGGGCATGGATTTGATCCCTGGTCAGGGAACTAAGATTCCATGTGCTGCAAGGTACACTCCCCCCCCAAAAAAAGATTAAAAACAAATTACAGATCAAATGTGTATCATCCAGAACACTAAAGGAAAGGAGAGAGTACAGAGAAATTAATTAGTTTAACTAATCAGGAAAGAGAAAGATCAAAGAAGGACTAGTATGTTAAATATTAGATGTATTCCTCATGGATCTCTCTTGTTTTTGCATCTTGTAAGCAGAGGCACTGGATCCCTTTGTTCCAAATACCTTTTCAAGGGTTTTTGTACAGCAAACAGCCTTGGAAGATAGAGATTGCGTCTCTTTCCAGAGCAAAGAGTAGGTTTGTTGACTATCCAATATAATAAAGATAATGTCTCTCTTTGGGGCAAAGGTCAGGCAAGCTTACTACCCAGTATAAAAGAATTGGGCTCCGTAGGATCAGGGCTCCTCTCCTATAGACAGCCAATTGCGTGAGCAGGCATCATCTAGCCCTCTTCTTGATGCTCTGTGAAAACTGAGCATTGATGCAGATGATGGTACTCTGACATCTGCTATTGCTATGATTAATAAAGTTCTTTGTCTCTGATAAAAAACTGCTACTGCAATTTTATTAGGTTCTTGCATTTGTAAAAGTGTTTGTTTTATATATTCAGTTGTAAGGTTATTTGACGTACATGGGTTTGTGACTATTATATCTTTTCGTAACCTCTTATTTTTATTTTAATCAGCTTCTGTAATGCCGTGGTCTCCTAGTTTTCTACTCGTGTTTTCACCATTGCTTAACTGCACATATTCCTCTGTATTCTGCTTTTCTTCTCCTACTCCTCTAAATATGTATAAATCTACACCTCTTATCAAGATCTCTTTTATGAGCTCAAGACTCATGCAACTAATTTCTGCCTGGATATCTCTACTTGGTTGTTGCCACACACAGCTTAAAAAGCATTTCCCTCCCTCAACTCTAAATCTTCCTTTTTTTTCTTTTAAGCTTTATTGCATTTTGTTTTTCCACCACATCGAACGTGACATAATCCAAGCAACTTGCCTAATTCAATGCCTGATACATTTTGGGTTATCAGAAAAGTTAGGTACTATTATTAATAGAGTCCAAGTTTATAGCTCCATTGTGAATTTCGACTGTATACAGTCGGGGGTACATTTTTGCCTCACTAGCACCTTAGGGTTAGATCCTTGCTCTTTTATGAAAGTCTAATTGAACAGCACGAGAAAGAGATAAATGAAATCTCAACACCTATTGAGGGGTAAAACATGTCTTGTTCACTGCCAGAGTCAGATGCTATAATGGGAATCAAGGTACTGTTCTGTCCAGTGTTTCTTTTTAATGGCCCAAGAATTTACTTGACTCCATTAGTTGTATTCTTGATTTCCAATGAAGTGAACAATTTATAATAGGTTTTGAATGAATTGAATTAAAGTTTGATGAATAGCCTAGATATTTTTTGTTTTCTCTTTTGAACTTTATTTAGTGGCAGAGAGCATGTTTACTTGCCTATTGAGCAATGGGTTTGACCATTAATTAAGAATCAGCTCCAGGGGCTTCCCTGGTGGCGCAGTGGTTGAGAGCCTGCCTGCCGATGCGGCGGACACGGGTTCGTGCCCCGGTCTGGGAAGATCCCACATGCCGCGGAGCGGCTGAGCCTGCGCGTCCGGAAAGGTTGTAATAAACTCAAGACAATTTAAAAAAAAAAAAAGAATCAGCTCCAGGAATTTGATTTTGCAGAAACCTTCAGTATTCTGGCTGCCTTAGGCAAGTTGAACCCTCACCAAAGCACAGGCATGAAAGCACTAGCACGTAGTACATGGTCCAATTAAAATAAGATACAATAGAAACTGGTAACATGAAGACTTCTCTCTAATATTCAAGCTCTCCCTTCTCTCCCCATCACCACTCACTCACGCACCCTTTCCAACATGGAACACAACTTTTGTGTCTGCATAGAAACTTCACTTCTTTTAATTGACTAACAGTCAAAGAAACTTGTCATTGATAAGCTTAAAATTTTTCTCCCGTTTCTCTCATCTTCTGCCCTTTGTCTCATATATCTTTCTCTTCTGTCACAGGCATGCAGGACTTGGATAAAAAGGTCTTTATCTGCTCACACAAAAGAAAATTAAAAGAAGGAGGAGAGGGCTTCCCTTGCGGCGCAGTGATTGAGAGTCTGCCTGCCAATGCAGGGCACATGGGTTCGAGTCCTGGTCTGGGAAGATCCCACATGACCCGGAGCAACTGGCCCCGTGAGCCACAATTGCTGAGCCTGAGCGTTTGGAGTCGTGCTCCGCGACAGGAGAGGCCGCGATAGTGAGAGGCCCGCGCACCGTGATGAGGGGTGGCCCCCACTTGCCGCAACTATAGAAAGCCCCCGCACAAAAATGAAGAGCCAACACAGCCATAAATAAACAAATAAATTTAAAAAAAAAAAAAAAAAAGAAGGAGGAGAAAGAAGAAGGAAATGGGTAAGGAAAAGGTAAAAAAAGGAGAAGGAGGAGGGGGGAGGAGGAGAAATCTTTATCATCAAGTTTATTATTCCCATAATGGTAAGCTTTTTATTTAAGGGAACATGCCCAAATTTCAGAACTAGTTTATGCTCTAAATAACATAGGTGATTATTTGCCTTTGTGTGTCTGGCTATGACTTTAGATAGATAAAGGGGTGGAATGCACACATGATGAAGGCCAATATGAAGGCCATTATTAAAGAGTCAAAGAGAGCGGTCTAGATTTTTTTTTTCTCTTTAAAAATCACAGCTTTTGCCTCAGTAACTAAACTTTCTACATGGGAGCCTAAATAAAATCTTGAAATATTTTTAAACTTAGGGTTTTAAAATAACTGTAAAAATATTCATTTTCCCATTACTGGGAAAATTATATTATCAAAAATTATTTGGGAAGACTCACACTTTGTGCAATTTTAACGTAATGAATAGAAAATTAAATATAATTTTGCACTGCAACTGACTTTGACAATGAATAAGATATATTTTATCTCAATATGAGTGTTGAGTTTTTATTTCTGCTTCTTGTACTGATTGAATAATCTTTTTTATTTTGAGGGAGTCTAATATTTAAAAGAATATGTGGATATCCTCTAGTTTTATATTTATATTTCATGAAAAAATAACTACAGTAGAATTTAGAAATCCAGAGTGGTGAATGACAGCAGGCAGGCTAATTTTAATTCATATGCTTATTGATGTTATGCAGTTCCTAAGATTTTGGGAAAGCTTGAAGTAAGCCAACATTAAGAAATAGATGTCAGTATGCCAACAGTTGAGATTGGACTGTGCGCCATAAGAATATGTACTGCCTGGCATACTAGGAAACGTTTTGCTACTGGTGTCATGTTTAAATGAGCAAAACATTTATTTCAGCAAAAATTTAGATCAAGCTTCTGCAAACTTTTCTGTAAAAAGCAAAACAGTATGTATTTTAGACTTTGTAAGCCATATGGTCTCTGCTGCAACTACTCATCTCTGTCACTGTGGTGGAAAAGCAGCCATAGACAATATGTAAATAAATGAGCATTGTTGTATTCCAATAAAACTTTACAAAAATTTTAACAAATAAAAAATTTTAAATAAGTAAAAATTTACAAAACAGGAAGCAGGCCAGATTTGGCCCACAGGCCATGGTTTGCTGATACCTGGCTTAGATGATCGTTTGTCAATTTCCAAAATTGAAGAAGGCTTTTTTATTTTTGTATCTCCTCCTACCATGAAAATTTTAACAACCCTTGTAATCCATCTCTTCTTCAATTTAATACCTTTAATTTTATGTCTATGAATAATTTAGATTCATTTCAGCAGCCGTGTAAAAATATACTAGCTTGGGTATTGTAATGTTTGGAAATGTATATAAAAGTTTTACTCTAGCTCATTAGAAATCTTCCAAATGCTGACACAGCACTAGGCAAGCAGTGCTCCTTTCTCAAGGCTGAATTTCATCTCCAAAACCCCACCTTTAAGCTTCTAAGTTTTATTAATTCCGACCTCTTCCTTTTGTTTCCCCAGCCCTCCTAGCAGTAGTGGTAGCTGCTTCCTGCAGTTGCTAGGTCTGTGAGAGCAGGTAGTTATCTTGTTTTAAACTGTTTAGTTACCAAGTTGATAATTTTGTACAGCTAAATTTAAATTTTGTATAGCTTTGAATTAAATTCTCTCTGTTCAAATACTGATGTGGTTTTGTCTCCTGAGTGGACCCTAACTGATACATATCCTGAAATGAAACGCAATTCAGTTATTGGAAAATTATTAAATATTTTTGGAACAACTTGGGTACGTGAATCTACTTTTTCTTTTTTTTTTTTGTCTTTGTTGGGTCTTAGTTGCCTTGCGGCACGTGGGATCTTCCTTGAGGCACGCGGGATCTTTCGTTGCAGTGCATAGGCTCTTCGTTGCAGCGTGCCGGCTTCTATCTAGTTGCGGCGCACAGGCTCCAGGGCACGTGGGCTCTGTAGTTTGTGGCACACGGGCTCTCTAGTTGAAGCGCTCGGGCTCAGTAGTTGCGGTGCGCTGGCTTAGCTGCCCCGAGGCATGTGGAATCTTAATTCCCCGACCAGGGACGGAACCTGCCTCCCCTGCATTGGAAGGTGGATTCTTTACCACTGGACCACCGGGGAAGTCCCTGAATCTACTTTTTTAACTGTAAATTTTGTAAAATCTAAATACAGATCAAATATTTCCAATTAAATTAGTGTCAAATTGAGATGTACTGTAAGTATAAAAAGAATGTAAAATATCTCATTAATTTTTAATAATGATTACATGTCAAAATAATAAAATTTTGAGTATATTAGGTTAAATAAAGTATACTGTTAAAATTACTTTCACCTGTTTCTTTTTACGTTTCTAAATGTGCCTATTAGAAAATTCTAAATTACATATTTGGCTCTTATGATATTGCAATTAGACAGTGCTGTTCCATTTTTTTTGTTTGTTTTTTTTTTTTTTGTGGTACGCGGGCCGCTCACTGCTGTGGCCTCTCCTGTTGCGGAGCACAGGCTCTGGACGCGCAGGCTTAGCGGCCATGGCTCACGGGCCCAGCCGCTCCGCGGCATGTGGGATCTTCCCGGACCAGGGCACGAACCCGTGTCCCCTGCATCAGCAGGCGGACTCTCAACCACTGCGCCATCAGGGAAGCCCATATTCCATGTTTTTTTCTACATTTTTATCACGTTTTACATGAGGATGAGAATCCAAGGGAGGGCAAAAGGACTGCCAGAAGACTGAGGGAGGACAAAAGGGAAAATTTTAATCTTCATTTTTAAATATACCTCAAGGTCACAATGCTTGAGCTTGGTTTTCAAGACTAAATTACATTTCAACATATTGTAGGGGGCCATCCAAATTTTCCTTTTGTACAATAATTTAATTCTGTTCTATATTGTCTGTAACATCTGGTCCATTGACTAGAGTCACCTTAAATATTTTTCAATTAAATAGATTGATTTCTCCAACAGGATTTGACTGTATAAGCCTTTTTTAAAAATATTTACTTATTTATCTTTGGCTGCACTGGGTCTTTCTTGCTGCACTGGGTCTTCCTTGCTGCACGTGGCTTTCTCTAGTTGCGGCGAGCGGGGGCTACTCTTCGTTGCAGTGTGCGGGGTTCTCATTGCGGTGGCTTCTCTTGCTGCGGAGCATGGGCTCCAGGCGCGCGGGCTTCAGTAGTTGTGGCACGTGGTCTCTAGAGCTCAGGCTCAGTAGTTGTGGAGCACGGGCTTAGTTGCTCCACGGCATGTGGGATTTTCCCGGACCAGGGCTCAAACCCGTGTCCCCTGCATTGGCAGGCAGATTCTTAACCACTGTGCCACCAGGGAAGTCCCTGTATAAGTCTTTGGCAAAATATATTTTTTGGTTCGACATTTTTAGAAAGTATCTCCTGGTTTGTTAAAAAATAAATAAATAACTAGCCTTTTTGTTCCATTTAAAACTAAAATGTTACATTGAACTTTCAACATAACAAACCCAAATGCATAAATGGCAATAAGTATTGTGACTTTGTTGGATTCATTAATATTCATGTAACAAGAGAAGAGAATTTAAAGTTTTAAGTAGAATTTCAATAGCTTTCAGACATGTACATCAGTGGTGGCAATAGATTTAGAGCGTCAAGTGCTAACTCACAAGTGAAGGATTTGGCCCTGAAAATGGGGCTATAACTAAAACTCAGCATTTTCTCGGAGAACTTGGGACTGAGATCTAGTCTTTGGGGCCAAACCAATAGGACTGAACTCTATCTTTAGGAAGTATTAGCCCACAACCTTCGTTCTTTTGGGAACTGCTCCTTCTCGCTCCTGTATGGTTCTGGTGGCAGGGCTGCCAGATAAAATACAGAACACCCAGCTAAGTTTGCATTTCAGAAAAACAATAAATACATGGGCCAACTCTATCTGCCAATCAGAATGTCCATCTACTTCTGGTTTCGTAGGAGGGGATGTGACCCAGGACTGGCTGGTCACCCTACCCCTATCCTTCTGTTCACATTGACTGCTCTAACACATAAATATTGTCCCAAGTAGGGCCAATCAGAGCCTTTCCATGTGATTTGATATAAGGGGTCTTGGAGAGAGATGGTCTCTTTTCCTTTAGAACTGCAGGCTACAAGGATTTGAGCTGGGTGGGCAGCAGCCATTTTTTTCCTGCCATTTGGAGAGAGCCTGTGTATGGTAGATGAAAAGAATGCTAAATACAAAGAGCCAGGGAATGAAGACAGAGGGAAAGTACTCTGACCATTTCTTCTGTTTGGGGGTATGCCTCGTGTTTTGTGCCTAGGTTTGGTAGTGATTAAGTGCTCTTCCCCTAGCAATATAGATAAACCCGATTGCCAGTTCTTACCCTACAACATGCATGAAATAAAGCCAACATCTTGGCCATAACGCCACTATAAAACATGTATTTTCTTATGTGTTTGGCATCATTTCTCTACAGTTTTACTGGGCAGGGTGGAGTTGTCTGGGTGTGATATATCTCAGGGCATTTATTCTTTGATAATAAATCTATGGTATCGCTACCATGAACACTTAGAAGGCAGAGACTGCGAGTTTCCCTTCCTTCAAAAAGTACTTATAAGAATGCCGTGTAGGGGTTTCCCTGGTGGCGCAGTGGTTGGGAGTCCGCCTGCCGATGGGGGGGACACGGGTTCGTGCCCTGGTCCAGGAGGATCCCGCGTGCTGTGGAGCGGCTGGGCCCGTGAGCCATGGCCGCTGGGCCTGCGCGTCCGGAGCCTGTGCTCCGCAACGGGAGAGGCAACAACGGTGAGAGGCCCACGTACCGCAAAAAAAAAAAATAAATGCATAGTTTTTAAATTTCCTACTCTAACTCAATTACCATTCCATTAATTTTCTAAGACAGTCCTGTCATAGGTAGTACTTGCAAACATTAATCTGTGGGCTTCTATTTCTAGAATCCCGAAGGCACGGTGCTACTAATGCTGCCCTCAGAGAAAGGAGTGGCCCCCTAACTCCAGCTTGAATTCCGCAATCCATGGAAGTGCAGTGCAACAAGGGGAGGACTGGCTGCTTAATCGCTGGAACCAAATGCAAAAAAGGTATGTGTGTGTGTGTGTGTGTGTGTGTGTGTGTGTGTGTGTAATGCTTAAGAACTTCAAGATGGCAACAGCAGAGCAATAAACCAAGCTTGGGGCCTGTCGAAGCGTGAGGTCCTGTGTAATTGCACAGGTCACAGACCCTGAAGCCAGCCCTACCTGAGAGTCATAGTTAATCTCTTGATGGCTTAAGTTCCTTATCTGTAGAATGAGAGGCAATACTGGCTTTTTAGCGTAACAAATATTAACTGAGTTATTTGTGAAATTTGTGACGCTGCAGACACACAGTGGGTTCTTGGTAAACAGAGTAACCACCACCTGACTGCACTGTACGTGGTAGCCAGGAGTGAGAGGTCTGGAGTCAGCCAGACATGGACTGAAAGCCTGCCTCTGCCACTTTTTGGGGGCAATTACCTAATGTCTCTAAAGCTCCAATTCCTCTCCTATAAAGAGTAGTCAACGCATGTACTCCTGAAAGATTATTTTGAGGACTAGAGGAAATACTACATTCAAAGCATTTAGCACAATTCCTGGCACATGGGGCCACTGAATGCTAGCTACTTGGCCATGTGCCAGGCCCGGTGCTAAGTGTTTTACATCTACTAGCTCACTGAATCCTTAAAACACCTGGAAATTCAGATGTCATTATTTTCAGTAAATTGAAATTGGGAGGTTAAATGCCTTTCCGACTGTCACATTGTTACTATGTAGTGGGGCCATAACTGAGACCCCAGGTCTCTCTGATTCCAAAACCGCTGCCTCAACCCCTGTGCAGATTGTCTTTAGCTGTACAGTTTTCCCTTTCCCCATTCATTCCCGAATCCTAATATCTGTCTGCCTCCCTGTAACTGCCAGTGGTGAGGGATGATGTAGCACACATAAGGAAGTTTTAAAAAATCAATATATTTGAATGGAAATTGGAAGATTCCTCTCCATGCATCTGTCTGTCTGTCCTAGTATCTGCCTATCTATCTTATGAAAAGCAAAGGAGTGCTGGCCACAAAAGCAATGACAGATTTAATGAGACCTGAACTCTTGAAGACTGGTTTGAGATTTAAAGATGTTTATCAAACTTCAGCCAGAGCTGGGTTTGTTTACCCTAATTATATGTCCTTCATTTGGCTGTTTCTGAAACAGTACTCTGAAGGGCCTTTTATGTTGTTTTTCGTTTCTCTGAGCAATTATCATTTTTCTTTTGAATGGATGCTGCTCGTTTCTTATGCAAGACTGAGGTAACACTGCTCACACCCCTGTGTCAGCCGCAGCACAAAAGCAGTTAAAATTGCACTAAAGCTAGGATCAGTCTCTGCTTGTTCAGTCTTTGTTTTCTAACTATCAGGGTGGTGTTGTTTTATTTTGCTTTCCTCCTGGTGCTGGAATTTGACCTTAAGTTCTAAGCCTTAAGAAAGTAGGGTGGTGGGAGGATGCTTTGGCTTTGCCATCTCTGGAACACTGAAAGTGCTTCTATAGCCCTGAAAATGAACTCTAAGGCTGCTTGGAAATATTTGATCACCTACAGATGATCAGTACTTTCCAGGACTTTTTCTAGATCAGAATTTTTCTCTTGCTGTGAAACAGGTTAAAATATAAGGTGACAACATGTCACCTTTAATATTTTAATTAATTAAAGAGCAGGCCTTTTCATTAAATGCCTGCTGTAAGCCTGCACTGTACCAGGATTGGAGACAAGCCTATGACAAAATGTATCATTGCTAAATTAAACAGATTTTAAACTACGCAGTGTTACCTTTGTCCATTTCACTCTTGTCCCTTTCAGCGCTTCTTGCTTCCTTCCTCTCTTATACAGCTTTTCTTCCTCCTGACATCCTCCAAAGCATCAATTCTGAGAGATGTTGACAGGTGATTGCGTTTAATAGCCACAGTTCAGAAGGTTTAGAAAAAGCTATGTTAATAGCTCTTATTGAGTGCTTCTATGTACTGGTCAGGTGTTAGGTGCTTTATATTCTTCATTTAATACCTCATTTAATTCTCGCAATAAATCTATAAGATAGGGGCTACTATTATCCTAGTGTCATTATTGTCTAAGTCACACAACAGATAGGAGGCAGAGTCATTATGCTAAACCAGACAGCTTCCTTAATGGGTATGCCTTACCTCCACCAAACACAGCATAATTAGATTTCTTTACTGCACAACTTCTCAGAGGTTTTAGTATGCTGCAGTACCCTGTCAATCTCCAAGATGAGAATATAGTTTACTGTGACTCCCTATTTGTCTCCCTCTCCTTTTTTTTTTTTTTTATGGGGGATAATGAGAGGTCAGAATTCTGCAGAACACAGTTTGGGAAATATTGGCCCAAACATTTATATTTTAATTAAGAACTTGGAAAGCCAAAACGAATTCAGGGACAATTCTTTTTTTTTTTTTTTTTTTTTTT
>NW_020175662.1:2841190-2846336 GCF_003031525.2 Neophocaena asiaeorientalis asiaeorientalis
CCGGACCGGGGCACGAACCCATGTCCCATGCATCGGCAGGCGGACTCTCAACCACTGCGCCACCAGGGAAGCCCTTAATGGAGTCAAGTTTTTTGTTGTTGTTATTGTTTGGGGTTTTTTGGCCGTGCTGTGCAGCATGTGGGATCTTAGTTCCCCAGCCAGGGATCGAACCCGTGCCCCCTGCAGTGGAAGCGCGGAGTCTTAACCTCTGGACCACCAGGGAAGTCCAGGGACAATTCTAATAGTATTTTAGAGATCCACAAAATAAGGAGGAGAGATGAGTGACTATGAGGTCTTTTAGTTGCTCCTCAAATAACTATGTCTGCATGCTCAATAGTTCTTACTTATAAGACTGGTTTTTTGAATGCTGTCTTTCTGTTGTTAAAGATAATAAACATAACAAGGTTACTCTTAAATGAGTTAAGTTGGATGGTAGAAAACATTTAAAACGTTCGAAAGTGAAAACTGGTCAGTCATAGTCATGAATTTCAACCAAGTTGCTTAGTCCCTACTCTGTCAAACACTGTGTTGTTCTGGGCCATCTCTAGAGTCAAATTAAGATACTGAGCTGCCCTCAAGCCGAGAAAGAGATGCTGTTCTCAAAGCACTTTTGTTTGCAGGAAACATAACCCCACTCAAGCCAGTACAAATAAAGGGCTGTCTATTGTAAAGATCCAGTTCTCACAGAATCCAAAAATAGGAAATAAAACTGAGTTTTATTTAAAAATAAAAAATGATTTGCAAAAAAAAGCAGTATTTTAGCTCCTGAAAGGACCTCAGGAATGAAGTCGTTTTTGTCTCTCCTGGGGCTGCAGGATCTCTTGCCTTTATTTCTCTTGGGCATCTTCTCCATTTGCCTGCTCCTCTCTATTGATTCATTGGCAGTGTTTATTCATCTCACATGTGGCAAAACATGGCCACCGTGCCCATGTCCACATGGCTTTCCAGTGCTGACAGTTACTCTTTTCAGCTCTTGATTCAAATTCACAAGATTAAAAATTTGACTGGCTCCCCTTAGTTAGATGTCTTACCCTGGTCATGAGTTGTGGCCATGGGGTGGGCTCAGCCTGCAAAAAGGAGACCCCAAACACAGTAAGATAAGCAAAATGAAAAGACAGAAAAACACACAGCAGATGAAGCAGCAAGATAAAAACCCACCAGACCTAACAAATGAAGAGGAAATAGGCAGTCTACCTGAAAAAGAATTCAGAATAATGATAGTAAAGATGATCCAAAATCTTGGAAATAGAATAGACAAAATGCAAGAAACAGTTAACAAGGACCTAGAAGAACTAAAGATGAAACAAACAATGATGAACAACACAATAAATGAAATGAAAAATACTCTAGATGGGATCAATAGCAGAATAACTGAGGCAGAAGAACGGATAAGTGACCTGGAAGATAAAATAGTGGAAATAACTACTGCAGAGCAGAAATAAGAGCCATATCTTTAAGGATGGTTGTATGACAAGGTGTTTTCCAGAAGTTGTTGGTAAAGGTTCAGGGAGGTCAAAAGGACTAGACAGCTCGGGACTGCCTAAAAGGCTCCCAGAATGGGAGGGGTGAGAGCAGCAACCTAAGCCTAGTTGTAACCAACTGGTCTACCCCATGTTCCTATGTGATATGAGGGGAGTAAAGGCTAAGTGAATTAATATTTGATAAATTTTGGTTGTCCTTCTTTTTCACTAATGTAATACAAATCACTATTAGCAGAACGTTAGTAGAGAAATAGGTAGCATTTTACTGCTGAATAACATCTTTGATCCTAGTTCTTTTGCGATATCCAGGGCATCACTCTGAAGTGGAAAATGGACAAACCACAGTAAGACTTTGTTTTAGCTTTCTGGAGGGGAGAGTGATCTTCATAATAGTTCTATTTGAAATGGACTTAAAAACTTTCCTCCATTGGGAAAGAATTCGTTCCTTCTCAGCCTTGGGTGGAGTTGATAAGCTAAGAGAAAGAAGCCTGGCATTATATGGAATATGTAGGGCAAAGGGACAGTGGAAGCATAGAAAGAGCAGCAGTAACAGAGGATATTTTTTGCTGTTAAGGCAGCAAACTTCTGTACTATAACTGGACATGGCACAGTTCAGAGAGAGAGTCAGTGAAGCCCTGTGACCTCTAGACAACTACAGGATGTACCTCAGCTGAAGATGTCCACTGCTCACCTAGGACAGCATGGGACCTTAGAAGAGGACAACTCACGTCAGGACAGAAAAAGACAAAGCAGAAAAGAGCAGAAAAACATTGGAACAGGACATAGTTATCTGTGGCTATAGATCCACTCTCTAGGAAAGGAGAATTTGTATTGAAATAAGACCATTGTACATCTAAGTTGTGAGTAATTCTGAATATATAGATTCCTCTAAGGTATAATTCAGATATTTTCCAAAAGTGTATTTGTAAAAGAGCTTCATTCAGATTTTGTTGCAGTATGACATCTGGACTGGGGAAAACCTTAATTGTGCCCACTCAGGCAAGCTTAAATAGGGCATCCTATCAGAAATGAAATTATAATGCAAACTACTCTGCCCAGGACTGATTTGTGAATATTGCATTTTATCTTCTTAATGTTGATAAATGTTATAAACTCATTTTTGTTAATTAAACCTCTTAATATTAAAAAATGCAAACTACTATCCTGATTAGAGGAGGGGTTCTAGAGTTATAGAGCACACTGCTATACAGATATCAAATCCTTACTACCAAAAGATGACAAGGTGACAAGGATGCTACCAAAAAAAAAAAAGGAAAATAACAGATCAAGATCCTGCTTAATCATAAAGGATGATTCTTAATACAATGTTAGTAAATAATATTCAACAATATTTTTTAAAAATTAATACATTATGACCAAGGAGGGTTTATCCTAGAACTAACTACAAGGTAGTTTTAATATATAAAATCAATCATATAAGCACAATCAATATATTAATACAATAAAAAAGAAAAACCATATAATAACTTCTATGGAGTCAGAAAAACTTTTGACATGATTTAACATCAATTTATAATTAAAAAAAACTTATCAAAATAAGAAAAAGATTGGAAACATTGCACAGATGCTTGCTCTCACCACTCTATTCCATGTTGTACTGGGGTCGGGATTCTAGCCATTGTAATAAGGCAAGACAAATAAATAAAAGTCATAAATATTGGATAGAGAAAAATAAAATCATTTGTTTCTGAAGACATGACTATAGAGAAAATCCTAAAGAATCTAAAATACAATTACTAGAACTAATAAGTAAATTTAGTAAGATCATAAGATACAAGGTTTGTATAACAAAATCAGTTATATATTTATGTACCAGCCACAAGCAATTGGAAAATTAAATTTAAAAAATAAATTCCATTTACAGTAGTGTCCAAAAACAAAAACTACTCACAAATAAAATCATCAGAAGATGTGTGCAAGACCTCTACACTAAAAACTGCTGAACATTACCAGGAAAAAAAATTTTAAGTCCTAAATAAATGGAAACATTCTATTGTCATGAATTGAAAGGCTTAGTATTCTTAGGATGTCAGTTATCCACAAATTGATTAATAGACTGAAAACTGAAAATACTGACCAAAATCTCAGTAGGCAATCATAGAAATTGGCAAGCTGCTGTTGAAATGTATAACAAAATGCAAGTGTCTTGGAATAACCAGTGCAATTTTAAAAAAAAAAAAAACAAAATGAGAAGATATCACTACCTGATTTCAACTTACTATAAAATTATAAAAATCAATTCAGTGTTGATGAAAGGATACATACATAGATCAACAGAGCAGAGAGTCAGAAATAGACCCACTCACATATATAATTAATTGATGTTTCAACAAAGGTGCCAGGAAAATTCAACAGGGAAAGGAAAAGTCTTTTTCAACAAATGGTGCTGGAATAATTGGATATCTTATGGGGGAAAAAACACAGACTTTTATCTTACATCATATACTAAAATTAACCCAAAATGGGTCACAGACTTAAAGGCAAAAACATAAAACTTCTAAGACAATGTACAAAAGAAAAAAATATTTGAAAACTTGGAATAGGCAAATATTCCTTAGATAGGCACAAAAAGGCACACTCCATAAAACAGAGAATTGATAAATTGAACTTTTTCAAAATTAAAACCTTTTGTTCAAAGTACACCATTAAATAAACAAAAAGGCAAGTCACCGAATGGGAGAAAATATTTGATAGATAGATGAATATTGATAGATGATAGATAGATAGATAGATCTGTCAAAAGATTGTATCCAGCATACACAAAGAACCCTTCCAAGTCAATAAAAAAAGAAATTTTTTTAAATGAGCAAAAATTTGAACAAACACATCACAAAACAAGATATAAGAATGGTAAATATTCATATCATTCATCACAAGAAAATGCAAGTTAAAACCACAAATGAGATACTACTACATATTCATTAGAGCAGCTAAAATTAAAAAGACTGACAATATCAAGTGTTGAAGAGGATATGAGACAACTGGAACTCTCATACACTACTGGTGGGAGCGAAAATTGTACAATCACTTTGGAAAACTTTGGGGCAGTTTTTTTAAAAGTTAAGCATACACCTACCAAATGACCAAGCGATTCCACTACTAGGTATTTACCCAAAAGTAATGAAAACGTATGTCCATACAAAGACTTTTATGTGGATGTTCATTGCATCTTTATTCACAATAGCCAAAAACTGGAAACAATCCAAATGTCCATTAATTGGGGAACAGGAAAACAAAATGTGGTCTATCTAGAGGACTCTAACTCAGTAATAAAAAGAAATGAGCTACTGACAAGCATGGCAAGGTGGATGAATCTCAAAATTCTTATGCTGAGTCAAAAAAGCCAGATCCAAAAATGTTTATAAGGTATGATTCCATTTAAATAAAATTCCAGAAAATGCAAAGTATGTTCTAGTGACACAAATCACATCAGTAGTTGTGTCCAGTAGTTGCCCAGGGCCAGGGGTGGAGGGAGGGATCATTTGCAAATGGCCACAAGGAAACACTTGAGATCGATGGAAGTTATCAAACACTTTTTGATTACAAAAACTAGCATAAGACACAATAGAAGAATTGACTAAATTGAATATGTTTTCTGCTGCTCCAAGTATATGGTTGTGTGATTCGAATATTATGCAATGTTA
>NW_020175662.1:2846581-2917064 GCF_003031525.2 Neophocaena asiaeorientalis asiaeorientalis
TGTATTTTCTGTAAATTATTCCCAATAAATTTGAAAAATAAATAAAAGTACTACCTGGTTCTTTTTCAAACCTGCCTTATTTTTCTTTAATTAATTATTTATTTTTGGCTGCATCAGGTCTTAGTTGTGGCACACAGGCTCCAAAGCACACTGGCTCAGTAGTTGTAGCCCGCAGGCTCTCTAGTTGTGGTGTGCAGGCTCAGTAGTTGGCCAGCAGCACGTGGGAGTTTTAGTTCCCAGACCAGGAATCGAACCAACGTCCCCTGCATTGCTAGACAGATTCTTAACCACTGGACCACCAAACCTGCCTTATTTTTGAAGTCTCTTATTGTTGACTCACTTTAGTGATTCCAACTTTAATGTTTAGAAACATATACCTGGGGCTTCCCTGGTGGTGCAGTGGTTGAGAGTCCGCCTGCCGATGCAGGGGACACGGGTTCGTGCCCCAGTCTGGGAAAATCCCACATGCCGCGGAGCAGCTGGGCCCGTGAGCCATGACCGCTGAGCCTGCGCGTCCGGAGCCTGTGCTCCGCAACGGGAGAGGCCACAACAGTGAGAGGCCCGCGTACCGCAAAATAAATAAATAAGTAAATAAATAAAAGCATATACCTGTTTATTTTGCATTCTATATCTGATAAATTCTGATCATTTAGTCCTAGAAGATCTAAGGCTGTTGATTGTTTCCACTGACTCTCACTTATAGAGGATTACTTTCTTGTATCATTGGTGATCTTAGATTGGAAGTTTATATTTCATTAATCTTAATCCCTTGAAAACCTGGGGTGGGGGGTGTCTAACCTGATGGTGCTTTACTCCAGACAGGATTTGGGTTTGCTTTTACAGGGAGCCAGGAGCACTGTTGGGCTGAGAGCACACCAGGTTCGTTCCAGGTTTTCCAGCTTAATGGTGGGACTCAGGTCCAGCAGCCTCCCTTGTCTCCAGTCCAGAGTTGAGTCCATGACAGCCCTGCCGTCAGAGAAACCTCACGTGCTCTTTCTACTCAAAGTCTCCTGTTCCAATTCATGGATTTCTCTCCTCTCCACCACCCAGAGGTTTCCCTTACTCTCTGCAAGCTCAGCTACATATTATAAAGTATGGTACTTGCGGAATTTGTTTTACAGCAAAAGGAATCCTCAGTGAATCTGTTATACTACTAGAAGGGCATGGCACGTTTGCTCTCCTCTTTTTGAGTCTCAGAGAACAGGGAAATGAGCCTTAAACAATAAAATGATAGCCTTGCCTTATAAGGGTTTTGAACTAAAAATTGGTGAGAAAATATCCATCATAGCCCCAAACCCAGGATCTTTCTCTAAATCTGATTATGGGCAACCAAGCTAAGTGCTACTTATATATAGCTTTTCATTTTGTGCTGAGATCTAGGAGAGAAATGTCTGGGGCAAAGATAACAAAACAACTCTACAGAGAGCATCAGAGAGAACAATTGAATGTAAAAATCTGGAGTATCATATCAAACCTAACAAAAGTAACTTAGAAACGGGACGACTATGGCCTTTCCCAATTGTCAACACTTTTTTTTCCCCTCTGAATTTTTACCCAGAGTATATTTTAGTTACCCTTAGGAATTAAATTATAGTAATTTTAATTATTTGGATCTTGAATATTCACTCTATTTTGAATGTAATCTACTACTTAAAGTGACTAGCTCCCCGACAGGGGTTTTGAGGTTGATAGTGGTGGATAGCTGTGTCTAATTCAAGATTCCAGTTCCCGTCTCTCTTTACATAAGAAATGGTGTAAAAAGTTCATTGAATGTTTTAATTAGCATGCAAGCTGAGTCTTAAATCCAAAGGAGAGCCTAATATTACTTTTAATCGCATCCAACACAAGGTGATAAAAGAATACAATTTCAGAATAGTACAGGGTAAGAGAGTTTTATTATTGTTATTTGCAATAATAATATAATCATTTATTAGAAACCCATCGTGTGCCAGGAGCTGAAGGAACATTTTCTTTTTTCTGATTAACACACTGCCACAGTGGAGGCTTGTAGCAGTTTATTGTTCTGGTTTATGATCTTGGTCTGAATTCAGATAAAGCGGCAACGTGCCAGCTTCAGACCCTCATATACTTTCTTTACAACCTGGATGGTTAGCGGGGATGTAAGTCCTTTTTTTTTTTTTTTCGTTACTTTGAAATATGTAGCTAACCTGCTCAAAAACACTGATTTGGTTAGCCAATCAGGAAACAGAAATTAAGGGAATGCCTCATCCTGCTCTGTTTTACTGAATGAACTTGACTGAATCACTTTGAGACCAAATTCTTCCTGGTTACAGTCTGCATCACATACAAATATTATCTGGTGGGTCTCCTTGGCTGGGGAGCCGGGGATGGCTAATGACGAGAGGCATATCCAAATCCCAGCAAGCCTCCTCAGGCGTTGAACTAAACTTTGGGACGTGACAGGACCTGGCAAAAATGGAAATACCTCCCCTGACATTTTTGCTCATGTTTTCTAAATTCACTTTCAGATAAGGGCAGTGGGTTTGCTAGAGTGGGAAGTGCTGACAGACAAAGTGTAGTCTACTACAAAATTCTTCCTGGCACTCTAATTATCCTTTCCTTCTCTACTTCAGTATCACATGTAGCCATGTGTAGAATCATAAAATAATTATGCAGTGTACAAGCTTTCTGGGAGCATGTACCACTGTTTTCCTAATTCTTTATCTCTCCCATTGATCGTGGCGTGTGTGCATTGATCCAAGTCGGCCATCTGGTTAGGCAAGATAAGCGTGCTAGTGTCTTTGCATTGCACTGTCACTAGGGGAGGGGGCACATTTTGGCTGTAGGGAATTACAGGGGCAGGATTAGCCCTCTTCCTATGAGGAAACTGAATTTTAAATGCAATGTTGCAGCTGCATGGACCATGTTGCTAACTTCTGTTTTTGCCATGAACTGGGTAGATTTTTCTTCTTGTTCATATTGTCTCCAAAGGTATAGCAATGCCTCGTATTAAATGAGGGTGGGGGGCAGGATTGGAGAGAAGATTCATTTTTAGCACATGTTAGACTTGTAAGTAACTGATACATTATAGGATTTCTAAACGGTAAAACTGCTTTCAAATGACTACAAAAGGCTGCTGGATAAAAAGCGTTTTAAACCAAGACTCGTTGGGTTCCCCCCCCCACAAACAAAATTATTTTAGAAAGGGAAGAAATATTTGTATGAGTCTTTGCAAAAGAAAAATACAAAGGAAATTGAAAAAATTATGTGTGTATCATAGCAGAAGGAACTGCTGCTTGAAGGAAGGGCTGTGGGATATCCTCTCCGTTTGTTTATCTCTCTCTTTCACGTATTGAAATTAATGTTTGCCCCAAGTTTATGACCACTGGAACTGACTGAATGTGCTATTTAACTCAAAGAGACTTTTTTCCAGTCCTGTTGGCCACTGTTGTTTTTAAAATTTGATCGCCGCCATTGTTGTCCCATATTCTGCAAATGTGTGGAAGACTCAAAAGCTTTTCCTCTAAAATTGAACAATTCTGTCAAAAAAGATTAGTTCTATTTTGTCTGCTGGGTGCTGACTATTCATGAATGTAAAGAGAGAGGGCTTGGGTGTCATACTAAGTTGCTAAGGTGGCTGGATTTCGGCTATTGACTTAAGGATGCCAAACTGCAGTCTACAAAAGAGCAGCCAGAAGGAGAGGGGAGAGCCGGCCCGCCATGTGTTTGAGCTATACCTTCTTTAGCTGCCCATTTATTTCTTTTGTTGCCAGAACTTTTATTGTCATACAGTTGAAAAAAAATGTTAGACACAAGCTTTAGGCAGCACCAAGCAGAAAAAGGGATTAGCATATCACTAGGATCATCTTACACTGAACCAAATTCTTTTCAGGATGTATAATTAGCGAATACAGTCTTTTTTTTTTTGGTGGGGGGGGAAACCTATGGACAGAAAAAAATGAGCTCAGACCTTTGGCTAGAATATTAGAGGAAATAAAAGACAGTTGCCAATTTCAGAGAGATATATACATATTAACTGTTTCTTTGCAGAACCTTTGCCATTCCCTCAAGAAATGTCTGGTTGAATGGGAAAACTTACTATGAATTCCTGCCATTGTCTCAGGTTTTCTAAAAGGGAAATACTGTGTCATTGAACACACGTTCAAAATTTTAGATTGATGAAATCAGATTCAGGATTAAATGAATGTAGAAGAACTTTTCCGAACAGGGGAAACTACAAGGAAATGTGTGGTTTTCACGAGATGATATTTTACTCTGCAGAAGGTACTTTGTAATTAAAAATGTAATTGAGAAATTGAAGGCAGTAAAACGTACATTCTGGGTCTATTAGTGAATAATTCTGTGTGGCTGGCTTAAAGCCATCTAAAACTTCTCTTATAATTCGTGGGCATTGAATATGTTTATCTGAGAGTAAGAAAATGGAAGCCTGGGATCATTCTCTTTTATCTTCTCTCTTAGAGTTGTACATTTAAGCAGTTTACACCCAGCACATAGCAAAAAGCAGATCTGTCTAATTAACTCACATTTCACTGGGTGGGTGTCTATTTATATTTCCACATATGCAAGTTTTTAGAGAAGAACACATGGAGTGGAGGTGGACAAGAACCTTTTTTTCCTAAAGTATATTTTTAAGAATTAACAGAAATTTAAAAAGTACTCATATGCATGTATCTCAGTTTAAATTTCTTGAGAGAGCTGATGTTTTTGTTTAACAGATGAGGTGTTATGTTGATTTGGGTTCTTCTAGATTCTTGGTTTTGAATAGTGGATACTTCATATTTTTCCCTCTTCTGTGGATTGTATCACTTTGTCCCACTGCTTTCACTCAAGTAAAACACCCACAAGATACACCCACCAGTCTTGATTCTGGTTCAAGTTTATTCCATATTTTCTGAGGACGCTCTTAGCTCATCTTTATGGTAATTTTAGAAATTGGCTCCTTTTAACTTAAGAGGCAATGGACACTTAGATCCATAGACAGCAGTTATTTCAAGTTCTACAGCACTTAAGGTAGTGGGGGAAGTGTCCTTTGAGCTTTTCCTTGGAATTAGAGAACTCAACCCTGGTTCTTTTTTTTTTTTTTTTTTTCGGTATGCAGGCTTCTCACTTTTGTGTCCTCTCCCGTTGCAGAGCACAGGCTCCAGACACGCAGGCTAAGCGGCCATGGCTCACGGGCCCAGCCACTCCGCGGCACGTGGGATCCTCCCGGACCTGGGCACAAACCCGCGTCCCCCACATCGGCAGGCGGACCCTCAACCACTGCGCCACCAGGGAAGCCCTGGCTCTTTATTTTTATATTCCTTCTGGATTGGAATTTTTGGTCAAAAGTCTCTCTCTTGGCTAGAAGTAAACCATGGATTGAGGACTCAATTGTGTTGTCTTCGTTTAAAGAAAATCCATTTTAGTTTGCATGGGTTATGTCTCCATGGAAGACTACATGTGGAATTAGCAACATGACAAGGAAGAAAGAATAAAAATTGCCGTTAAAAATATGTGAATTAGGGCTTCCCTGGTGGCGCAGTGGTTGAGAGTCCGCCTGCCGATGCAGGGGACGCGGGTTCGTGCCCCGGTGTGGGAGGATCCCACATGCCGCGGAGCGGCTGGGCCCGTGAGCCATGGCCGCTGAGCCTGCGCGTCCGGAGCCTGTTGCTCCGCAACGGGAGAGGCCGCAGCGGTGAGAGGCCCGCGTACCGCAAAAAAAAAAAAAAAAAAGACTACATGTGGAATTAGCAACATGACAAGGAAGAAAGAATAAAAATTGCCGTTAAAAATATGTGAATTAGAGATATCATTCTTCAATTATTTTCTTCACTTATAATGATACTTTTTAAAAAACATTCTTTGCTATTTCACTATTTGTAATTTTTTATAATATCCATATTTTTCCCTGCCATTTATTTGTGGTCAGAAATATCAATGCCTACAAAAAACTAGCTATATATACAGTTGCTCATGATTTAGGACAGTCTTAAGTCACTAACACTTTCGATAATTTTTTAAAGACATGGGTTTAATCAAACTTGTGATATGTTGTCGTCAAATCATTGGCTATCTAATTATTCACAGAAACTTCTTGGTCTTCCACCAGCTTAGGGCACACACCTAGGATCTTCTGATGTACACACAATTATACCCTCACAGGTCGGAGACTTAGACATCCTTTCAGGAGACCAGCCTCAGAAACACGGCTCCTGGTCATCTAGACAATAAGAGAATGATGTTTAAATCTAAAGTTCAAATTGTTGAATTCAGAGAAATGTAATGTCAAACAAACACAGAATATCCACTGCTGGGTAACCTAAAAGTGAGTTCAAGAGTTTTTTTAAGAACTTGAGACCAAAGGCATTGAGTTGTGAAGGGTTTCAATTAAAGCAACATTTGGGTTACTCGGACCCTGGAGTGGCACGAGCAGTGGGCAGAGAAAGGAAGAGTGTGACCCACAGTTAAAACTCAGCATAATACAGAGAATTCACAAAGGTAATGAAGAGAAGGGAAAGGCAGGTGATGATAAACTGTCTATTTTAGGTTTTGTGAACACCAAAAACAGAGAAATTACCAGAATATCTTTCTAAATACCAGGTTTGAGCTTTAAAAAAAAAAGTAATTTGCAATTAATCAAAATATATTGATTGCTAATCTTAATAGGATCTTTGATATTTTTTAGCTCAGTGTATCACTAGCAATGTGATATTTTTATACAGAACATTGCATGTACTTTTACATTGTGTACGTAGTGTTATTCAGGTGAACCTACTTGACCTTTCTATGACATACCAATAATGTCCCTTCTAAAGTTTAATATCCTTAATGGCAGGAGCCATTTAATATAACATGCCACCAAGTTAGCATCACACATTCATTAAATACCATTAGCTAAATAATTTCAGATTACTATGATTAGGTAGGCTTTCGAAGACACAAAGAAGATTCTCCAAAATATAGGTATGTTGAATACGACTCTAGCCTAACAAATCTCATGCTTCCTCTTAGAGAAGGCCAAAGAGTCTTAGCATTTTAAACTTACAATAATGCCACACTTCCCATTTTAAAAACATTTGTATATATATGTATATAACTAGGGTATTTTTAATTGATTTTGAAGCTAGACCCAGTATAAATTATTTTTCATTTTTCTAAATGGATCATTTACTCTATGCAGCTAAATCAACTGGCTTTTTTGACACTGTGTGTGTACACATCTATCAAGAGGAGAATTTCCACTCTTACAAGTAGAAATTATTATGCTAAAGTTAAGCATGTGCAAATTTTTTATAATATGATAAAAGCACAGTTCCCTATCAGGCATAGCTCTAAAGGCAGGTGTTATAGCTAATGTTTGGGGGAAAAAGGATAATATTGTGAACGATGTGTGTCCAACATGTTTTTGTATGTTTTAATGATTGATCTAGAATGTGAAAAGAAGAGCCGATTCCATTTTAATGGTTAGTATTTGTTGAGTCCTAATCAAGGTCTAGGGACTGTTCTGAGATCTTTATAATGACCTTGTAACCATATGAAATGCTATTATTGTTTATACCCTTTTTATAGATGAGGAAACTGAGATTCAGGGAGGTCAAGTAACATGCTCAAGGTCATGCAGCTGGTAAGTGGTAAAGCTGGATTCAAAACCAGATAATCTGTCTCAAATTTGTTTTAACCACACTACACTAGCCTTCTACACGTTCAGTAGAGTTGAAAATATCAAGTTACCCCTAGGCTTACAGGGTTATTCCAGTGGGAAGCATCTGCCCAGGGAAACAGAGGAAATATAGAGTCAATAGGACCAGCAATAGTCAGCAATTGTCATAAGACACTAAACTCCTGCTTAGGAGTTTTAATCTAGACAGGCAGATGCATAGGATGTGAGACTTAGAGAGGAGTTAATAGTTCACCAAGTCTAATCCTTCTATTTTACAAATCGGGGAACTGAGGCCCAGACACGTGAAATGACTTACACTGTCAGAGACAAAACAAGAACGAGAACTCCCAGTTCTCTCAAGTCCCAAACTAGAGCTTTTCCCAGCGTTCAGAGTCAATAGGCTACCTCAGGATTCTTTGGGAAAGAGCAAAATAGGCAGAAAGGTATGGATGAAGATGATGCCTGCTTCTGCTGGTAGGCATAGGAATTGCTGGATATGAAGATATGAAAGGAAGTGCCTATCGGATTGAACTGCTAACAATTGATATGAACAATAGAGGGGAAAAAAAGGTCTTAAAATTCAGTTTTAAGGCAATGGTGAAATTGGGAAAGGAGACAAGACAGAAAATAAAATTTTATATATTAACATACTTCCTTTTTTTTTTTTTTTCTTTTTGGCAGTGCGCGGGCCTCTCACTGTTGTGGCCTCTCCCGTTGCGGAGCACAGTCTCCAGACGCGCAGGCTCACCGGCCATGGCTCACGGGCCCAGCCGCTCCGCGGCATGTGGGATCTGCCCGGACCAGGGCACGAACCCGTGTCCCCTACATCGGCAGGCGGACTCTCAACCGCTGCGCCACCAGGGAAGCCCAACATACTTGCTTTTAATTGGAAATGGATCCCCAAGTGGAGATGCCCAATTGCCATTAAGCAGTCAGGAAATGGAAAGGGAAAAAAAGATCTGGACCAGAGATGCAGAGCTGAAAATCAGTGGGACACAAGAATTGGCATCAGGAGGTCCAACAGATCTTCACATACACACACAGGCACACACACAAACACATCCAGGTCTTCACGTTTTTTTCTTTTTTTACTTCTTGCTGAAAGACATCTTTTAGGGATGGGAAATATCACCTTTGTTCTAAGTGAGGTTCCCAATCACATTCATAAGAGTAAATCTGGTCTGGAAAAATCTTCATAACCCTCCCACTAGAACAGATAAAAAAATGGTACATGGCATGACAAAGCAGAAGGCAAGCTTTGGAGATGAGTCATACATTTTCTTTTTCCATTTTATAAGTTCTCATCGCCATTTTTCAAGGTCATATTTTTGGGTTAATGAGTGTTGCAAGATATTTATTTAAGCAATGTTCTGGACTGGCATTCACAGAACCTTTAACTCTAAATCTGCTGCCACTAAATTAGATCTTGTTCAAATAAAGAAGGTTAATTGCAGTACACATTTGTTACCCGTGTTGTTTGTTTTAATTATTACAAAGCTTGTCAAGACAGACCACTGTGTGGCATTTTTTGTAAAAGATATACCTGAAATATAAAATGGTTAGATCAGGCTTGCATCCACATGTAGACGGCTTCCTATCCCTACCATTCCCATGTTAGTTTAGTGGCAAAAGTTAGCGTTTTCAGAGGAGGAAAGTGGGTTGGTCACCAAAAAAGGCGTTCTGTTTTTACTCTGGGGAGAACGTAGTCTTAATTAGGTAAACAAAGAGGTTTTTCATTACACTGTAAACACATTTCACAAAAAGACTCATTTAAGTTTCTTTTTAAAGAAACTGGAAAATATTAAGAAAGTTAATTGGAGGGCACTCAAATGACAATTAACGAACAGGCACAATTATCTTCTAACTAGTGTGTGGCTTAGGGATGTTTTTATCTTTTACTTATGGCACTGTTTTAAAATGTGGGGATGTCAACCCAAGTAGAGGCAGGCACAGTATTAAATGACACATTTCTCTATTTATATTTAAATAACCATCTGCATGAAATTATGCACAAATCATAGAATAATTCCAAGCAGAAATTACAGTTTAGAAAAAAAAAAAATCTGAGACATGGTGTGCTTTTCATATTAAGTTGCCCATTTCCAGAACATCACATACATTTGCACAATGTAAAGACGCTGCCGTGCAGGCCAATACAAATTGCCCACAATGTTAATGAAGATGGATGGGGAAGGCTGAAAACATTCATTTACACGAAAGGGAGGAAAAGAGAGCAGCAGTGTTCACAATCTCTTCCTTAATTTTTTTGCCTTGATAATATCCAACCGAATGATGGTAACTTTAATAATAGAGCTCTTGGAAAGGTTTTGTGATAAATTTTCATTTTCAGAGTTGAATATGGCCTATTTTTTCCCATTCAGGGTGAAAATTGTGTGTGTGAAGTTTGGAGGCTTACTGCTAAGCTAGGAAAAGGAATCTTACTCTTTGAAGAATGATGAACAGGGTAGACTGACTACACAATTTAAATAAACTTTGAAATTGAAAAGAAAAAAATAAAACGCTTCCTCATCCTGAAATGACTTTCTTTCCAACTGAAAAAGAGCCAGGCCTCCCCACCCCCCAGCCCAGATAAACCATCCGTCCTTCTCGAAGCTCCTTGGCCACAGGGCACCTATGGTTGAGTCTATGAAGAGTAGGACATGCTCTAGGATAGGAAATCTATTCTAGGACTACAGTACCAGGACTTCCCTCAGCCCATCACAGCCCATCAGCTTTGCCTAAACTGTTAGAGGCTGGGGAATGGACACCCATGGAGTATCAGGAGGGGTGGGGTGCCCTTTACCAATCAGCAAAAAAAGGTGACCTGGGGAGGGTTTGAGTCTCACCATGGCTGCATCTCCACCATCCCCACCAACCCCCTCCCACCAAACCATATCTGGCATCCTGCCTCAGTCATCCAAGACTCCTTGACACCTCTGGTCCACTCTCAGATAGCCCTTTGTTTTGAAGGTCGTATCTGCATTTTGCAATGTATCTCAGGAGGGTGAAATAAAGGCACAGAGCCACTCAATCAAACATACTAAAAGGATGCCATTCCTCAGGCTCCAAGGTAATTCCTTCTCCTTGAATCCTCCTATTCAAGAACCCATTTTGCTAATTTGTTTATTCATTTGTTCGATAAATATTTATTGAGGTCAATCCTATGCTAAATACTGGGAATACCACTGTGGACAAGAGAAGTACGATCCCTGCCATCCCAAATCTGACGGACCAACGATCGACACATGGCGTTAAAGGTGAACATACGAGGGACTTGTAACCCAGACTAAGGAGGACTCCCTGGCAGAACGAACATCTAAGCTGAGATGTGACTTGATTGAGCACCTATTTTGTGTAAGATCCTGTACTACACCCTGAGGTGTGAAAACAGCTACCAGTTAGTCTACCAGCTGGTAGGAAGCATGCAGATGATTACAAGCAGATATCATCCATGCCACCAAGGAGGAACAAGAAGTTCTCAGGGGGAGGCATCAACTCCAATTTGGAGGGGAGAGAAAACTTTGCAAACAAAATGGCATTTAAGGTTAAGTCTCATAGAATGACTGGACATCAATTCAGAAGTAGAATCGAAAGTCAGGAAGTCAAGGCAAAAGGATCTGAGCAAAGCTGCAGAGGTGAGAAGTCCTGAGATACGTCGGAGGAACAGAAGTGGTTGTGCCTGGCTGGGCTGTGGGAGGGGCGAGAGAGCACACGCTGAAGGACCTCGGAGAAATGGACCATGTCCTTTGGAGGACTGGCTGAAGGAGACAATAGCAGGCACTGCCCTCTGAGTGGCGCTCCACTAGTCCTCCCTGCCTGGTGCCCCTGGAAGGGGAACGAGGCATGTGTGCCTGGGGAGCCCATGGGGCTTTGGCCCCTCTACCCCTGCAACTGAGGAGCAGCTGAGGGCTGAACCACTTGGGCCCTTCCCAAATCCTCTGCCCAGGAACCAAGGTTCCTCATTAAGCCCTGAGGCACGTGCTTAATTAGATCTCATTGCAGAAGAGCTTCAACGTGCATTGGGCACCCACACTGTTCTAGCCTTTGTACAGAGAAGAAGAGATACACATAGACCTAGATTTATAGGCTCCTTTAAATTAAGAGTTAGGACCGTTGTTACTCTAGCCATACCAAGATGCTTACAGTTTCCAAATACTACACTGTATCTTGGGCTTTCACATGTGTTGTTACTGTTATCCCGGGATGCCCCTTTCCACATCATACCTTGCACCCCTGAAGCTCCCATCCTCGTTTTGCTCCCCACAATTCAACACCCATCTAAATCATCCTCTCCTTTGAGCAGCCTTCATCCTTAATCCCCAGCCTAACTACTCCCAGATTAGTTAGGTGCCTCTCCTCTGGGTTTCCCTTCTGTCCCAAAGCACCTTAATACTCCAGGTAGAAATGATTGATTTTTCTGGTCTGCTTCCCTTCGAGACTATGGATAGGTTAATACGTCTTGCATTGCCATATCCACAGCACTTAGTACATACAATACACAGTGTATGATATAAGGTAGGCATTTGCCAAATATCGTTGAAAGGTTGAAGAAATACATCACTCCCTCACCTTCCTTGCTCTCTTTCTGCCTCTTAATTTGTATACTTTTTAATTTAATAAAGATTGAGAAAAGGGTTTCAAAATTCCCTACTGGCTACGTCAACTTCTCTACTTACAGCCTTTCTCCTCACTCCTTTGTTTACAAGTCCAGCCTCAGTTGGCCAGAATACCACACTCCTAACGCAAACCCATTCTATTCAGCAATGCGGGACAGCACGCCTGAGAGAGTCTGAATATCACCTGTGTGATATTTCAGGGGGGAGTGGTAGGTTCAGGGAAAGAATTGGTGTTTATTGTTTGCCAAGTAGAAGATTTGAGCTCACGTTTAAAAGATCACTAGGTGAAAAAGCCCCCAACGTGGAGCCTGGATCCCTCGGGGAATCTCTTTAATCCTGGAATCAGATGGAGATCCTGAGGCAAAGAATACTCTCCTTTGTTATTGTTTGTAAGTCGTGGGTGGGCAGTCGGGGTGCTGGAGAGAGAGCAAATGGATGGAGAAGAAGAAGCAAGTTGTTGGCTATTTCTTGTAGCGTAAGTGACAAGTACAGAAACACTAGCTAGCGAGATTATAGGACAGGATGTGTCTATTGATTAAAACACCCAAAAAGCCTTCAAAGTCAAGTTAGGTATTCCAAGAGCAGAATTAACCACTTCTGGTGAATATGCTTTGACTATCCTTGTGGAATCGTTTCTGTTGGTGAGGAGGTCCATTCACGCACATTCTACTGTGTTTTCTGCTCTCCAAGCACCACAGACAATACTAGAGGTCAGGACATCCCTGCTCTTACCCAAAGGACATGTCCCACAGGAGACTGAGTGGGGTCCTCCAGAAAGAAATCCAGTGTGGACAAACACCATTTTCCAGTCTTGATCTTCTAAAAAATAATAATGAGTGGTTGATCTTCGCGATCACGTGGGTCCTCAGTGGCCAATCAGAGGAGAGTGAAGTCAGCACCGCAAATCTAATCAGCACATCCCAGGACAGTGGGAGGGAGATGCATTTGAAGTAGAAGTGGGGCTGCAGAAAAGAGGCAACTCTGGCCTGGACCAGTTTCACAGCATCTGAAGACAAAATGGCTTGAGGCTTAGTCATTGTTTAAAAGCCATTCCTCAAATTCCTTGTTTACTGTCAGCACAGTGAGTTGTGGACTCTGTGACTTTAGCTGTTAATGGGACTAAACACTTATGCCAACAGATTAAGCCTTGCTGAAACATTAAGAAAATTGGCCCAGAGTTTGGATAGGTTGTTGTTCAGTGGCTGTTTCTCTTTTTCAGGGGGGCGGGAGTGACTGTCCCAAGACAATGGCTTTTTGATACCTGTGAAACAGTGGCAATTGGTGAGAGCCACTGGGTAGATTTTCTGCTACAGGAAAGAGATTGTTAAAAAAAAAAAAAAAGCAAACATTTAATTTCAATCATTTGGACTGACTGCACAGAATATAAATGAGATTTTCTGAAACTAAAACTGACAAGTACTTTGAGGCCCACCAAATGTCTTAAAAAAGGTGTTTTTTTTTTCCTTTTTAAGTTATAATCAATTTCTAGGAGAAATGAAAAAAATCACTATTTCTTTCATTGCAGAAGGATCCTCCAGGCAGCTGGATGATATTGAAGGTGGGAAAACTTTTCTTTGTTACACTTGAACCTTTTAAGGTTTGTCAAACCTATTTCTTGTCGTGCAGAAAAGGAGCAGTGCTTGCACAGTACATGTATTAAACTTCAAAAATAGTTTTTCAAGTCTTTCAGACACCAAACCCCCTTCATGTAAATTCATATCTTTACTTGACATGTCTTCTTAAGCAAGGATTTTTTTTAAGGTGGCTTTCATAAATCTTCTTCCAAGAAAGAAGCGAGAACAATTAAATGTTCCATTTAGATTCCAGCTCTTAAACTTACAGTTTGGAAAGGACTTGACATTCAGAATTAGAACATTGTTCCATTCTTGCTGTAATCAGAAAAATACGTGTATTAAAATCTTTCAGATTAAGACTTCAAGGGTCAAAATTGAATGCAAAGTTGATTTCGAGTTTGGAAATTAAAAGTTCATACCCTGTAACAATTATTCTTTGTGTATATACGTCATGAAAATACACTACATTTGTTTTCTAGGAAGACGTAGACCGAATGATGAATGACTCCGTTATTCATCTCTCTAACGCTTCCTTACATATTCTTTCATGGCCAAGTTGTTTATTCCATATTTACTATCATGAGTCACAAATTTCTTTTTGCTAGTAACTTTTTCAATAGTCCTTAAAAGAGAGAAAATAAGGAAGGGAGGGAGGGAGAGAGAAGGGAAAGAAAAGGGAAAAGAAAAGAGAAGAAAAGGAATCTTCAGTGCTTTCTCTTCATTGCTCATATTCAGAGAGGTGCTGAGATGTCTGTGATTCCGATGTCTTTGGAAACTTCAAACTTGACTTTGATTAACCATGCTAATAACCAGGGTGCTTCTTTTTAGTTTTACTCCTAACGTCACTTACCAGAGCTGTAAAGACATCCTCATAATACTTGCTTTTCATCTGAGTGAAGAAGGCATCGCTAAGCAAAAAAAGTATTTAGCAGTGCATATAAGATTGAAGCGATGATAATCAGGGACCCTGGTAATTGAAGCTTCTGGGGAGGGGAAGAGAACCTTTCTTCTGGATCTTTCAGTCTGTTTAATAGGATAAAACTAGCTTGAGTGGTTGGTGTTTGAAGAGGATATGATGTAATTGGAAGTGCCTCCTGGGTTTACTGCTGGACAAAGCAATCAGGTGGAGACACGGGAGGGCATGGGAAGCTCTGAGGTATGAATCTCGGCTTCCGCCATCCTAATTAGCCTAAATTAGCTATGCCAGTTTTCTGCTTGCTTTTGAATTTCCCTGCTAATGCTTCTTTCAGGGCTGAGAGAAAAGAAATATGAAATGCCCACCAAATTCCTATCTAGCAGTCGAATGACTGAATCTAAAACTGGAGGGTCAGGCTTTATTGTTAAGGCCTTAAAGAGTGAGCCACTCCCAAGGGAATACAAATGGGCGATGGGCACAAACCATAGGGACAGGTGGATGCTGCCGCTTGTTCTGTATAATGAAGAAGTTTATAAGGCATCTGTAGGAAATTATTTCTAGAATTTTCCACATGTCACTTAGAGGCCTCACCTGAGAGCACTCCCGTTGACTAACTTGAGGTGAACTAGGTAGGCCTTCTCACAGCAGACTCGTTTCTTCTCAGATTGAATTTCAAAGTGCAGACGCCAGAAGTGTTTTTGTGTGTGTGTGCATGCAATCTACTACCGGTTAAAATTTTTCACTTCTGACCCCAATTAGTCAACTTTGTGCAAAGAGCTTTGCAGCACACTCAAAGTAGTTTGTACAAATCTATTTTAATTGAAGTCAGTATTTGGGTAGAAATGATATCTCAATCTTAAAGTCACAGATTTTAATTTGGCCAATGAATAAAACAAAATATAATGGTATATATGCTAAATAATAAGAACAAATAGGAAATTATTTTATTAGCCATTGTCCATAGTCATCCAACAAAAGCACAGGGCTCTCCCTCAGTCCCTTATCTTTGGTCCTCATAGATAAACTTTCAGTTACTCCTACACAGGTCTTTGGGGTAAAATGCCATTTTCTTTTCCATTTTTTGGTAAACTCTGACTATCTAGAGCCAAATATTTAAGAGTAGTATTAGAAACACACACACACCGTGTGCTTTGTTGAATTTATTTAATTCGCTATATCAAATACATACTGAGCCCTGCAGTGTGGAAGTTTCTATGCTAGGCCCTTCCGAGGTGCCAAAAACCTCACTGGTATCTGTCAGTGTTTCTCTGTAGAAGATGGCTAATAAAAGCATTTTCAAAAATTTTGGAGAAGGGCAAGAGAAAACAGAGGCTGGGTGGATTCAGGTTTGGGAGGGCCTGAAACATATACAATTTGGGAGCCTCTTTAGGAAAAAGAATATGCAATTACAAAACATTGTTCCCTCCTCCCTCTGCCCTTGGTAGGCACCCATGGGTGTTCTAAAGCTCCACCTTCATTAACTTCAGGACAAATCTGCTCTGGCTAGGACAGCTGCCTTCGGATGTGTCTTTTCTGTCCTCTTTTCATACTCAGGAGCCCATCCAATTCCTTCCTCTGCTTCCTTTACAGGAATTTTGACCATTTATTAAAACAGTCTGTGAGGATGAACTTATTTGCAAAGCAGAAAGAGAGACACAGACATATGGATACCAGGGGGAGATGGGGGTGGGGTGGGGGGTTGGGATGAATTGGGAGACTGGCATTGACATATATACACTACTATGTATAAAATAGATAACTAACGAGAACCTACTGTACAGCACAGGGAACCCTACTCAATGCTCTGTGGTGACCTATATGGGAAAAAAAATCCAAAAAAGAGGGCATATATGCATATGTATAGCTGATTCACTTTGTTGTACAGCAGAAACTAATACAACATTGTAAAGCAACTATACTCCAATAAAAATTAATTAAAAAAAAACACTCTGTGAGAACTTCAGAGACACAAGCTTCGTGATTTCAAAATATTCACATTATGCAACTTGGCTTAGTAACTCAGAGAGTGACCAGGAACAATTGCAGACTACACAATAGACATGATTTCGTTTGTGTTTGCAATATTAGCAAACAGTTCATATGAAATTAGGCAGTGCCCAGGTGGGCAGCTGTGAGAGAGGTAGCGGTGTGCTTTGCAGTTCTCCATGGTGAAGCGCTGCCCACACTTCCTGTCTGCTGGAGCTCCTCAGCCATTTCCAGGACCCCATCCATCCAGGCACTGGCTCTCAGCATAGGGAATGGAATCGTTGAAAGGTTTCAGTTGTGAAATTGTGTGTTTATACAACGCACAGAAGCCGCGTGTTAAGATCGCACATTGTTCGGAATGACTCAGTAGTTTTTCAGGCTTCAGGTTAAGAGATGAAATTTTGTCCTCCCTATAGTTATAAATGGAAAGTTGGGCAGTGCTGTGACTTTCTTATCAACCCATCTTGACTCAGTAGTTGGCACTTTAGGACTTGGGTTTCTGTGACATAGCTCCTCCCAATAGCGCAATATTTTCGCTCCATGCATTCTTTATACAAAGCAACTGTAGTGCTGGGCAGCTTCAAAAGGGGGCAGTGTGCAGTTTTCCATGCAGGCTTTGTGAAAATTTTTTATTGATTCACTTTGAATTCCAATTCTAATTACTGAGGTTGATGTATATCTTTTATGACACATCTTTTCATTTAAATTGTGTTCGGTCTTCACTTTTAGAAGTCCTAAGATAATAGTGTCCATTGGTTCAAGGATTTTTCTGATGCCTGATACAAGTAACTGTGGACTTGTTATCTAGTTCATGTGCTGTTGTTTAAGCACCGATCTTAGGACAAACAAATTAACAGCGATAGTCACGTAGAGCTTCAAGGAGAACATCCGTGCATTCACCTATTCAACAGAATGCCTACATGTGTCAGGAACAGTTTTGGATGCTGGAAAATATAGAAGTGAACATACTAGACATGGCCCTGCCTCCATGGGTTTCCAGACTAGCAAACCAAGTGAAGAAAAAATAAATAAACAAGTCCATTTTATATAATGTTAAAGACCATGAAAAAAAATCAGGTAAAATCACAATGAGCTACCATTTCACACCTATTAGGATGGCTATAATTTTTTTTAAAGCAAGATTTATTATTCTTTTTTTTTTTTTTTTTGGCTGTACCACATGGCTCGTGGGATCTTAGTTCCCTGACCAGGGATCGAACCTAGGCCCTCGGCAGTGAAAGTGAGGTGTCCTAACCACTGGACCACCAGGGAATTCCCTGGATGGCTATACTTTTAAAAAAATGGAAAGTAACAAGTGTTGGCAAGGATATGGAGAAATTATAACCCTCAGACGTTACTGGTGAGAATACAAAGTGGTGCAGCCGCAGTAGAAGACAGTTTGGTGGTTTTTCCCAAAGAGTTAAACATAAAACCAGCATATGATCCAGCAATTCCACACCTGGGTTTATACCCAAAAGTCTTAAATAAATCATTGTACACCAGTGTTCGCAGCAACATTACTCACAATATCCACACGATGGAGACAACTCAAATCAGATGAATGGATAAACAAGATATGGTATATGCCTACAATGAAATATTATGCGGCCATGAAAAGAGAATGACACTTTGATATATGCTACAACATGAATGGACCTAGAAAACGTCATGCTTAGTAAAGTAAGCCAGATACAGAGGGGCAAACATTACATGCTTCCACTTATATGAGGTACCTACAATAGGTGAATTCATAGAGACGCAAGGTAAGATAGAGGTTACCCAGAACTGGGGGGATAGAAGAGTAGAGGGACTTATTGTAATGGGTACAGAGTTTATGTTGCTGAAAAAGTTTTGGGTATAGACAGCACTGATGGCTGCACAACATGTGACTATATTTAATGCCACCAAACTGTACACTTACAAATCGTTAAATTATCAATTGTATGCTATGTATATTTTACCACAATTTAAAAAAATAATCAGAGAGCTGTGGCAGAGAACGAGTGGAATGGGGTGGAGGGGCGCTTGCCAAGCTATAGGTAGGGGCAAGGTTTTGAGGAAGAGAGCAGTGGTGTGTGCCTGGAGCAGGGTGTAGGAGGGACCAAGTAGCCAGCAAAGTGTACAATTTAGTGCTCCTCACTTGCACAAGCCCCTTCGAGGACGCAGTACCTAATTTTATATTTGCAATTTTAATTCTTCTTAAAGAAGGGACTTTCAATTGTACTAACTTCAGGCTCCACAAAACCTGGATCTGCTCTTGGGAATAAACGATGTAAAAATGAGACCTGAACGTTAACATTAGTAGATGCTGGGTATCGTCATTTATATATTTTTGCTTGGGAAATTAAATTGATGTGTTTATTCACATACTCACTCATTACGTTATTCATTCACTTACGTGAGAAACATTTAAGAGGCTCCTAACATGCCTACCTGGTGCCAAGCTGCAGAGAAGATGCAAAGACTACGACCACAGCCCCCAGGTTCAAGATCTGGTGGAGAAAAAACACACCGAAACAATTACAATATAAGGTTTAAAAACATTTCTAAATATTCAGTCTGTTTCATCACCCCAGTGGATTGTAAGTTCTTGGAAGACAGGACATCATATTTTATAGCTACAAGGGACTTAAAAGGTCATTAAGTGGAATGTCTCAATTTATATCCAATAAACTCTGGCTCAGAGAAACTAGATAAGCTGTCTAAGGCCAAGGAAATAACGTGTAAGACCCAAGACTAGAAGGCAGATGTGCCTGCCCACTAGGGCTGGTCTTGTCCCACCATTCCACACTGCCATCCTTCCTTGGGTTCCTTCCATGTCTCCTTCATCCGTTTCATCATGTAAGTGTCTGAATCTAGTGTTCCAAACATGATGGGCATTGGATAAATGGGAATTTGATGATAACGGTGATGTGTATATATCGTGAGAGCTCCAGACCGTCTACGTGGACAGTCTTCAGGATTGCAATCAGCATTAACTTAGCAACCACACTGCCCTGACTTGGATAAGATGTTTATTTTGAGTGGCTTGGAGGAGGCAGTTATGATAAGTTAAAGACTCCCAAGGTCGCCTGATCTCATTGCCAACACTGGACATACAACCGTTGCTGACTCGTCTGTTAGTTGACTACTGTGCTTCTTGAACCCTTGGTTTTCTCATAACTAATGTGGATGTTGTCATGAGAATTTTGTGAGATAATATAGGGTAAGCTCTTAGCACGGTACTAGGCACACAGCAAGGGCACAATCGTTGTGAGGTTTTGTCATTAGTGTCATTATCATTAATACTGACAAATTCTTATGAGTTTTTTTTGTTGTTGTTGTTGTTTTTGCAGTACGCGGGCCTCTCACTGTTGTGGCCTCTCCCGTTGCGGAGCACAGGCTCCGGACGCGCAGGCTCAGCGGCCATGGCTCACGGGCCCAGCCGCTTCGCGGAATGTGGGATCTTCCCGGACCGGGGCACGAACCCGTGTCCCCTGCATCAGCAGGCGGACTCTCAACCACTGCACCACCAGGGAAGCCCCGTCTTATGAGTTTTTAAAGGATGTTTGTATTACAGTCAATTTTCTAAACCTAAGAAATCGAGTTTGGGAATTTATTCCTCTCAAATTTAAAAGGTATGTACAAATCAAAATATCATGCCACCTAATTAAGAAAACTTACAATAAATATTGACTATCACCCTACCACCACTACCATTTAAAATCCACTCAAAATCATCACCTGTTAGTCACCCAAAAAGTAGAGTAATTGAAAACTACATTCTCTAGCCCTCCTTGTGTAAATTGCTATTTGCCCCAGGCTGTTTTCAAGGCTGTAAACAGATGTTAAAGAACATTGACAAGAGACAGGATAATCAAAAAGGCTTGAAAATGATTAAGGTGTTGCAGTTGAGATAAGAATTTTGAGCAGTTTGCAATTCTATCTTCAACACCGACAAACTGGTTCATTTCCGTTTATGTGGACAAACAGTTATAACATTGCGAACTTCACTAATTTAAACTCTTACTTGAAGAAAACCAAATATTTCTTGTCATACATGTATTTTTCCCCTGAGAAATAATAGCTTTAGGTGTACAGAAGTTCTAAGATGGTGAACTTTATGGGAACATAAGGAAATGCTTGGCTTTATCTCTTGTTGAGAGGAGGAAAGTTATGCTGAATCATATTACCTTCCTCCTGTTTTTACAACTGCTTGCTCTGCAAGTCAGTGTTTGCCCCTGGAGTAGAAGTGAAACTTGAGAAACATCACTGTCTCCATGCATTGGAGAAAAAGTTTGTGGAAATATTAACTGCATCTTGACTGGGCTTGAGGAGACAATTACAGGCACTATGCAAATCTGACATATCTGTAGCTTTTCTTCTCTAAATATTTTCAGGCTTTTCCTTTATTCATTTAAAACCTGAGGTTCAATTTGCAGCACAGCATCAATCTGGATGAATCTCTTTTGCAAAATTTGCAGGTATCTTCTTTTTTAAACGTAAGAGTAAGGTGTGAGTTAACCTGAACAATTACCAAATTTATACGACCCAAGCTTACCCAAGCTTATCAAGTAAGTAATTGAGTAGAACCAGCCAATAAATGAAAATCAGGAGGCAGGAACAGCAAGGTAATGAAACGCAAATTTCTTTTCCGTAAATTTCATTTTTCATTGTTCTTAGATGATTTACATCTAATTTGGAAGATGACATGTAACTTAGGGTCAGTGGAGGTTTCCAACTCATAAGATATAAATTCATGGTGATCCCTATTACATCATCCTGTTTCATATCCTTTTACAGCACTTAACACCATCTGATTCCTTTTGGTTTATTTGTTGGTTGGTTAGTCGGTTGGTTTATTGTCTGTCTCCTCACACTAGAAAGGAAGTGCCATGAAAAACAAGAGCCTTGCCTATCTTCCTCACCCTTATGTCCCCTTGAGCACCTGGCTCACGGTGGGCCCTCCACAACTGTTTGCTGAGAGAATCACTGCCTGTGCTCAGCAGAGCCACGTATCTCAAATTATGCTCAAGAGGACCAGAGCTTGGGGATTCTAGAAGTAGAGTGAGGTGTGTTTCTTTGCTACAGTTGAAGAGTGAAGTTCTTCCTGCTTCTCCATTTCCAGAAAAACAAGATAGTTAATGTATAATGTTTCACGATTTAGAATTTTCTCCTTTAAATTTCTCATGCCTTAACTTTTTGCTATCTCTTATCTCTTTGCAATCAACATAATGATAAGCAATTAGCAAGCCAATATTTTCAGAAAAATTTGGGAGTAGACAATGGCACTAAATTCAACAGGCTATTAATATATTTGTGTATATATTTTACCACAATTTTAAAAATGGTTAAAATAAATAGATATATATATGTGTGTACATATATAAATTTTTTTAAAGCACCAGAGATAGATGATGGCGATAGTTGCATAGCAATATAAATGTACTTAACAACACTGAACTATACACTTAAAAATTGTAAATTTTTTAATGTACATTCTACCACAATTGAAAAATGGTTTTAAAAATATACAGCCAGTGACTAATGAGTACTCGAAATGTGGCTAGTGCAACTGAGGGACTGAATTTTTTACTTAATTTATTTTGAATTTATTTTTATTTAAATTTAAAGAGTCACATATGCCTACTGGCTACTGTATTAGACAGAACAGGGCTAAACACCTGGACCACTTCACTTAAATAATGCCATGAGAGAGCTAATTTTTAAAGTTATCATTTGGATGGGTTTTTCCCTTGTTTTCGGACATTTTATTTTAAATTGTCAAACTTACACAAAAGTAGGGAGAATAGTATAATGCATATCAATATGCTCATCACCTAGATTTAACAATTGTTAATATTTTACCATATTTGCCCCAAAGATACTTGAGATTCAGCTATGCTGATGAGTTGAGATCAAAGCTATGGAACTGAGAAGGGCTCAGTCATACAAACATCTCTCTGGAGTCAAAATCAATTCCATTAGCCCTGCCCTTCCCTTTTGCTAGCTGGTTACACTTTTTTCTCCAGTTTTTAGAGTAATTGTGCCAGAAATTACAAGAATGTAATGACAGTTATTTGTGAATATGATAATATTTATAACTTCTAAGTTGTCTCAGATTTGAGCTAGGATTGCTTTGCTATTAGATTGTGACTTCTTGTGGTACTCAGATATTAATAGTAAAAAGTCACCAGCCACTGAGTGTGTGACATCTCCAAGGAGACATAGGTGTCGTTCAGCAAGTATGGCCAAGATGACAGGTTAATTGGTTTTCCAAAATTTATATTCACTTTTTTTTTTTTTTTGCGGTACACGGGCCTCTCACTGCTGTGGCCTCTCCTGTTGTGGAGCACAGGCTCCGGACGCGCAGGCTCAGCGGCCATGGCTCACGGGCCCAGCCGCTCTGCGGCATGTGGGATCTTCCCGGACCGGGGCATGAACCCGTGTCCCCTGCATCGGCAGGCGGACTCTCAACCACTGCGCCACCAGGGAAGCCCTATATTCACTTTTAATTGGGCTGGGAGGATGGCTATGAAATGATGATACCTATAAGCCACTCTGACCAGTGCTTTCCATCATGATGATGCTGTGGTTATAAGTGTTCGTGTGATCATCAAGAGTAATGGGCTTCTGGCTTTGCTCTCCTTTTTTGGAGTTGTTCATTGTTGGCATGGTTAGAAAGCTGGCTAATCACAAGTCAAAACTTGCCAAATTATTTACAGGAGGTAAGCCATAGAACATTAAAAGTGGTTTAGAGAAAAAGAAAACAACTTGCTAAACTAAAATGGGGCAGAAAGAAAACCCCAATATTTTAATAAGGCATCTTGAAAATGCAACTCCAGAAACATAGGCAAACACACGGCTTGACCCAAGTATCTACAATGAGTCCTGACGTTTTTTATATGGTGACTATGGTCCCACTCAAAGAAGGTAGATATGGTAGCATGAATAAACATGGGGCTCTAGCACCAAACTTCTTAGTTTCAAATCCTGGCTTTGCCACTTCCTGATTGTGGGCCTTGGCCAAATTACATAAACTTTTATACCTCAGTTTTCTCATTAGTAAAATGGAATTGATAGTAGAATTAAATGAGATACTTAACATAGTGTGTTGTACAAAATGTGTGTTCCATGTTAAATTATGCAGCAAAACATGATAATATTCACATTTAAAGATAATAGCTCTTAAGGTACAGAAGCAACCCTAGTGTCCATTCCATCAACAGATGAATGGATAAAGAAGATGTGGTACATATATATATACACACACACACACACACACACACACACACACACGGAATACTACCCAGCTGTAAAGAAGAATGAAATTTTACCATTTGCACGAACATGTATGGACTTGGATGGCATTATGCTAAGTGAAATAAATCCGACAGAGAAAGACAAATACTGTGTGATATCACTTACATGTGGAATCTAAAAACTACAACAAACTAGTGAATAAAACAAAAAAGAAGCAGACTCACAGATATAGAGAACAAACTAGTGGTTACCAGTGGGGAGAGGAAAGAGTGGAGGGAGAAGATGGGGAGGGAAGATGTTTATTATGGGATTATATAAAATCATGTGTGTGAAACTTTTGAAAACTGTAAAGCACTATAGAATTTAAAGAATATTTCATTCAATAAAAAAAATTTTTAAAGAAGTCAATATATGAAAAAAATAAATGAGATACAAAGAAAAAGATAATAGCCCTTTGAGGAAAGTAATAAATAAGGGCAGTTGAGATTGTCTTTATAACCACCGTCCTCATGGTCTAAGGAAGCATCACATTCCAGGCAGCTGGATGTAGGAAGGAACAGGAAAAGGACAAAGGATATTTGTCAACTGTTTCTACCGTTTTCTAGAAGTTACGACATAATATGTAATTCTGAAATCCAGAAAGATCTGAAAAATAAAATTTTTTTATACGTTTTCAACAAAAACTCATGTGAAGGTAAAACTTGACCTGAGTTGACATAAGACCATGATCTTTGATCTTTATTTATCCCACTTAGAGTAAACATTATGCTTTGCTGCGGTTGACAGTGAAGTGCTGCCCCCGACTCCAATGGACATATTCCACAATAAGCAGTACATGAATCGTATCACCTTCAAAATCTGGAAAAATCTGAATTTCAAACCGTGTCTGGCCCCAGGAATTTGGGATAAGGAATTTTGGACCACTACTCTTATATTCCATTGGCCAGAACTTAGTGATGGGTCCACTATTAGCTGCAAGGGTGCCTGGGAAATGTAGCCTTTATTCCGGGCAGCCATGCGCCCAATGAAAATTCGATTACTATGGAATAGAGAAGGTTGGACATCAGCACCCAGCCAGTATTCTCTGACCCCGTCTCATTTTTTCCCTAAAGCTTTATCCTAAAGCACCCCCAGAACCTCCTGAATAAGATCAGAATAAATAGGAATTATCCCTTCTTTGTAAGTAGCCTGGATTGACTTCAGATGACCCAGCTCTGTTTTCAAAATCTCCAGACATGGCTGTGGCTACTCATATTCCTACAGAATGCTACCTTGACTTCTTAGGCAAATCTACAGTTCATAATTCTCCCTCTTATAGAACTACCTCAATCTCACAGATGTTTCCCAGTCTTCTGGTAAATTCAGGACAAGACCGTTGGTTCCGACTGGCCAGGGTCTCTACGAGTTGGGACCCTCGTATGGATTAACTGCCAATGTCTCTCCAACCTTTCCTGGTGGAAGAGGTGGGACATCTCCATAAGAATGTTCAAGAAACAACTTTCAATAACGAATATCCAAACATTGTCTGTTTGAAGTCATCAAACTCCATCAAATGCAAATTCTTCTCTCAAAAAAAAAAATATTCAAATTCAACAAATTCAGCTCTGGCATAGAGATAGCATTGTGTTCCAGGAAACATGGAGAATAAAAGATGAGTATTTTTCTCTGCTTATTGCAACTGGACACAAAAGGAGGAATTTGGGGTAAGTGTTGAAAGAAGAAAAACAATTTAAAATTAGATTTTATTTTAAACTCAGAGGCTAAAGAACGTATTTTAAGAAAATGGATGTGGACAGTGTTTGGTAATAACCCAAACCTAGTCATTGGTAAAATCTAATTTTTCCTCTAGTATACATGAAATGCAAGATGAGCAAGGAAGAGATAGTCACAAACAATAACAAAACAAGATTCTGCCTCTGGCCTGGGTGCAGTAAACTGTAAATAGATCAATGAGAGGCCTCTGGAATCCTACTTTATTTTATGTGTTCCTTGTCGATTCCTACAAAAATGTGCTTTTGAATGTCCAATAGTTAAATCATCAAATGGAGATGCCAAACTCCAAGAATTCTTAAGTATTCCTTAAGTTCTTTTTCAACTTTTCAAATGGCAGTTTGTACAACTGTTCCAGGTAAGTTTAAATAGATAAGTGTTCTGGGGAGTGTCAGTATTATTCAGCCTAGAAGCCAAGTGTAACATAAATGGAAAAATAGATTGTACTTTGTGCATTTCATACATTTTAATGGCCAGGTACTATTGATTGCTGTGCTGTTTTGCAAGTAAGGGAAAATTCTCACATCGCATTGTATATTTCCTCGCTGTGGAAACTTATTGTGATCACACCTTACAAATGATCCATACTGATATTAAGTTTACAGTCTTGGGAGGAGGAGGAAAGAGTGAACTTAATTTGAATTTAGAAAGTCTCTAAATGATAATTGAATCACAAGTCTGGATTATAATTCTAGGAGCAACACTTGACTTGGTCAAAATCACTGTTATGAAGAGATGCAATTTTTACACAGTACTTCACGTTGATTAAGTAATGTGTGAAAATGGAAAAAAAAAGTATTTGAATCTTAATCACAGTCATTTGCATGAAATAAAAGTCTGTGTCAGGGGAATGCACATTATAATAACTCCTGGGTGTTTTGGTTGCATCAGTGAGCAAAGAAGTTGTATGCATTTTTTTTCGTGCTGATATACAAGAATTCCTTTTATATTTATTGTATCTTTGATTGTACGAAAATTCAGCAGTATAGGATTTTGGCTGGTGAGAGACGACAACTGATTAACTACCTTAACAATGGCTGTAATTAAAACAGATGTTTGATAATGCATGCGCCCGAATTAAACTGGGAACATTCAAAGAGGGAAAAGAGAAATAGGAATTTGATATGAACCTCATTCTCAGTCAGGCTCTCCATTAGATGGAAAGGTAGTAAATGGGAAATGAACTTCAGAAAAATTCTTACAGTCTCTCTCCTAAATATGCCCTCCCCACCCCACTGCTGTAAGCTTGGGGAGCTCAAAATGCAGAAAACCGAGGGTCTTGCTTGTGTGCTTCCCCTTCCCCCAATCCTACCTGAGGCTGGGCTACAAATCTATATATTCTACTTTTCTGCACTGGCGCATACTGTATTAATACTTCCAACTTCACTGCCCTGATGAGAATCTTCAGAGACCGAAATGCCTCCAAATCAGGAGCTAGACCCTCTCCTGCCTACTTCAGACCCCGAATAATCGATATCATCTTTTAACAACCTAAAATCTCCTGCTCAGTTGATATGCATTTCCTACAATGTTCTTTTTTTTTCTTAATTTGATTGTCTACTTCTAGTTTGAAGGCAATATGACTTAGGAATAGAGATTTTAGCTTCTGAACATTTCCGCCTCCCCTGGTTTGTGGAGGAGAAGGAGAACACTCAATAAAACAAGAGTTTTGATTCCTGAAGATGTTGAAATTTCCAAAAGACAATAATAATTTTTTGCAAAATGTATAATTCTAATTGTTCAACCCAGGTCAGAAGAAGAAAGTTGCTAGGAAAATATCTACCGGTTATGGCCTGTGGTAAGGGATAAACGTGGAGCAGAGATGGGATGGTAATGGATGCAGCAGTGTCTTTAATTAGAACTGAATAATAGTAAAAATAATAATTATAATAACATTAATAATGATAAATATATCTATATATATTTCACTAACTAAAACTGAGTAAAAAATACAAAAACGGTAAAAAAAAAAGAAAAACGTATCATTTCAGTGATAACAGAAAACAACTGTGAGCTCAATCTCACCTTAAAGGCAGAAACAAACACCCTGAGCACGTGACGGTATCCGTAAAATCTCAAAATAAATGTGCTGAGACAGGTCCACTGAAGTTATTATACATTCAAAAATTAACAGCGCTCCAAAATGCAAGCTTTCCTTCTCGACAGCAGCACTGTTTCAACCTCAGCGTCTTGGAGTTTGCTTTGATGCTTTCCTCTTTATCTTATGGTAGATTGCAGGCACTCCACAATATCTGCTGAAAGAAACAATCCCTCTTTCCAATCTCACAAAACCCACTTCTTCTTTTAAAAATACACGTTTAAGAAAGCACTCCTTCCTTCATATACCCTCTACCACCGGCCTAGTCAGGGCCCTGCATTTCCAAAGATTATCTGCCCGCTCCTCTTCACCTCTCCAGAATCCTCCTTTCTCTAGGGCCAATTCAGATTCCATCTACTTCAAGGCTCCTGTGATCACTCCAGTCCACAGTGTTCTTCCTCCTCTGCACTCCTATTGCATCCAGGGAAAACACTCCCTAGTTCAGCACATAATCTTTCATTATATTAATTTGTAGTGTTTCTCCCTCCCCAGTTGTAAACTCCTCCGTGATGGGAATAATACCTTATATTCCCTTCTTCCTTCCCACCTTCCTTCCTTCTTTTCTTTAACAAATACATAGTATTTAGTACCTACTCTGGGCCAAGCAGAGCACTTCCTGTGTTCCTCCCCCTGCATTTGGCAGCATTTACCATGCAGTAAAGCAAGCATGAATTACATATGCAGAGTGTTTGAAGAAGTTTCTTCAACAGCTCTCTATCGCCCTGGTTGCTTTAACTTAACTCATCTGCTGCTTTCTCCCAGCATATATTCAACCCATACTTTCTGACACAGAAAAACCTTCAGTATCACCACTTAGCCTACTTGGTACCTTCTGATAGAGGGAAGCAGAGAGGTTTATGCCAGAACAGCAAAAGCCTCTTCACGAAACCTGTTTCTGTACCCAGTTCCCCCCAACTTCATATGTACTATTGCTCAAATTCCTTGACTTCCTTGTGCCATCATGTCCCTTCTAGAAAAGAAAGATGATAACATATTGTATGCCACCCCCAACACTCCTTAGGGTGAGGGTTAATAGGATAATGGCTGTAAAACACTTTAAGCTCATCCCAAGAAAGGTGCCACACGGTATAAAACTGTAAAGAGTTATTATGTAACTAATCAGATTCAAAGTACACGTTGCAAATGGACCTGTGGAGTGTTGAAATGAACCTCAAGGAGAGATGCTTATGCTTAACTTGCCCCGCAGGCCCAGGCAGTGCTTCCAGAAATTTCTCTTCGATAAATTAACTTCAGAAACTACATTTCAAATCCATTTTTTTAAAGGGAGGGAGGTTTATGACTTCAGAACAGAGATGAACTTGTACAGCCAGAATTCAGATCCCCATATGTGCTCCCATATGAAGAGGTGTCACATTTGATTTTACATACAAACCATAAAAGTGCAAATTCTCTATACAGATGGGAGGATGAAGAGCCATTCCATCTTCTAGCCTCAAAGCTCTGTGAGGGCAGGAACTGATTTCTTTTTTTTTTAATTAATTAACTTATTTATTTATTTTGGGCTGCGTTGGGTCTTCTTTGCTGTGCACGGGCTTTCTCTAGTTGTGGCGAGGAGACCACCAGGCCCAACACTCATTTATTTAAAGAAGGTGCTAAGAAAGTACATCGGCCACTAGGCTGATTGTGTGACAGCCACGTTTTATGGGCATTGCCACAGGCTGCTGTCAGCCCACGGGGCTAGGTGGGTGCAGGAGCAAAGACCATTTTAATCCCACATTTTGCTGGAATGTGCAATTTTGGGCATGCCAGATGCAAATAGGAAACACACTAATCTCATTTGTGAATAAGACGTAAAATACCAAGTAAAAAATTAGCACATTTTACTATATAAGTAGTGGAATGAAGTAAGAACATATTATAACCAATTGGGGGTAATTCCAGACTTCCAAAGATAGTTCAATATGGTCTCAATCTATTAAGAGACCTTACTGTATAAATAGATCAGAGAATTAAAACCACGTGATTCAACAACAAGGACTACAGTATAGCACAGGGAACTATATTCAGTATCTTATAATAATCTATAATGGAAAAGAATCTGAAAAAGAGTAGATACATAAATGTATATGTATAATTGAATCACTTTGCAGTACACCTGAAACATTGTAAATCAACTATACTTCAATAAAAAAAAATTTTATTAAAAAAAAACTGGGCTTCCCTGGTGGCGCAGTGGTTGAGAGTCCGCCTGCCGATGCAGGGGACGCGGGTTCGTGCCCCGGTCCGGGAGGATCCCACATGCCGCAGAGCGGCTAGGCCTGTGAGCCATAGCCGCTGAGCCTGCGCGTCCGGAGCCTGTGCTCCGCAACGGGAGAGGCCACAACAGTGAGAGGCCCGCGTACCGCAAAAAAAAAAACCCTCACATGACTAGTTCAATATTTGCTGTCCCCCCAAAAAATGGCTTTTTAAAAGATCTTAATATTGTGATAATAGAACAAAACTTTTAAAGTCATATATTTAAAAAGATATTTCATATATATCTTGTGTGTCACAAAGTAACAGCCAGTGTAATACTTACTGGTGGAAACCTAGAAGTAGTCTCATTAGAGCCAGATACAAGACAAGAGTACTTGTTATCACCACAATTATTTAATGATTGTTCTTGAAGTGCTCACCAATGTAATTAGATGAGAGAATAGATAAGAAGCATAAATATTGGGTAGGAAGAGACAGAAGTTCATTATTTGCAGATTATAAAGATTACAGTCTTGAAAAACCCAAGTGAATCATCTGAAAAACTATTAGAAACATGAGAGAATTCAGTAGATTATCTGGTTTAAAATACAAATATACAAAATAATAACTTTCTTAGTTGCCTGCAATAACTAGTTATAAAGTAAAACAGATAAAGTAGTTACCCATTCACAAAAGAAAAAAATAACAAGAAATGAGTATGGTTTGTATTAAGGAAATTATAAAACTTTATAGAAGGACATTATAAACATGGAAAGAAAAACAATATTTTAAAATGTTATTATAGACTAAGCTATAAATACAATACAAAAACAATCAAATTCCTAGCAGGTCTTTTTTTGACAAACTTGATAAAAGTGATTCTAAAATTTATTTGTAGAATAAGCATGTGATAATAACCAAAACAGAGCTGAAAATGAGTAGAAAATTAATATTTATTATATATTGATAATTTTCTTTATAATATATTACATAATATATAAATTGATAATACATTTATAATTTTAATTTTAAATTAGGAATTAAAAGAGTGTGGTACTGATCAAAGAAACAGAACAGAAAACCCAGAAATAAATCCACATTTACAAGGGAAGTCAGTACATGAGAAAGACACCTTTCTCCTGATAGGCAAAAAGATAGATTGTTTAACAAGTTATATTGAGGTATCTGGCTCAGGCTAAACACCTTGGTGTCATTCTGATTGGTCTCTTTCCCTCCCTACCATCCCTTCCATCTATTGTGAGTCCTACCTGCTCTTCTTTCAAAACACACCTGAATCTGGTCACTCCTCGCTACCTCCACAAACAGCTACCAGCTCCCTCATCTCTTACCTGGATTTCTATAGCTTCCTAGTCGACCTTCTGGTTTCTCTCTTGCCTTCCAACAATCTTCTCCACATTGTAGTCAGAGTTGTCTTTCAAAAATGTAAGTCAAATGATGTCACTCCTTCCTCAAGACCATCGTACTTAAGAAAAGTCTCAACTTCTTGCAAGTGGTAGACGTCCCCTGCATACCTGGCCCCTGACTGGCTCTCAACTTCATCGTTCCCCTCTCACTCACTCCACTCCAGACACATTAGCCTTCTAGGACACTCTAAAGTTTTTCCCACCTCAGATCTTTGCATTTTCTTTTCTCTCTGCCAGAGTGGCTCTTCCCCTAGATCTTCAGATAGCTCACCCTTCACATCCTTCAAGTTTTCCTGCACAAATGTCCACTCCACAAAGAGGCCGTGCTTTACCATCCTATCCAACATACTCCCTTCCCTTAACCCTCTGCTTCATCTTCGTTGCATTTATCAGTCACCCGGAATTGATACATAAGATAACTTTGTTTATTATGTCTCTCCTGCTACATTATAGGCTCCACGAGGGCAGAGACTGTCTTGCTCACCACTGTAACCCCAGTGCATACAGCACAGTGCCTGGAGCATGGTAGCTGCTTAATAAGTATTTGTTCAATCAATGAATTGCAGAGGGAATAGAGAAAAGGGGATGGAACTGAGTTATTTAGCAGGTGGAACCGATTGGACTTTGAGATTTATTCAACGGATGAATTCAATGGAGGAATCCTAAGGGACTTAGGATGATTCTAAATTTCTGGACCAGAGAATTGAAGAGATATCGCACCAATTGTATGTTAAGGGTTTGAGGATAAGAAACTGCATTCCTAGGGAATATGTTGAATTCAGTTTAGGGTCTGAGGTGTCTATGAGACCCTCATATAGGATCTCCAGAGGGTGACTGGTAATACTGGTTCACAGTTCAGGAAATTAGAAATAGTTTAGGGTTCATCATTTTTTTTTTTTTTTAATGTATTGAACTTTTTAAGAGAGTAAAATTAGAGAAAGAAAAGACTTACAAAAAACAAAAACAAAACAAAACACTGGGTAAAGATATCACCAGGAAAGGAATTCTCAAGTTACTTGCACTATTTTGACACAGAGGCAAATTTTCCTCTGCCATGGATAACTGAAATGACCCGCCAACTGTAAATAAGATGAATTCTCTTAACTACGAATAGACCAATGAACGTGTCTCAATAAAGAGATGAGATGCCGAACGTTAGAACTCCAGATTTAATGATAAAGGATATAGTTCAGTTGAGTGATCGAAGAGCATCTGTTGAATAACTAATTAATGCTGTTTTTCTCTCTTTAAGTAGCAAATACGAGGTACCCACTGAAGGCTGATCACCTCTGTAAGTGCCTATGGTAGATGCAAACTAGTGAATGTGAGCCCTGCTCTTCATGAAGCTGACCATCCAATGGGGGAGACAGATTAAGATGTTATTTTGACCATTTTACCTGCTTAGTCATTAGAGGTATTGTAAACGACTAATTCTTTACCAGTTTGATGAAGCGCATGGTGCATGAAGCATAGTTTTAGTAAAAGACCCTAACTGCTCTTGGTAAAGGAGAAGTATTTCAGACGAGGTATGTACTCAACTCTAGGTTTGAGACCAGAACAGCTGCTTCTTCAATCCTCCATTGGCCTCCGAATGGGAACCCAGACATTCTGCCTCAGCTGCTCACCAGATTATCTGTTTATGTTTTTGTTTTTCACTTTTATCATACAGGTAATACTCTGTAGAAAAAAATTTAACTACAGATAAATATTTTAAATTTATCTGAATATATTCAGAGGTCATCATTATTAACATTTTGGCAAATACACTTCCAGGCAATTATATCCACACATATAATACGTACATTTACAGCACAATCAAAATTTACATACTGTTTTATTCCTTAACAATATACCACAAGCATCTCCCTATGTCAGTAAACATACATTTACATTATTGCTTTAAATGGCTGTAGCACACAATTGATGTCCCAAAATTGATTGAACTAATCCTCTATTATTGGATGTTAAATTACTTCATATAATTTGGTATTAGGTTTGCTGTGGTGTGATTTGCTGTGGTAAATTTCCTTTTTTTTTTTTTTGCGGTACGCGGGCCTCTCACTGTTGTAGCCTCTCCCGTTGCGGAGCACAGGCTCCAGACGCGCAGGCGCAGCGGCCATGGCTGACGGGCCCAGCCGTTCCGCGGCACATGGGATCTTCCCGGACCGGGGCACGAACCCGTGGCCCCTGCATCGGCAGGCGGACTCTCAACCACTGCGCCACCAGGGAAGCCCCGGTAAATTTCCTTTTACATTGAGTTTTGCCCACTTATACAAATATATTTTCAGAGAGAATTATTAGGTGTGAAAGTGTGAGTTAAAGAAGACACTCATTCTAAGGCTTTTACCCTGAGTTGCCACAGTACCGTGTACTGAGCTCTTGATTACTCTTCCCTATCTTGGTTCCATCAGGCACATCTGTGGGCTACACTCTAGTTTCTCTACCAGTGGTATAGATCACCTAAAAACAATAGATACGGATGCATCTTAGGGCAACCAATATAATGCCTAGAAGTTAATCCACAAAGGTTTTCTTTTTAAAGATCTTTTAGGAAATGGAAGGATAATGTCAGTATCAACCTTCCAAGTTGTTCATTTTTTTTCTTCTAGAGACTTAGAAATTTCTCTCATTTCCCCAATGTCCCATCTCCTACTTGAAGAACTAAATGTTATTTAACCAGAGTATTGTATTTCTCCAGCTACCTCTAAGTTCCAGTGGCTGCTTACTAGTCTACTATTTTCCATATCATACCATCGTTGCTACCCCACTGCTAATCCAGTAAATGCTATCTGCTTAGCACGGGCTTCAAAAGTCACTTGCAGGTGGTCCTGTCCAAAGAAAACTGTCCCCTAAACCAAAACATTCTCATCAGAGCAAAAACCTCAGCAAGTCTCCAAAAATCTCTGAAAACTAAAGATAATGGTTAAGGTAGAGAAGAAGGTAGAAGGATCTCAAAGGGTGACAGGCTGTAAGACACAAATTCAAGAACAAATCTTTCCTGTCCCTTGTAGTTTTAGAAATATGCTACATCTGAAGTGCCCATATCACATGTACCACAATGTTCACTGCAGCACTATTTACAATAGCCAGGACAGGGAAGCAACCTAAATGTCCATCGACAGACGAATGGATAAAGAAGATGTGGCACATACATAAAATGGAATATTACTCTTCCATAAAATTGAACGAAAGTGAGTTATTTGTAATGAGGTGGAGGGACCTAGAGTTTGCCATACAGAGTGCAGTAAGTCAGAAAGAGAAAAACAAATACAGCATGCTAACGCATATATATGGAATCTAAAAAAGTGGTACTGATGAACCTAGTGGCAAGGCAGGAATAAAGATGCAGATGTAGAGAACGGACGTGAGGACACAGGGGGGAAGGGGAAGCTGGGACGAAGTGAGAGAGTAGCATTGACACATATACACTATCAAATGTAAAATGGATGGCTAGTGGGAAGCTGCTGCATAGCACAGGGAGATCAGCTCGATGTTTTGTGACGACCTAGAGGGGTGGGATAGGGAGGGTGGGAGGGAGGCTCAAGAGGGAGGGGATATGGGGATATATGTATACATATAGCTGATTCACTTTGTTGTACAGCAGGAACTAACACAACATTGTAAAGCAATTATACTCCAATAAATATATATTTTATAATAAAATAAAAAGGCATTAAAATTACATTAAAACCACATTGTAATAATGAAATAGATAATCCAGAATAAACATTTGACTGTCATAAAAAATAAAGTGCCTGTATCATTCATTATGATTGTTCTATCAATAATGATAACTACTAATATTTATTGTCTACTTTGAGATAGGCATTATTCTAAGCATTTTAATATAATGACTCTTTATCTTCACTTAAACAAACAAACAAACCCTTACTATTATTGTTCCCAGGTAGGAAAAAAGTTATAGACAGTTTCAATCATTTTCCCTAGAACCCACAGCTAGTAAGTAACAGAGCTAGACTGAAAATGAAGGTACCAACATGATCCTTGCGGCCATTTACCCCCCCAAAAAGTTACATAATTTCAAATCATATTTGCAAAGTCTGGGTGAAGTATTTAGGAAAGAGACAAGATCAATATTTTATCTATTTGAAGTTTTTAAAATAAGTATTTGTTTCATTTATTCAAAAGCATTTAAGGACCACATATTAAGTTGGAACTATCATACCTAAGACTGTAAGAAATGCAAAAGGGAACTCATTTAATTCATTTAACAGATATCTATGGGGCAATTTCTAGCTTCCCTGCACTCTGATGGGCCCAGGGGATACATCTGTGATCTCCTCCCTTGAAGAGTTGACAGAGAAGTTCAAGGACAAGTAAATATTGTAGGGTGTGAAGTGCTTCCACAAGGGGACAGTTTATAATTCCACATTAAGAAATGGGATCACTTAGTGAATTATAATCACTATCATGGGAGGGGAAAAACTGAGTGTTATTATTCAAAGAAGGATGAGATAGACTTATATATAGACTTCAGTGTAAATAGTTCATACCAGGTCAGATTTGGGGCTCTAAATTAGAGCTATAGATGAGTACTCTATTTCTTCATGGGACAGTCATATTTTAGGAGCTGAGGGAACAAATGAGAATGATCTTGGATCTGGAAAAGCACATATTTAATCAAGTTTTAAGAAGGCTAGCCTTGCAGTAGTGTACAGAATGGACTCAGTGGAAGGCTAGGGATTGAGGGGGCTTAGGGTGACAAACCAGACACGAGCCAGAGGTAGGGAAAGTGGCAGTACGTACGGAGGGAAGGGGAGATTACAAACAAACTGGACTTACGAACGCACTCTTGGAATGGAACTTGTTCGTATGTAGGGGACTTACTGTACTTCCATAAGAATTCAACGAGGCAATAGTAGTTATAATCATTATTGAGGACTCTCCTCAAAACTGTCACCCTCTATCTCCTTACTCCATCTCTTGTCAAAGTTCAAGGCGTCCTTGGGGAAAAAGCCATAAATAAGGACACTTGTAAAGGAATAAAGGTAGTCTCTGATTTCCCATGAATTGGGTTTGATGAGCACCCCAAAAATATCACTTTCCTTCTCCTTATTAGTTCTGAACCAACTAGAAATAGATAAAATATAATAGTAAAGCAGACATAGACCAGAATGCCACCTTTATCACTGGCAAAGCTGATATTGGAGAGTGTGGCTTTTATAGGCGGACAATATTTTCTAGTACTGAACACAGAGATGAGCAGACCTCTACCTACCCCCACCCACAGGTACAGGCTGCGCTGGATGGCCAGAGGCCTTCTGCCTGGGACAGGCCTCCTGTGACACGTACCGCAGAGAGAAGGATGGGAGAGTGCTGTGTCTGGCGGCTCACTCCTAAGAGAAGAGGAGAGGAAGGGGATGAGTTTCACAGATTTCAGCAATCAACCCTCACTGTTGGCATGAGTGAGAGCCCAGGAGACCCACAGGGTTACACCAGTGTGGGTTCCTCCTCGTAGAAGGAAACAGCTGGCTTAGCTTAGGGATAGTGACTCCCACCAGCATCCAGCCCCGTGCCGCTCCCTCTTTCATCTTCTTTCCCTCTGCCTCTCACCTTCTCACTTGGCTCTCGGTGCCTTATTCACAGTAAGGCAGAACTGCTTTCTCCCCCCAGGGGGTTGGACCCTTAACAGGTATTCAAATCCCTTAAATGAGAGGAATGAAGGTCCCATGGGGAGTTTTGGTGGTAATTTGTGCAGTCAATAAATCCTTTGCAAGGCTTCTGAAAACAATACTCCTTCAGATGGTAATCTGCCGGTCAACGCTACCAAGATATTTCACTTTGTCAACCCGGGGCCCAGGGTATAGAGTATTTGTCTTCCCTGAAGCAACTTTTCTGGCAGAGCAGAGCTCTCACTTTTAGGGAGATGTATATATGACTCTGCTGGGGTAGCTCTTCTAGAAGCGTACATTTTGCACAATGAAAATACAGCGGGACAACTTAAGAAGGAAAGTGAGACATGTGGTTTGACTAACCAAGTGCCTCACTTTACACTATTACTTGCCGCCCACCCCAGTTTTTTCCTAATCCTCCTCAAGCATCTGTCACGGAGGAGGAAAACCCTAGCCTTGGACCAGAAGTTCTGGTTCTGCCTCTTTCTAGCTTTGGAAACTCAGACACATGATAACTTTTCTGAGTTTCCATTCCCACATTTTAAAAAAATGGGGCTTTACAGCCAAGATGTCCTTCAATGGGTGAATGGATAAACATGCCCATACAATGGAATATTATTCTGTGATAAAAATAACTGAGCTATCAAGCTTTGAAAAGACATGGAGAACCTGAGATGCACATTGCTAAGTGAAAGAAGCCAGTCTGAAAAGGCTACATATGGCATGATTCCAACTATATGACGTTCTGGAAAAGGCAAAACTATAGAGACAGTAAAAAAAACCCAAACAGTTGACAAAGGGAAAGGAGAAAGAGAAGAATGAATGGCTAGAGCACAGGGGGTTTTTTAGGACAGGAAACTATTCTGTATGATACTGTATTACTAGATACATGACACTATGCATTTGTCAAGGCTCGCAGAACTATGCAACACAAAGAGTGAGCCCTAATGTAAATGGTGGGCTTTAGTTAATAATAGCATATCACATCCACTCATGAATTGTAACAAAGGTACCATGCTAATGTAAGATGTTAATAATAAGGGAAACTGGGGGGAGGGGGGTATATGGGAACCATAGGAATTCTATACTATCTGAACAACTTTTCTGTACACCAAAAACGTCCAGGGCTTTGACATCTACCTCCCAGTGTTGTCAAGGGGACTAAAGATGATGCTCCGGGCACCTAGAGAGTTCCGGGCACCTAACAACTACGCTGTAGCGTTCAGCCTGCCAGATGCCTGTGGCTCCAGCTGTCCCCGCTTCTCTTTCCTAATCACTTAAGGGGCGTTACTTTCCTGGTAGTGATCACACCTAGAAATATTCACTTTCAGTGTCTGGACACGATGATCAGTTCCCCCATAAATCTAGCTGCTTTTCAAAATGCTCGTGTTCCAGTTGTTGTTTTTTCCCAGTATGCCAATCTTATTTTATCTTTCTGTTAGCCAGCACATCTTCTGACCTTAGGAATCCTGGCAGCTGCAGTATAGCAGTGAAGGGCATGGGTGTCAGAGCCAGACTGCACTTATATCCCAGCTGCACCATCTACCAAGGGACCAGGCAACCTTGTACAAGTTGTTGGACCTCCCTCTGCCTCTGCTTCCTCATCTGTTAATTAGTGATAAAAAAAAATTCTGTTAGAGTGATAAAAATAATACCTCCTGCACATTTTTTGAGATGATTAAATGAGATGACCCATGGAAAGCAATTAGAATAGTGACTAGCATATAATAAAAAATTAATATTATTTTCCTAAATAAGCATTTACATGTCAAAGATTTTGTCTTTATGGCCATTGGTTCTCTCCATATGGCTTTGCCCACAGTCACATCTGTGCCATTGGGAAAGAGAAGGTACGTTCTTCCATCCACCTCCTGGGTAAACCTTGGAATTTTGTCAAGCAGACAGTGAAGAATTTGGTGTGGGAGTTTTTCAGATCCATTTTAGACTGACCCAATGGCCAGATTCACCGTTAGGATAAGATCTGGATGAGGAAAACATGAGAATAACTTGGAGCTCTAGAACTCCTAGTTTAATAAATGATTATCTAACTATGCTAAAATAAAACATCTGTATATTCAATTGGTAATTATATGTTGAGTACATACGTAGGGGACAGCCATCCCCTAACCAGTTCTGCATTTTCAGCCTCTTATTCAGCAATGCAACACCCTTCTGCGTTTTGGAAATGTGCTCTGTTTTCTCTCTTTCAGAGAGGAAACAAAGATCTTTCAGATGAACAGTGAGGTCACTTCTCCCTGTCCCCCTTCCTTCTCCACACCTTGTCCGCAGCCCCTGAGCTCTGCTGAATTGAATAGCGCTGGCATCCTCAAGAAGCGAGCTCCATGAGGAAACATGTGCTCTTTATATTTACATTCAGCACGTCTAGATCAGCCGCTTCATCTGGGACTTAGACCCACAATGTTGATGATGCAGAGAGCCAGACATTTAGTCACATCAAAGCCATTTGCTAATTGCAGATGCTTCCTTTCTGTTTAATGTTTCATGTGCAAGATTAGGTGGTTGATTTAACTGGTTCATAGTGCCTGTTTTATCTCATGAGCTATCTTTAAAGGAAATCAAATCATGTCACATATAGACAGAGGACATTTATTATCTGGAAAACATAATAGTACAACCTGTATATGAGTGTATGAGAGACATGATTTAAGTCACTGTTAATTTTCTAGCATCTTAAATATATGAGAACTCATATAGAGGTAAACATGTTAACCTACAAGAGGGTCTCATATATGAATTAGGTATCTGTGCATGTCAGTTACAGTATATGCACTCAACCTATAATCATCAGTTAAATATACACAAGCTTCATTTTAGTACAGATAGATAATCACTTATAAGTTAAACTAGGAGTTCTAGAGCTCCAGGTTATTCTGATGTTTTCCTCATCTCTTTTACCTTCAGTACATTTTCAACCATAATTCTAGCAAAAAGCGCAGATAGCTTTAATGTTGCTCCCACCATCTTTTGCTCCAACTATGTTCCTGGTCTAAGCTTTATTTTCATAGACTCTAACTCACCTTTAATTTAGTCTAAGTATGCAACTAAAACATTTCAACCTGAGACAAAGCAGCATTATCATATTTGAGAGAAAAAAGAAAGTCATAAAATTTCCAGAGGAAAAAGAATCCACAAAATCTGTACTTTAGACATTCCTCTGGTAGGGGATGTCAACAGTCGCGGAGGCTGTGCCTATGTGGGGAAGGGGGTCTATGAGAACTCTCTGTACTTCCTGTTCAATTTTGCTGTGAACCTAAAACTGGTCTAAAAAATAGTCTAAAAGAAAAAATTATCTGTGATATTAGTATCAAAAAACAAATGTGCTCAGTGTAGTAAACCAGGATCACGCATGGGTTTGGCCTGTAATAAGGACTGATGCTTGTACTATTTATACTGCCATGCCACCAGCATAGAGATATCACGATAGCCAATAACGACCCCTTAGGGGATGTTTATCATGTCACTGAGCTTTGAATTCACAGAGCTTTACCAAGCACATCAGCCACTGAGGATTATCAAGGAAGGAATTCTTCATTTAAATGCTCCCCACTATTTTACATGATAGAGTACAGCAATCTTTATATCGTATTGATTTTTTTTTTAGTCCCTGAAAATAAATGAAGACAAGTACAGACAAGAGCACCACGAGACTCTGCTCACCCTTTACGTCTCCCACTCCTACCACTAAAGGAGTGATTTACTTCTACAAACTCTCAGGACCTGGTGTTCTAATCCCAGGGCTTGTATGTGGATGCAAGGAGACCACTCATGTTTCCCAGTCTTTATCTAATCAATGCGCTCAGCTCTATATGGGCATTCGTGATGCTCTGGTCCAACTGGATAGACTTTGTCTACTTTGGTTCATGTTCTTGCCACAGGGGTTAAGGCAGATTGCAAAGACACTGGTATTTTAAATCAGTTCCTTAAGAAGTAAGAGAGACTAGTATAAATTTTTTAATGTTTATGTCTTACAATAAATTTTTTAATGCAACTAAATAAGTTCCTTTTCAGAGATCAATGTACCCTCGGAAGCCATTCTTTGACAAGGCCAAGATGCTGATAGTATAAAGCAGTATAAAGCAAGTGATGCTCCAACTCACTTCATTATAGAATGTATTGAAGTAAAAAATGATAACTAGTAATTTTTTTCAATCAGAAAAAATATGCTTCCCAGAGTACAAAGGTAATGAGTATACTGCAAAGCTGATTTCGTTTTTTTTTTTTTTTTTTTTTTTGCGGTACGCGGGCCTCTCACTGTTGTGGCCTCTCCCGTTGCGGAGCACAGGCTCTGGACGCGCAGGCTCAGCGGCCATGGCTCACGGGCCCAGCCGCTCCGCGGCATGTGAGATCTTCCCGGACCAGGGCACGAACCCGCGTCCCCTGCATCAGCAGGCGGACTCTCAACCACTGCACCACCAGGGAAGCCCCCAAAGCTGTCTTTTGAACGGAATTTTACTTTCCACCCAAAGAACGGTGCATTAGTTCGCATGAACATCCTCCAAGCAATCACAGTGTCTTTAATCACCTTTTGCTTGGGCCCCACATAATGTAAGGATTCCCATTGCACCGTGCTTGGCAGAGCAGATTTTGAAGACCTGACCGCTTTTAAGAGGAAAATGATTTCTTCAATGCACTGCAGCTACATAACTCTCCCAGCCATTTTCTGCACAACAATTTTTCTCATTTTGCTTCCTTTGTGTTCCATTCAAGGTTTTCCTGCACTGAGACAATCTTTTACATTTTGTTCTTCTTCTGCCTGCATCAAAGTTAGGACTTTGTTAGAGATGCTTTGCTATCGGCATCTGTTACCTCTTTTTCTTAGGGGCTAAGGAGGAGGCTGCTGTGTGGCTGAAAAAGACTCTCATTCAGTTTGGAATTGCCTCCCTTTGCTTTCCTGTCAGTCTGTCAAGCTCAATCAGAACGCCATGAAAGTGATACAGAGGCGAGGCTTTGCTGGCGAGACTTAGAACAAAGACAGCTCCATAGCCGAGTACAGATTTCACATCCAATTTAACTCTTTGGAAAAGGATTTCAGGAAATACATAGTCAAGAGTTGAAAAAATGGAGTTGGGTCTACTATAAAGGCTAAAAGTATTATCCTGGCTTAGATAAGCTACAAAGATAGGTTGATACTATTTTCTAGCATAAACCACATTAGCCGGCATTACACATTGAGCTTTCTTTACTCGTTAAGTTGCAAGGAGATTTGAGGGGAATTTAACAGCTACATAAAATGACTCTTTCATGATTCTAGCTTTACCAGTCATTTTAGTTGTACAAGGTGCATGAATAGCAAGGACCTAAATCATGTTGTTTAACAAATCTGGTATTAGAGGGTTAGTCTCAGTTTACTTATTAAGAATTTAGTTGAGTAAAGGATTTTAGGACTCAGTTCTTTGTGTAGATGACAATGAACAGGCCAATACTTGTATTTTTTGGGGGAAACATACATCAGCTACACATGTTTTCAACAGTGCTGTTGGGCCCATAACTAATGTTTTGCATTCAATATATTTTTCCACGGGGAACTAACTGTAAAGAAGAAAATTCATTGAGAAGGACATAGGTCAACGGTGACCTTAGTGGACTCTACCATGACTTCCTTTCTGAAGCCTACTTTCCACTTTTCTTTATCTTAAAAGAGACTTGGTTTAATTCTCTGAATTTTTCAAATTTAGGTCATGACAAGAAAGAAGTGTTGTTAGATTAGTGATTTGATTTTAAAGAATTATCGTCCTCATTTTTTCTCGATGGACTTGAAAAATGCTGAAAACTGGTTCATATAACACACACCTGTAGTAAATCTTAAACATTCTATATAGTAGCAATAATGCTAATGCAATAGTGAGGAGAACCTCCAATAGTTTAAATGAACTACTTTTATAAACTATTCTTTAAAACGGTTATGGTCATAGATATCATTGTCAAAATGCCAGTGTTTGTTATTTAGGCAAACATGATAGGTATTTTTTGCATGTCTATGTACTTTTATCTTATTGAAAGTACAAACTTTTAAATAACTTTATATATACATGTTTCTATACACTCATAGAGAGAGAGACATTGAAATTATTTTACAGACACAATTGCATTTAAGAGGAAAACATTCATATAGCTGGTACCACATCATCATATTAAAGAAGATATCTCTGGAAAATTTTCCATGAACAAGAGATGATTAGAAGCAAGCATATGATAGACACCAACATTTCATCTCTGCATGCAATTATGATACAAATTAGAAATGCTATCATGTTGGTGCTCCATAATTAAGTAAGCAATTAAAAACAAAACTAGCTCATTAACAAATTGTCATAGCTAGGCCGACAAGTGCCCAGTGAGGTCACGGTCACAGCAATAGCGCAAGATGATGACTTCCTGAGAGCAAAAATCCCGATGAACAGCGATGGTTCCATTTCTAATTCATGTGTTATATAAATAGCAATTTTGTGGTGGAAAAATGGAAATAAGTATTGTAGACAAGTGCGGGGAAGAGAAGAGCTCTTCGTGGTAAGTTATCTTTGCCATTTGTTAGAATATGGTTAGACTCTAAGATGAAATGTTAGGTTTATTCAAAACTGAAAATAAAATCTCCTTTGATACTTGATATGGCTATGGTTTTTTTCTCATAATTCTCTGGCCAGTTGGTTCATTCAGTCTCTTTGCTTTTGGGGAATCTATGCTTCTATCTTAATGAAGATGGTGACTAGAAATGAGCAGTTACTGGCGGAAGCTGTGAGATCCAGATATTCGTATGTATTTTTTAAGTGGCCATCAGTTCATAAGTATTTCATTACAAAAAAAAAAAGGTTTCCCATTATTTCCGGTGAAACCAGATAGTGTCACAGAAAGAAATTATGTCAACAAGGAACACGTTTAATAAATAAGAATTTTAAAAAAGTAAAATGGTTAATCCCTGTACTAATTATTTGCCCCATTTTTGTTAATACAAATTAAATGTTTCACTTGGTTAATGACAAGTTTGATCAAACAGTTCATAAACTGATGGACTGACTTTGAAATGAATTCAGGGGAAAAAAATGACATGATGTGGAGCTGGCAAAGGGCCGCCTCTAGTGGGAACAGATGCCCACCAAATTTGGCGAGTAGTTTTGTTCTCTTCTATCTGTTGCAGTTCACAAGCCTAATGAATGTTATGTTTAAATAACATGAATAAAGATAAAGTGAAAATGAATTCAACTCCAGTTTGAGCAGCAGAATAAAAATGAGCAAACTGTATTATCTTCTGCCACCTAATCTGGGTTGAATTTCCTCTGTATCTTTTTTTGTTTGTTGAAGAATCCTTTTCTTGAGTCTCCTTGGCCATTGACAAGGTCTTTTGAGATGAATATGAAAAGATAGATTTAAAGGTTAAGGCCAGGGTCAGATGGTTGCAGATGTTTTGTGAGAGATTGTTCGGTTCAGTTTGTGGTACTTCTCCTGACTAAGGTATTTCAAACAGGCAGACTCATGGCCAGCAACTGTCAATGAATGTTGTTTGCCTCACAATTGATCCATGCAAACACAAACACACAGTAGAAGGAGTGTTTGTTTTTTCTTAGGCAGATAATTTTCCCCCAGCCCGAAGATATTGTCAAAAGCCAGAGAAGAAGATGCAGTTTTTATTTCTAGAAAGTAGGATACTTTAGGTTTGGCTCTTCAGATGATCATCTGAGACCATTTTTCAGGGGACGAATAAAGGCACCATGTGACGGAAATTGATTAAACAGTAAAAGGCTGCAAAATTTTTGAAAAGGAAGAAAAAGGAAGTAGTGCTTAGACATAAAAAAAGAAAGATAAATGAACTAATCTTATCTCTTGACTTCAAATTCTAATTAACAGACGATGTGAAAATAAAGGGACAGGAACTCATGGAGGTCATACTGATTACCATTGGGATATTTCATTATTTAATTGATTTAGATCAAACTCTGTCTCCTCATAAGGAAGGTTAGAATAAATGAAGGTGCATATATATAGGTATATATACACACACACATATAATGTGTAAATATATATAATATAGTTACTATTTGCTCAAGTTTATAAACATGATTAAAACATCCCCGTGGGCCATTTCCCACCCCTCCCTTGAGTATTTTAACATTAGGTATGAACATTGAGATCCTATAGTTAATTGACCAAGGCCAATGGGATGGTTCCTTTGTTAGATCTTGTAAAAAAAGGCTTTTGATTAAAGTATATTTTGGAAAATTCTATGTAAGTATCTAGGATTTTGAAAGATACAAAAAACTATGAATTTTTCAATCAACATACTGATAGGAAGCATTTCTATCTCTTACTTTCCTATCATCTATTCAACATTAGTCTCTCTTTACGTTTATATTCTTCTGAATTTTATCCTGCCCAGTGCTACTGGGAAGACGGTGTTTATTATTCTGAGTTGATTCTTTGTGAAATAGGTGCTTGATAAGGATTATTTTTAAAAGACCAAAAGCCCCTCAAGTGATTACCCTCTCAAACTTCTTGTAAAGGAGGACAGATAGTGATTCTCATCATCCCCAAAGGCAAATCTAGAATTTTCCAATGTTTTACATACTTGCATATCACACAATATAATCAAAAAGTTTTTGTTGTCGTTGTTTTGTTTTGTTTTTTTTGCTAAGGTGAAAAACTAGATTTTTTTTTTTTCTTCCTGAGGCCTGTTGTCTCTGTTGAACATTTAGTCACATTTCGAAAGCATAGTGAGTATTCCGGTCATTCCTAAATATTTGAACCACTTGAGAATGCTATAGGTTTGCAAAAAATATGAACAAAATCATTCTCATGCTTCTTCCTGTAATAATGAAAGTATTTGGAGATATAAATGGAAATTTAAGTTTCAAATCTACTTCATGCCATCAACACATGCATAAAAGATATGAAACATTCTCTTTACAGGGATTCACCAATGTCAGTTTCACTCTTTTAGACTGTAAAGTGAAATTATTATCTTTTTACACAATATTATCCATTTTGCAACCTCATCCAACTAAACCATTTCATTGCAGGACACGAGGTTTTTAAGATCGTGATTTTGGTAGGGAGGGTGTTATCTGTACAACTTTCCTAAGTACGTGGAATGCTATTTGAAATATACGTTTCACTTTTTGTTTTTTGGCTTTTCTGAAGGCAAAAGAAAAACATTCAAGGAGCCGAAAAGAAAATTCCACAATAAAAACAAAGAAACCTATATAACAGTTATGGTTTTTGCAAGTGCTGGTTTTAAAAGTTTTATGATAAACAGGAATCAATATAATTTATTCATATCACAATTTTCTAAAGCACGTTTACAAGTTTTTTTCCTAATACACACTCTGCCATCATTCTGTTTTTATATATGTTCATTTAAAAATATTTGCCGAACATAAATAAGAACAATTACAGAATTACAGGGTAGGATTACTTCTGAAAAAAAATATTATCATCAGTTGTATTCTCATCAGCTATCCTATTTGACTTCAACATTAAGAAAAGTATTCAGGATGTCTAGTGGGTGAAGAGAGCAGAAGTGTGTTTTCATTTTGATATGATAGCTGCATTCAAGTTATTCTCTTTACAATAGATTTTACCTAGCTTTATCTTCATAGGAAGCTGCTTTCAGTTGAAAAGCAGAAGTGAATAGAAGTGTCATGACATGGGATTAACAGTACAACCGGTTAGTAAATCAAATGTTTGAGGTGAAGAAAGTAGAATGTGACATGCATCAGCAGGATGGACTGGCAGGATTTTATGGAGACAAGTGAAAAGAAAAATTTGAATCATTGGTCGATGCTCCTGGTATCTGTACTATTTTGAAAGCACGTGGTCCATTTAACCAGTCAGTCACTGTAACGAATCTGAGTGCAGAGAGACAATCTCAGCAATGTTAGTTCATGTTGAAGTGATAACCATAGAAGAAACTAGCCGAAGTTCTGTTTCCAGCTACTCAAAAAAGAAAAAGAAAAATGTTCCTGAGGCTGAAAAACTGGCCAAGATGGTTCACTTTTGAGATGCCAAACCTCGCTGTGGGTTCATGTCATAACATCCACGTTATTCACTAAAGAATTAACTTATTCCAAAAATCCTGCATGCTGACACTTACATAGATTTTATAAAGTACTCAGAGTTAAGATGGGAAAAATTTGAGAGTGTTCACCTCAAGTTTTAAACAGATGATAAGCAATCTATTGGGAGCACTTAAAAATGCGTGTTTAAGCACATCCATGGATTTCTTTCCTCCCTCCGGTAAGTATCCGCAGAAATATGTAAAAACTTAAATTGAAATTGGTAATGCTTAAAGATTTATCTGAGTAGCCTTGGAGATTATCTAAGAGGTTAATTTAAAGGCTTAATAAGAGAGACTTCATGTCATCATCTGTGTCTTCACATGGAAGACTCAAAATTCCACGTAATTTGCCATTTGCTCCATAACTCCGTATTTTTCAGTCTCCATTTTTTACACAACAAGTTTCCCTAAGAATAGGGTTAAAACTGTTACGTGCCTGATTTTTACTTAAAACTGTGTTTTTTAAAAAAAGCTGAATTCACACACCAAAAAAAAAGCCCATTAAATACCCACACATTAATATATGTTCCTCAGAAACAAATGTACAGTTAGATAACACATAAAGAATTATGAATGACTAATTATTTTTTGCATATTTACAGCAAAGACAATTAGCAAATAGCTTTTATATGCAAAATAATGAAAAAGTAATTAAGATGCAGTAACCAGAGCAGCAATATCAAGTCTGTTGTCTTGTGATTCATTCCTAACAAACATAATAATTATGCATTCATTGTCATATAATTAAAACAGTTCTGTCCTTTAGAAAAATGGTTATTTACTGTATAATAACATGAAGAGTGGCAGAAGTTCCTCATAATGGTGAGCAGGATAATTAAATATTTCTTCTTGGGAAATGCTCACCCAGTTTAGTTTATTATCATAAATTTCTACCGGCAGGCAGCTGTCCCTCAGGAATGCCAAGTGTTCTCTCTGAGGTCTGGGAAAGTTGTTTTCTGTTTTGCTCGTTCGCTCCTGTCTTCACCTTTCTGTTGAATTGAGCAAGGATGCTCCTGAGCCACTTTTCACCTTCCTAAGCCTGGTCCCCCTGGAGGCCATCTGGAGTTCCAGAGGGCTTCGGGAAACAACTTCGAGGCCCTTCTCTCTCTGCGGCTAGGTCTGCGTTTGGTGATATACAAATGTGTTATGACTGCTTCTCTGACCGAATATATTCTGTTTTTGAAGATATTCCAGGACTTTTAGTCTTTAATCACTAAAATAGGCCTAAATGTTAACATGAGACGTCAGACAATGTATTAATTAATTAATTATTAACATCCAGTATATCTTGTCAGATAAACCACCTGCTTTTTAGAAATACAAGAACACATTTCAAGATGGTTAATGTATTTGCTATTTAGTCTAATTAATGTGATACAGACTGTCCTCTGTATCCTCCACAAATAGATCGTGGGAGCCATTTTGCTTCCCCAAAGCTGAGAACATCTTTATGTTATATTACTGACAATTGTTCACCCTTCATGTAAGTACAGAACCTATGTAAAGCAATCAGAAATCATTTAAGCAGGAGATATAAATTATTTTGTGACTTTGGTGTGTTATTTTTATATACTGATGCTATTATGTTGTCATGAATGTATAGTCAATAAAATTAACTTATTTTATATAATAAAATCATGGTCCAGAGAGAGTGGAGACTGTAGGGGTGTTCGGGGAGAGCAGTATCTGTTTATTATCAGTTACTGATTTTTAGAAAATATAATAGCAACTTTGAAATTTATTGTTTATAACATCTTTGGTATTAGAGAAAGATAAATCTTAAGTAGGAAAAAAATGTATTGAATTATTAAACTTTTATTATTTAAAATATCCTTTTTATTATACTTATTACATAATTTTAATAATATTAAATGTAAACATCAACCTTAGAGGGTAAGAAAATAAATGGTTTTGGTTAAGTTTTGTGATTTGACTTTATTAATATGTTTGAAACTAATTATTTCAGCAATCACTGAGCTATCATTCATTTATTCATTGAGTTCAAGAAACAGATAGCAAACAGTAAGCATAACATTTTGTTTTGTTTAATTTAAGTAAAGAGCCATGACTTTATTTCAAACACTCTATCCTGAAGTATTTAGAAATTTTCTAAATATTCTACACTATAAGCTCATTTGGCTTGTGATAAAATGGATACATGGACAAAGGAGATAATATATGCTCCTTGTTCCTGTGTTACATTTAGGATAACTTAACCATAGCTTAGAATGCTAAAAAGGAATAATTGCCCTGAAGTGAAACTGGTTAAGCATGTTCTTAGAGCTCCTGTATGCTACCAACAGAATTTGGGAGTAGAAGGAAAATAGAATCATAACAGGGCATTCTGATAGCTACTTTATCAGTAAAAGGTAGAAAAGAAAAACAATGTGGTCACATCTTAAACTCTAATGCAAAAACAGTTCAGGATTACCATTACCAATACACCAGAGGCACCAGGAAAAGTAAAATATATATATATTTTAGATTTTGTAGTTCATTTTTTAAGGAAAACCAGTAATCTCAAAATAATTCTAAATAGTCATCATGGGGGGGTAAAAAATCATATCTTTATTCCTTCTTACATTTGTTTTTTGCTTGGTATCGGTTTTAAATTTTAGCTACTTGGGCTACAGAAGAGGCAAGGGACACCATAATTTTTTCAATTCTTAGGGCTTATTAAAGGTGCTCATGTACTTATATATACATATGTATTTCATCTAATTTAAATTCCTACTTCAGTATGTCAGTAATGTAACTTGAAGGTTTAAAGAATAGTGGGATAATAGGAATATCAGTTTTTGTATCTGCTATAACAGACAGTAAAAATGATCAAATGTTAATTCTTCGTGATGAGCTTGCTTCTCCTTTCAAGGAACAAAGTTTATAAGGGTGGGAGATAAGAAGGGACAAAGGTGAATTCATGCACCTGTTCATGTACCTCTTGCTATCTTCCTCCCCAGAGCACACATTGCTCAGCAAAATGGGAGATAGCAAGTCCAAGCCCCAACTTTCAGAGCACATCACAAAAACTGTAATTGTTCAAAATTTACGGTTCACCTTGAAGTTGTTATCTGTACCTTTCAATGGAGCCTCACCAACCACCATGAGTTAACTGCTTTATGTGTACATATCATGGGCATGCAGCCAGACTATGGAATGGAAAATCCTGGGAGACAGGGACAATGTCCTTTCTTGTGTAAGTACATGAGATGGTGCATGAGACGTGGCAGTTGCTTGATAGACACTACTGAATGAGTACTTCCATCATACTCAACGGACATACACCAAGGGTCTTTGCCCCTTTTCAAAATAATGTTGAAGAAGACCTCTGTTTCTGTCTCCATATTATTCATCCCCAACCCACTCCTTGCCTTCCTCCGCTATATGTAGTCTCAGTTCCCATATACCTTACATAAATACACACAACCACAGCTGTATCTGTTGTCATCTGTATGATATATATGCAGTAGAACCTCAGTCAATAGTCATTGAATGACCAATTGACAGGCTAAATAAATGAAAGAAAAAAAGGAGTGAATAAGTAATACAAATATTAATTGAATGTGTTACGGAGATGTGGAAGCATCTTCTCAACAAACGTAAATATCTTTTCTCTGTCTCATCTTTGGTCAGTATGAAATTTGTGATGTGGCCATCTCTGTCATGGCAGCTTGAACTCTCATGCATAAAGTCCATGAAATCTTTCTAGGTGTGTATTTTGGAAATAAATACTCTGTATTTAGGAATGGAAGACAATCAAAAAGGGAGATAAGAATAATAATTGTTTCTGCTGCAGACACAGACCTTCCATTTGAAACTCCCTTTTGGCTCTTGGGCCAGTCCCTGCTATGATTGTTGACCTAGAGGGTTCCATGTGCTCCCAGAGGGTTTATGTAGAGCTACACTATGCACTTTGAATCACCACTAGTCCCTTGTGTGCAGCCCAAACAATTATACTGCAGACATTTTTGCTAAGAAGAGTTCAAACTAAATGGGACTTTTTTGAATTGATGGCCTTATTGTAAAAATTTCTTTATAAAGCATTTCCTAGGTACTTTCTTAAAATTTGATGTAAAAATACTTGTAAGTCTAATGTTTACTCATAAGTGTAAAAACTAGGGCAAAAAGAAAGACTTTTATAAGGCTTGTATTCAAAAGCAGAACAGAAAGAAAGATCTTAGGTATAGATAATGAAATATCAACTCAAAATACATTCTCCAACTCACCTAAGGCTTAGTAAAATGGATGATCCTCAAGAACATAAAAACATGACTTTTTATTGCTTGCAACCTTCATTTCTGACTATTGGTTTCCATTGACTTAATGGATCTCCTAAGGAACAAATATTAGCAGGTGCAAAGTAAAAGGAAGTTTATTAAGACCTTCCATTTGAAACTCCCTTTTGGCTCTTGGGCCAGTCCCTGCTATGATTGTTGACCTAGAGGGTTCCATGTGCTCCCAGAGGGTTTATGTAGAGCTACACTATGCACTTTGAATCACCACTAGTCCCTTGTGTGCAGCCCAAACAATTATACTGCAGACATTTTTGCTAAGAAGAGTTCAAACTAAATGGGACTTTTTTGAATTGATGGCCTTATTGTAAAAATTTCTTTATAAAGCATTTCCTAGGTACTTTCTTAAAATTTGATGTAAAAATACTTGTAAGTCTAATGTTTACTCATAAGTGTAAAAACTAGGGCAAAAAGAAAGACTTTTATAAGGCTTGTATTCAAAAGCAGAACAGAAAGAAAGATCTTAGGTATAGATAATGAAATATCAACTCAAAATACATTCTCCAACTCACCTAAGGCTTAGTAAAATGGATGATCCTCAAGAACATAAAAACATGACTTTTTATTGCTTGCAACCTTCATTTCTGACTATTGGTTTCCATTGACTTAATGGATCTCCTAAGGAACAAATATTAGCAGGTGCAAAGTAAAAGGAAGTTTATTTATAGACTCGAAATGATGCCAGGAGATAGAAAATTGCATTAGAATCAAACTGGCCTAGAATGTTTGAATGTAAGATAGGTGAGTCCAAGAGAGCACACATAAAGTTTTCATGGCCCTTTTTGCCCAGTAAATCAGCAAGTATTTTCTGAACTCCCCACTTCTGTGCCTTAAGACTCTCCTGTAACTTTGGTTTAATTTGAAAAATAGCATAGTCAAGTAAACCCTAGAAAAATTATTGTATAAATATACACACAAAAAATATCAAGATAGAATGCTGTGGTGAAATCCACGGTTAATATGTAGAAATTAAACACAGACCTTTTCGTTTCTTTTAATTTTAAATGTGTGCTTGTTAGTTTCAGCGTGACACAATCATTCTCAAATACAATTGGTGAATAACCCACAGGGAGGGCAGGCTAGTCTGACTTTACCATTGCACATGCTATGGGCCCGTTGAGACTTAATACGGGCTCCATGCTGAGTACTTCCAAACCCCTTAAACTCCTGGGCTTTGGGATTGGCACTCCTTGTTCCTCATTTATGTCCCAGAAAGAACCAATCACCCACAAATGAGGCTGGTTATTTCATCATGAGGAAGTAACACATCAGGACTATTTCAGGCAAGGGAAAGAGCAGTGATAGGACAAGACATGTCTGTGGTGAGTGCTGCAAACATGTTCAAGAAAACCCCTTTTCTGCCAGCCAAAGGCCCCCCAATGTAGGAAGAATCAAATTCCACCAGCTTCAATCCGGCTATAGTATATTTGGATAATAATCCTGAAATGCACATTGATGCTGAAGAAGTTGCTTCTTCAAAACTTTCAGGCAACAATTAAGTATTCCTTTGTCATGGCTCAATTAAATGGTTTGGCCTGAGAAAATTGGGGATTGTAAAGTGAGGATGGAATGTGCTTTGATCCTCTTTCCAGGGTTATTGTTTCATTAATAAATGAACATGTCATTTGTCTCACCAGAGGGAGCTCATGCCCTCCAGGCTTTTTTCCTTTTTTTGTTCAGGTTTTATAAAGATGAATTTCCAGTGCTCTGAAATACCATGGATTAGTAGTTAAGCCTGACAGCACTTCGGGGAGTAGCGAGCTTAAAGTGCCTCACACAGGTCTCCAAAGCACTTGTTTACTAATAGAGGAAATCAACGACCGTCTGCAGCTGCTGATATCGTATTACCATTTGGAGAGACAGTAGCTGAGATAACAAATCACACAGTTTTAATAATTACTCTTGCATTCCCGTTTTTTGTTTCCTGCATAACAGTAAAAACTGGATTTCTTCCAAATGAACAGATAAAAACAGTATGGAACTTTTATCTTTTAATGATAATGACAACACATCATGTTTCACTAAAAGTTTCCTGCTGAATTTTTTCTGATTTCTAGAGTTTCAGTAAAATGTAATTATACTTTATAATTCCACTCTTTTAATCTTCACTTCAAAAACTATTCACGGTGAGCAAGTGTGCCAGGCACCCAGAGTAGGGGACAATCTGCCTGGACTCACCCATGTGGACCCGCTCCTGCATTCTGTCTTGGGGTAAACCTGTCATTGAAACTGCATCCTGTACATTGAGCTGCTTTGCATTCAAATTAATAGCTAGTTTAATTTGAATGTAAAACAGCTCCATTTACGCCATCATTTGAAAAAAAAAGAAGTAAGGTATTTGGCAATGAATGGATGTTTAAGATATGATACATTTGCAATATATTTTTAATCCTAAATTGAACCTATATTAGGATGGGGACATTTTAATATCAATAGATAAGTCATAAAAGGAGCCCTTTTAAAAATCTGCATAGTAAATATGTACTTTAGGGGTCAAAACTACTCCATTGTACAGATACAGTACAGGGTTTAGTTCATATGGTTGGCGCTGGGCATTTTCTGGCAAATCTGTGTATTGTTACATTTCTATAGTCCAAGAATGGCAATTGATTTTTAAAACACATGCTGCAACTTTATTTGCTCAGTAATTACATGGACTTTATCTGGAGGTCAGTGAAAGAACAACTAAACAGGAAAATGAAGCCTTCCTCCCTTGTGCAATGAAATCATCAAAGTTGGCAGACAGAAAGGAATGCTAAACTTTTTCCCAGAGCTCTGAGTTTGGTTTCCACTGGTCCATGTTCCATTGGGTGATTAGAGAAAGCTTTTTTAAAGCCTTACTTCAGAATGATCTTAATTGGTGCAAGGTTGAGCCCTTTCTAGGAGGGGAGGGAAAAGGTTGAATAGCCTTTTCAAGTCACATGAAAGTTTCCAGGATGAATGTACGATAATTAGATTAATAAGTAGCTTAATTTATCACAGCTGAGGATTTCAACAGCCACACATTAGAGCAAGAAAAAAAGATTAGTGTGATTCTAGTTTGTAAAAAAAAATTGTACTGAAACTTGATTAACCTTAAACACAAAGTGCCTTTCTTCCTCAGTCTAAATGTCTGAAGCGGGGAGGGTGTGTGGAGTGGGGAAGTGGGATAGAGGACCTGAAATAATCAGAAAAGTCCTAATTTATTCCTTTCTGTCTCCCAGTTAATGAGCGGTATCAGGATTGCTTGAACCAACTTTTCCCTTTACTGTTTCTTATCCTTAAAATAATGGGCTAGGCATAAGCCTATAAAATCTTAAATTATGTTGCCCAACCACATCAGAGAGATACGTCTTTTCTGATGTGCAATTTGTCATAAGCAGATTCTCCCATCTCTGCTGAAAAGAGAAAGAAGTAATGTGGTTGGGAGAAGAATGGGATTTGGAGGAGATCGTAATTCCGGTTAGGGTGTGGTGGGAACATCGAGGTTTAGATTGTTGGATATTTCCAAGAGTTATCTCAGGGCTTTAAAACCTGAATCTAGTCTCATACCTTCAAGAATCATAGGTTACTACAAAAAAGGCAGCAATGAATTAAGATAAGCAGTATTCATTGCTAAAGTATGCTGAATCAAGACAATTAGTATGAAAGCAAGAATAATTGACTCAAACAGTATTAAAAAATCAGACAGGAACTGACACAAAAAATATGCATCAAATCAAATTATTGTCCATTGGGAGTCTTTTTCTCCATTTCCTCCACATATACACCATAAAATATTTTGACAAAAAGTGGAATCTGCTGGACCATCTGATGGTCATATCCAACAAGGGTGGGCCAACATCAGATCTGATTAACCTTCAACTTCCTGACTCCTGTCTAGCTACAAAAGAAACTTCGGCGCTGTGTGGAACAAAGCCGCTGGCATCAGCGTCGCATTCGCGGTGGAAGACCCTGGAGCCTGAATCTATGGTACCTGTCAACACTCAACAGTCATCATGATGGGGAGGTCAGCTAATGCGAGCCCAGCGGTGGATTGGTGCATGGGGCACTGCCCCTGTGTCTGCTTGAGAAGGTGTGTGGCTGCATGTGGGCAAGCAGGGGCGACACCCGCCAACTGGAAGGGAAAAATACAAAGCTAAAATACCAGAGGACCTCATGACAGCACTACCTCTAACACCACAAAAGTCACTGCGCCTCCGAAACTTACACAGAGTTCTGACGGAGGTGCGGGTGTGGTCCCAGTGAAAACGTCGGAATGTTACTGTAGCCCAGCCTGATCAACAAGGGCAATGCCAAGTGCACGCATGCACCAGTCTGTGTGAGAAGTTCAGAAACGGGAGCCAGAGCCCAAGGTGTATCCATTTCCACTGTGGAAGTCTTCTCAGAGTATGGCTTCTCTTCTGCTGGGATGAAAGAGATTAAAATTAAAAAAAAAAAAATCATATAATGAAAAACATCACATTATTTCAAAATACTGAAATTTAAAACATTACTGTAATTATGGACTCTGAGTAAACTTGGAAAACTAAAGCACAGTTAAGCCACCTGCTAGAACCTGAGTGTGTTTTCATCTAAAATGGATATCTCATTACTGGTTAACAGTATTTAGTTAGGAGGAGATATGACCTCTAATTTGCCTTTAAAAGACTAATTTGGTGTTTAAATAAGTGTCTTTTATTTAATAATGTTTTCTTCAACCAATTCACTTATGTCAATAAACTCTCTGTTTAACCTTCTTAAAGGAAACATTTTCTCTGCTCAGAGGCAATTAATGAGCTATCAAATAAATAGTTACAGGAAAATGAACTAAAATTAAGGGCTGCCCAGGACAGCAAATGTGCTTTAATCTATGAAGTGGGGACTGTATGTTACTGTCCACTACGCCATAGGAAGTGTATCTGTTCTGTGATCCTGCCATCCACCTCCTTTCTGTCAGAGCTCATGGCAGAAACAACTCACACAGGAAAATCTGCTGACATGGGAACATCCCATACACAGTCAGAGGCATTTTCTCTTGACTGCTGTTTCTTTAAGTTTGGTGAAAAGAATTATAAATCTTCAATGTGGGGTTGAGTTGTCATTTTTAATGGGAAATTAAGGGAAAATGAAAATATATGCCATATTAATATAAAAATTAATATCAATAATATCAATTTTTATTGAAAGATAGTTGATTTACAATGTTGGGTTAGTTTCTGGTGTACAGCAAAGTGATTCAGTTAAACATATAATACATATTCTTTTTTATGTTCTTTTCTATTATGATTTATTACAGGATATTGAAGACAGCTCCCTGTGCTATACAGCAGGACGTTGCTGGTTATCCTTTTTTTTTTTTTTTTTTTTTTTGTACACTACCAGGGAAGTCCCAGGTAACATTTTAAAATACAGTTTTTCTAGATAGTTATCTATGGGATTCAAATGCATTTTGCTTTTTGGGGTATTAATAGAGTTCAAAGCTGTCAAATTTTGTTTAGCTTTCTATAGTAGGTGACAAGCAATTTTTTAAAAAACTTGACCAGTAGTAACAATCATCATTATTTTTATTTTATTTTATTTTTTTAATACATTTTTGGCCGCACTACACGGCATGTGGGATCTTAGTTCCCCGAAAAGGAATCGAACCTGAGGGAAGTCCCCCAACATTATTTTTAAATTCAGAGATCTTTTTAATAGGAGTAAATGAGTCACCAAAATCTCTCCTTCTCAGAAGAGAAGCACACTGAGTATGGCAGAGACTGCTGGCCATCCCCTAATAATTATGTCCCTTTTTCCATAGTTATGGATTTCTGCCATAGAGCACACAGCCAACAAAAAATACAGATGACATTTACAATCCTCCTTGTAACTGCTCGCTGCAGTCATAAGACTCAGTTCTGGCCAAGTTGAGGTGAGTGGAAGTGATGTGGGCAACGAACATCCGGGTTATGTCCTTAAAGGGCACATCTTCCTTTTCCTCTTCCCCTCTTCAAATCAAAATAAAAAGAGCCTTTAACGGCTTCCTGGAATAGAGTTGGCATCTCAGCTCAACTTCTATGTGAGAGAGAAATAAGCTTCTGTCTTATTTAAAGTCCTGTGTTTTCAGCTAAACCTACATCTTAACTAATACACTGACTAAAAATAGACATAAAATAAATTCAAACTTATGTACTGCCTGTGCCACATTAAACTATCCAATAAGTCTCTCTCTCTCTCTCACTCTCTCTCTCTCACTCTCTCTCTGTTTTAAATTACTCTTTAAAAAAAAAAAATTACTCTTCCCTAAAATACACTTTTGATTGAGAATCCTTCTAAACCTTTTGGATGGCTCCCCATTGCCTTCTGAATTAAGGACAATCCCTCACTAGACATTCAACACTCCATGCCTTTTCCAGCCTCCGCTACTCACATACATTCTGCATGCATGTCCCTACCTTCTCCGACCATGCTAGAGAGTTGCACTTTGGGAGCCATGCCTGTCCTTCCTCTCTGCCAGTGCAAGTCTTATCCACCATGTTACCAAAGTGGGAAAGAGTTATATCAATTGAGGGTTTTGGCATCAAATGGACCCCATTGGAAGCCATGGGGTCCTTACACAACACCCTCTGACTTTCCTTCATAGCACTTCTCACATCTTGTTACTGCACATTTGGCTGCTGTCTGCCTCCCTACTAGACCATAAGCTCCACATGGGCAAGGATGATGTCTAATTGTCTCATCATCTTATCTCCAGGAGTAGCATGGTGCCTGGCAATTGACAGATAATAAACATTTGTGGAGTGGATGGTTAAAAATCTCAATCTGTTTTCTCACCTATTAAGTGAGGCTAATAATATCTAATTCACAGAGTCGTTGCTAGAAATAAATGAGAAAATAAAATGAGGTAATGTGTGTCAGAGGACTGCCCCACAGTACATACTCAATAAATGAGAAGAAATGTTGTGCAGTGATTCACAGCATGGACTTTGGAATTAAACCTAACTGGGTATGGCTTTAGCCATGTATGTGTTGGATGACATTGGACAAGTTATTTATTTGTTCTAGACTTCCATTTCTTCCTTAAAGCTGATAGGAAATTTTCCCGGTATTATAGTTGAATGTATTAAATTTGACCACCTATGAGCTTTACCACAACATGTGTTACCTAATAGGCATCCACAAATGGTATCTATTGCTACCCATCACTCATCTAATCATTCATTTATTTGTTCAACAGATTTTTTTATTGACTGAATACTATATACCAGGCCCTGGGCTTTGTACTGGGAATACAATGGGGAACAAAGGCAGAGTGGTCCGTTGGGCTCACCACTTGAAATCTACAGCTTGGTGAGGTAGACCATTAAATACATAAACATATATATGAGTATTGGTTGTGAGTAACTGCTAAGGAAGAAAAGGACAGGGTGCTTTGAGAAAGACCCTGGATTTACAGAAACAGGGACTCTTCGTGAGCCAGTTCAAATGGCAGCAGCTCCATAAAACCTGCCTTATCCCTCCCCATCCTCTCCTTATATGGTCTTTCTCCTTCATTCAAACCATATATCATATTATTCTTTTATTGTGACATTTGTTTTGTTCTTTTACTTGTTTATTTTTACTCCTAAGAATAGCTAATGATGACAGCTGTTATCAGGGATTCTTTAAAAGGTCTAATTTAAGCCCTTGTAATCCGGACCTCTCACGGGTAAAGTCTATGTCTTACTCACCTTTATTGTACCTGTAGATCTAGCGGGGTTCCTGGCACAAATTAAGGGCTCCAGGAATATTCGTGGAATTGAAATTAATTGTACTATCTCCTTTGGCTTCCAAATATGAAAGATTGACTGTAATTCAAATGACTCTCTAATCTTTATATGTTAGGCTATTCCTTTAGTTAGTGGATTGTGATCCAGCAATTTCTTTAACGTATTATAGATGGTAAATAAATCAAAAGTGCATTACAATAGTCAGAGTGTTAATCATGAAAAAGCTTTAACATCCCATGGCAAGAAGGATATTCTTGGAAGGATCCCAGACTGAAATCCCTTGACCAACATCTAAAGACATTCTGTTTTCTACAGCATTTGGAAATGCCTTCCCAATATAAAATTCTGCTGCTGTTTGTCCCATGAGCTTGACAAAAAGAACAGTCATCATTACTTGCAACAGAAAGCATCCTAATGGCTGTTTCTGACAGCATAATCCCTTTACAGAAATGGAAACATTCATGTTATACCCAGGTTGAAAGGAAATAATACAGTAAAGAATATTTATCAGTTCACATAACTGAAAAATCCAGAGGTAGGGTTGTTTTAGGTGAGGCTTGATCCAATGCCTTAAGGATATCCAAAAGACCTGGCTTCTTTCCATCTTTCTGTGTCAGCTTCATCCTAAGGCTGGCTCCATTCCTAGTCCCAAGATGGCTGCTTGCAGCTTTGGGGGCCATATGCTTTCTTTTTGTGTCAAAGAGAGCAATTTTGTTTCAGCATTCCCAGAAAACCCCCTATAAACACTGTGTGGTCTGCTCAGTTCACACATCGACCGTTGCTTCAATCACTTCAGTTAAGAGGATGGGATGAGATGACTGGCTTGGTCCATTTTACCCCTGACTGGGAGGCAGTGAGGTCAGGTTCCACAAAGTCACATAGATCCCAAAAGGAAACTGGGGACTACTGGGAAGGGGGAATGGACGTTGGGAAAACATTTAACACATGTTGACTACACAAGGTCTCGGTCAGCCTTGGTCTATGAAGCCTGCCTATTCAGGAGGATAGGACCATTCATTCATATCAGAAAGAAGAAAAGGAAAAGGCACGGACTTCTCTCCCTTCTGAAAAATGGCATCATATTCTGGGGGGAAAAATGAGCTTTGCTTTGGTATTGGCTCTGTTCAGGGACAGTCCTATGGTTTAATAGAGTCAGCACTTTTAAATAAAATTATTCCTATTCTAAATTTTTAAAATCATGATGGACAAGTGAAGGCCAAGTAACAATATATACTCTGTCTTAAGTTATTAAATTTTCTAGTAGAAAGGTTGACATTTTGCCTCATTTTCCAGGAAAACTAACTTGAGAGAACTTTAGACAGAAGCCATTCATTTGTCTCCACTTATTTTGATCAAGTGAAAGCCTCTAGAGAATTCACTGGATAGCGCCTGTTATCTTTTTCTCACTTTCTTTCCTCTTCCTCTATCTCTCCCCAACCCCGACCCATCTACCCACATCACCCCCCCTACACACTTCTTCTTTCTTCTCTGTGCTTTCTCTCCATCTCCTCTCCCTCTACCCCCTTTCATTTTTCCTTCCTTCCCTGGAATTCTCTTTACTCTCTGTCTTCTCTCCCTTTTCACTCATGTTTTTCTCTCATCCTCTCCCTTCAAATGGGTCCCAATAGGTGGATTAATTTAGTAGGAGAAACCCAGTTCCCTTTTTCTTCACAATATCATGGAAACAAGTGTGAAAGTGGTGGCAATGATTTAGGGCTGTCGGGGAGAGCTACTCCCACTTCTCTGTGGCCTCCAAACTGCATCAGAGGACAGAGTCTCAGCCATCTGGTAAGAAATATGCTGGTTTCACCAAAATGTTCTGCATTAGACATTAAAGAAGAGAAACTCCAATATGTTTAAAACTGAGATATATGGTTTAGCTCTTATCTCCCCAATTCTCACACCACCCTTGAGAGATAAGAAGGCAGCTTAAGGCTTCCCTGGTGGCACAGTGGTTGAGAGTCCGCCTGCCGATGCAGGGGACTCGGGTTCGTGCCCCGGTCCGGGAAGATCCCTCATGCCGCGGAGCGGCTGGGCCCGTGAGCCAAGGCCGCTGAGCCTGTGCTCCGCAACTGGAGAGGCCACAACGGTGAGAGGCCCGCGTACCGCAAAAAAAAAAAAAAAGGGAGTATAATTGACTAATACAACTCAAAAATCAAAGGTTAGCTCTCTCAAGCACCCGACATGAATGTATCTTGAACCATAGATTATCATTTTGAAAAGTTAAGATGCTGAAGAAACAGTAAGATAAAACTATTGCTTCAAGGTACAGAACATTCAGGGGGAAAAAACGTGGAGAGAAATTCTTGAACATGTTTTAAAACCAGGGAATTTTGAAGAGCAATTTGGCTGTATCTAGGTAGATAAAAGTTTAAGTCTATTTCCTACAACCCAGCAATTCCAACTCTGGTTAAGCACTCCTGATAAAATCTCAGACATGGGCACAAGAAGACTTGCACAGGCATACATACCTCGCTTTAGTGCACTTTGCGTTATTGCTCTTTGCAGATATAGCACTGTTTACAGATTGAAGGCTTGTGGCTACCCTGCATCGAGCAAGGCTACTGATGCCATTTCCTCCAACACCATTTGCTTGTTCCGTGTCTCTGTGTCACATTTTGGTAACTTGCAATATTTCGAACTTGTTCATTACTATCATATTTGTTAGGGTGATCTGTGATCAGTGATTCTTGATGTTACTATTGTAATTGTTTGGTGGTGCCACAAACCGCAGCCATATAAGACAATGAACTTAATCAATAAAAACTGTGTGCGCTCTGACTGGTCCACCCACGGTTGCTCCCCCCTCTCTCTCCCTCTGCACGAGCCTCCCTATTCCCTGAGACACAACAATATTGAAATTAGGCCAACTAATAACCTTATAATGGCCTCTAACTATTCAAGTTAAAGTGTCAAACATCCCTCACTTTAAATCAAAAGCTAAAAATGATTAAGTTTAGTGAGGAGACCATGTTGAAAGCCAAGATAGGCCAAACAGGCCTCCTGCACCAAACAGACAAGTTGTGAATGCAAAAGAAAATGTTTTGGAGAAAGTTCAAAGTGCTACTCCAGTGAACACATGAATGATAAGAAAGTGAAACGGCCTTATTGCTGATTGGAAGAAAGTTTGAGTGATCTGAGTAGAAGATCAAGAAGCCACAACATTCCTTTAAGACAAAGCCGAATCCAGAGAAAGGCCCTAACTCTGTTCAGTTCTATGAAGGCTGAGAGAGGTGAGGAAGTTGCAGAAGAAAAGTTTGAAACTAAAGAGGTTGGTTCATGAGGTTTAAGGAAAGAAGCCGTCTCCCTAACATAGAAGCACAAGGGAAGCAGCAAGTGCTCCTGTAGAAGCTGCAGCAAGTTATCCAGAAGATCTGGCTGAGATCATAAATGATACTACACATTAGATTTTCAACATAGACAAAACAGACTTCTATTGAAAGAAGATGCCATCTAGAGCTTTCAGAGCTAGAGAGGGTAAGTCAATGCCTGACTTCCGAGCTTCAAAGGACAGTCTAACTCTCGTGTTAGGGGCTAATGCAGCTGGTTCATTAAGTTGAAGCCAATGCTCATTTACCATTCCAAAAATCCTAGGGCCCTTAAGAATGATGCTAAATCTACTCTGCCTGTGCTCTATAAATGAAACAACAGAGCCTGGATGACAGCACATCTGTTTACAACATGGCTTACTGAATATTTTAAGCCCACTGTTGTGAACTACCGCTCAGGAAAGAAAAAAGAAAAAGTACTTTCCAAATATTACTGCTCATTGACAATGCACCTGGTCACCCAAGAGCTCTGGTGGAGATGTACAATCAGACGCGTGTTGTTTTTACGCCTGCTAACACAACATCCTTTCTGCAGCCCATGGATCGAGGATTAATTTTGACTTTCATGTCTTATTATTTAAGAAATACATTTTATAAGTCTTCTAAGTCTATAGCTGCTTTATGAATGTTCTGAATGATTTCTCTGAGGGACCTGAGCAATGTAAATGGAAAACCTTCTGGAAAGGATACACCGCTCTAGATGCCATTAAGAACATTCATGATTCATGGGAAGATGTTAAAATACCAACATTAATAGGAGTTTGGAAGAAGTTGATTCCAACCTTCATAGATGACTTTGAGGGACTCAAGACTTGAGTGGAGGAAGTAACTGCAGATGTGGTGGAAAGAGCAAGAGAACTAGAAATAGAAGTGGAGCCTGAAGATGTGATGGAATTTCTGCAACCTCATGATAAACTTGAAGAAATGAGTAGTTGATTCCTATAGATGAATAAAGAAAGTGGTTTCTTGAGATGGAATCTACTCCTGGTGAAGATGCTGTGAAGATTGTTGAAATGACAACAAAGGATTCAGAATATTACATAAACTTAGTTGATAAAGCAGGGGCAGGGTTTGACTCCAACTTTGAAAGAACTTTTACTATGTGTAAAATGCTATCAAACAACACGGCCTGCTACAGAGAAATCGTTCGTGAAAGGAAGAGTCAGTTGATGTGGCAAACTTCATCGCTGTCTTATTTTAAGAAAAAGCACAGCCACCCCAGTCTTCAGCAGCCACCACCCTGATCAGTCAGCAGTCATCAACATGGGGGTAAGATCCTCCACCAGCAAAAAGATTAGGACTTTCTGAAGGCTCATATGATGGTCAGCATTTTCTAACACTAAAGTATTTTCAAATTAAGGTATGAACATTGTTTTTTAAGACATATTGATTTTGCACACTTAAAAGACTGAAGTATAATATAAACATAACTTTTACATGCACTGGAAAACAAAAAAACTTGTGTGATTCATTTTATTTCGATATTTGCTAGATTATGGTGGTCTGGAACCGAACTCGAAATATCTCTAATGTATGCCTGTACAAGGATGTCTCACACATCGCTTGTACTAAGAAGCATGAAAGTTAGAAACAGTAAGGGAGTGAATCCATAAAATGTGACATTTGGGATATTCATACCGTTGATCACTACTATAGCAGTTAAAAATGAACTATCTTTTTTTTTTTAATGCTTGACTTTATTTATTTATTTTTGGTTGTGTTGGGTCTTCGTTTCTGTGCGAGGGCTTTCTCTAGTTGTGGCAAGCGGGGGCCACTCTTCATCGCGATGCGCGGACCTCTCGCTATCGCGGCCTCTCTTGTTCCGGAGCACAGGCTCCAGACGCGCAGGCTCAGTAGTTGTGGCTCACGGGCCTAGATGCTCCGCGGCATGTGGAATCTTCCCAGACCAGGGCTCGAACCCGTGTCCCCTGAATTAGCAGGCAGATTCTCAGCCACTGCACCACCAGGGAAGCCCCAAAAATGAACTATCTTAATTCACTTAAGAAATATCTATTGAGTGCCTACTCTATGTCAAATACTGTTCTAGGTTCTGGGGATTCAGTGATGAGCAAGCCAAAAGCCCTGCCCTTGGGGAGCTCACAACTACATCTGCATTTACCAGCACAGATAAGGTACAGAAACATCCTGTAGAGAGAAAATGCAGGCTGCGAAATATGAAATGTGTAAATTCTTCAGTTACCCACTAAACAATCCTACGTCTTATTTATGTATACACATATGTAAATGTATACTCTAATGACCTTAAAGAACACATGCAAAAATCATAACAGTGTTGCTTCTGGGAAGGGAAAGGTGATCAGACTGAGGATGTGGGTCAAAGGGAACTTCAACTTTATGTGTAATTTTTCTTTTTATTAGAATATCATAACATTAATAATGGTGATTTCTGGGTATTGGAAAAATCATATTTGTTATATTTATTTCTGTACTTTAATTTTTAATTTCTCAAAACTAAAGAACCTATGATAAGGGAATTTCGGGTTTTGAGGAACAGAAGTTACAATCTATAGAGAAAAGTCCTTAGAGGAGTTGGGTTCAATCTAGAAATAAGAGGAATGACTCTCCCTCTGAGACAGAAGAGCAGAAGCAGCAATGGATGAAGAAAAATAGAAAAGATTGAGGAAAGAAATAGTAAGTTGCAGGAGATTTACAGATGGCCTTGAACTTCTCAGTGAGGCAGGGGGCGAGAGCATCTTCTGGTATCAAGGGGAAGGGAAGATCAAACAGTGAGTTACAAAATATGAAAAAGTTTTTAAACAACCAGTGTAGGAAATTCACTACTGAATCTCCAAGAGATTAATACAAGGAGTACAGAGCAGCAATGAGAACCAGGTGAGGCTCGATAGCATGAATTTTCAGTGAATTGAATCTGAATGGTTTCACGTTTTTCTCTAGAAAAAAACTGGCAGCCTAGGAAGAAAGAGAGAAATTAACTGATAGCGTTGAATACAATTTAGGGAATGATTGTGTGAATACTTGGTGAAAACTTAAGGAGGGGATGAAGTATACTAGAATGATAATTAAAGCACCCTTTAAAGCTCTCAACTTGGGGCTCAGACTGGACAGAGAAAAAAATGGATCTGGGAAAAGCTTTGGCTTTCTCAGATTTGGGTTTGGCAAGGGCAGGGCACACGTGCCAACTATTCTGTCCCTGAGCCATTGGCAGATCACTAATTGATCCTGGCATCCTTTCTTACCAAACCTAGACATGAGCCCAGAACACTCCTCAATTCAGTATTCCAGGGATGCACTCCCAATTGCTTAGAGTGGACACACATTGTGAAACCAGTATGCTGGACATGGCTGCACCAGACAGCAAGCTTCCTCCAGGCAGTAAGCATGTCCTCTTTGAATCTCCAAAGGCTGTACCTGACACATAATAAGCTCTTACTCGATAAGTAATTGTGGGGAATTCCCTGATGGTCCAGTGTTTAGAACTTGGCATTTTTCACTTCCCGGGGCCCAGTTCAATCTCTGGTCGGTGAACTAAGATCCTACAAGCTGCGTGGCATGGCCAAATTTTAAAAATAAAATAAAATGAATGTATCTTTAGAAAAAGAAAAAGTAATTGTGGAAAGAAGGAATGAAGGGAGAAAAGGAGAGAAAGAATGGAGTCCCTGATGAAAAACAAAGAACAGGTTCAGGAGAAATGAAAGAAAAGAGAAAGTAAAAGAAGGTCAGATGGGGGTCAGAACAGGGAGCTCAAAACTGGTGACCTTGGGACTTCCCTGGAGGTCATTAAGGTGGAAACGTTTCAAGTAGTGAAAAAAGTTAAAGGTCTGCCTCTTGTAATGAATTAAAAAAAAAAAAAAAATGAGAGGGTTGTTATGCCCTTACTCTAAATTTTCTTCTGTGAATTCTTATTCTTCTCCTGCAAAGAGTTTCTCTTACAAGGTAGCTTATAAAAGGTGACATACTTAAATAAACTTTTGCCATCTAAACATTTAGAAATGAAGAGTTCAGTAATATTTTGTTTTGTTTACATACTATGCATTTTTATGAGGAAAAAATACTTTCTGTCACATTGCTATAGAACCATAGAATTTTCAATTGACAAAAGTATGTGATTTTTGTATTGATGTTTTCCATAAAAATCGCAGAAAACTTTAGCTAGAATATACTACAATATGGAATACAGGGGAAATATACGTCATTCTTCTGATCCTTAATTTAAAGAGAAAATTCAGGATACTTGGTTGCCTGAACTTTTTAACCATTAAAAATTCAGTAATGAATTATGGATGCAAATGTTTTTAGCAATGCTGTCTTAACATTTACCTGAAAACAAAATTAACTGCTTTTCTCTCCAGGTCATGAATAAAATTAGTCTAATGTGGTTGTCCCCTAAGTGGGTCTTTTATGGAAATATTGGGTGTTTTCCTTTGGTTTTTTTGTGTCCAAACTGCCTATGCTAAACTCTCATGGGGCAAAACTCGCCAGTCCTTCTTATTAACCCCCTCACCTGTGGCGGGACCAGAGTTTTGTTTCTATATATCAACTCAACAAGACTTGAGTGTGGAGGTAAATCTTTAGGTATGTGAAAAGTATTTAAAATAAAAGTACCTTCATGGTATGTACGTACAACGGAATATTATTCAGCCTTAAAAAGGAAGGAAATTCTGACACATGCAACAACATGGATGAACCTTGAAGACATTAGGCTAAGTGAAATAAACTAGACACAAAAGGCCATATAGTGTATGATTCCACTTATACGAGATACTTAAAGTTGTCAAATTCATAGTGACAGAAGGATGAAGGGTAGTTAACAGGGGCTGCGGAGAGGGGGATGGGGAGTAATTGTTTAATAAACACAATTTCAGTTTGGGAAGATGAAAAAGTTCTGAAGCTGGATTGTGGTAATTCACAGCAATGTGAAAGTATTAACGCCACCGAATTATACACCTAAAAATGGTTAAAATGCTAAGTTTTATGTTATATATGTTGTACCACAACAAAAATAAAATAAATTTTAACTATATTTTCAAAAGCAAAGGAAACTGTGGCTGATTTTGATTCACTGTAATATAAAGTAACTAGAAGATTTTTTTCCCCATGGAAACATCAAAATAAATACTTTTATTTTAAATGGTCATTATCATCTTGGCCAAAAATTTATTCTATAAAAAGAAAACTGGACAAGACATTTAACAAGGAAATATCATTTGAGTGTGAGATGAAAAGGAAAAATGAAGACATATACTCCACATCTTCAACAATGTTTCCCTCTGTGGCCTGGGAAGCCTTGCATGAATTAGACTGAAATTAGATGGGAACTATATTATCTTTGGTTCGAGAAGACTTTTTTTTTTAATTAATAACTTAAAATGTTCATTTTGGCCATTAGGAAAAATCAAAAGTAGAAACACTGAAAAGGAGAATTTTTAATGTGAAGGTGGTTAAAATGTGTCAGTATCACATATTTAGGCAAGGATAGAAAAGTAAATTACATTTGTGTGTTTGTCTTCCCAAACTGTTTTCTTGGCCTAAAATGACTCAACATGTAAAAAGATTCCCAGTAACGTCAATGACTACATAGGAAATTGATAACTGCTAAACCTCCCACTCTCCTTGCCACCCGACAAGAAAATAAAATCAAATCTGAGCCCCTGGCTGCACAGTGCCCTCAGTTGCTTTGTTACCCTGGGAAATGCAGAGGGTCGGTGGAAATTATCCTATAATGAGCAATCCATCTGGCTGCACCTAAAAATGGAATAAAAATGCCACCCTTGACTTTTCCATGGTAGTAAATTAAAGCCTAATGTATAGTTCTAATTACTAACATTTTCTCTCTAATGGTTCAGTTTGGCTAGGATTTCCGACAATCCCCTTGTTCCCCTAAAGCAAACACCAGAGAATGTTCTAACCCCACTGGTGGCATTTATTAATAACCCCCTTGACAGATGAAAAAAAATCATTATTCTATATTAGACAGGAAAGGATTTTCTCAGCAAAAGCTAATTGATTTAAAAAAAATTCAGACGCTATAGCGGAATTAATTTCAGAGAGGGGGAAAATACAACAGCGTCAAATAAAAACAGATTCTTGTATAGTATGATGTTGCCTGGACACTGTTTGGGGTACCAGCTAAGGGAAAAAAAAACCTGATAAATGTATGAAAAAATATCCATGCGTCCTTATATACTGGGATGAAGAGATGAGAGGAAGAGGGCTCTCTTGTGAAGAATTCTTACTTTGTGCCTCCATGAAAGAGATAAGCTATGATAAGTTGGTTTCTATGGATGGCAAATACAAACACATACAAAAAAAAATTGTTGGAAATGTTTCCACATTCTTCTATTTAATCTCTTTCATTCTTATTTTTAAAAGACGTTATTCTTTTTAAACTAATGTACAAATACATGCTAAATACAAATCAGTATTAAACTATAGGTCTAGTTCTCGTCAAACAGTATACAGCTTTCTGAGTGACAATTAATAATTTAGAAATACTAAACAAAAATAAGACTTGTGATATACTGAGAGGAGGCATGGTAGAAAAAAGAAATATGCTGAAATAAATATTTTTGTAAGCTACACTCCAAAGTATGCCAGTAGTAAATAGAAATACAACTTTATAAAGCAAAGCAGTGGTGGACACATGCAGGTGGGGTCGGGGTGTCAGGGAAGCAGTGGAAGCAGTGGCTTCTGGTACAAGCACTAAAGCAGTGTCTACAGAGAGTGGAAACCCGATATGAAAACCAACTAAAATCCAATCTACCTTTTAGTATCATCATGCACTGACCATTCTAAACAGTCAGGAATAAAATACTTTTCTCTGCAAAAATACTGTTTGTCTAAATTCTAAACAATTTCTGTGGTTACCATTAAATTTTGATAATGTAAGTGTACACTTCAAATTAGCACATTTTTATTACTTAGGGTTTGTAAACATTGTATTCTACATAAAAGTTAATTCGAAAACTGCCAGATGCACTGTCCTGGACCCCCATGAATTCAGCTACACACATTCATTACTACAACAGACAAATATGTAGATGTAATATTTCCCCTTATGTCAAAAATGCATTAATGTATTTTAAAACTATTAATCTTTTAAAAAATTTTTGTACTGTAATCTCTATTTTATTTATAATTATTTTTCTTTTACTTGCAAACTATAAATACAAAGTGCAATAAAAGAAAATATTCAGAGTCTGTATTTCTTTTCTGGACATTATTTGTTTTTAAGATTTATTTATTTATTTTTAATTTTGGCACGCCAGGTCTTAGTTGCAGTACACGGGATCTTCGTTGTGGCACGTGGACTCTTAGTTGCAGCATGCATGCGGGATCTAGTTCCCTGACCAAGGATCAAACCTAGGCTCCCTGCAACGGGACCGTGGAATCTTACCCACTGGAGCACCAGGGAAGTCCCTGAACATTATTATTATATTTCATTTCATGATTTTTACAGAAAATAATTTTGTTGTATAAAACATGGGAAATGTTAAAAAGAAAAAAAAAAGGACCTGCTTCGGTTATTGAATACACTATGTTCTCTACTAAAGCAAAGAAAATAAATTACATTATCTGAATGACTGGAGGATAAGGTCTTCAGCTTAAATAATCTAGCGAAACGGTTTTATAATAGATGGTCAATTTTTATAAAGTGATGATTAAAAGCAAAAATCAGATAAAATTAGATTGTGCGCAAATGAATCTTTCTTTGATAATTAAAAAGGTCTTTCACTGACTCAAAATTATCATTATTGTATAAGTATGCAGAAATGCTCATTAGTGGAAGCATTAAGTAATGCAGTGATAGCTAATAGAACATTAAAAAGTTAAAATGGGGCTTCCCTGGTGGCGCAGTGGTTGAGAGTCCGCCTGCCGATGCAGGGGACACGGGTTCGTGCCCCGGTCCGGGAAGATCCCACATGCCGTGGAGCGGCTAGGCCCGTGAGCCATGGCCGCTGAGCCTGCGCGTCCGGAGCCTGTGCTCCGCAATGGGAGAGACCACAACAGTGAGAGGCCCGCATACCTCAAA